>NC_133563.1:39732413-40040688 GCF_048773025.1 Camelus bactrianus | reverse complement strand
GCAATATTTGTGTCGAGTTATCAGCTGAAACACTTCAGGAGTACTGTTGTGACTCTTTTTCTATTCAGGGTAGAATTCTCAATCTTTCTTTTAGGATAACTATTTAACTGCTGAATTATTTTTCACTTTGCCAATTGGTGAATTTGCCAAGTTCTGTCTTTAATGGTAATGGCTGTCTTTTGGCATAGGCTACCATATAATGCAGCTTTGTCTCATTCATGATTTGGTGTATGTCTTGGCACACCTTTCTGTACTGTGATATTTCTGTCTAGGAATCAGCTGAAACACCTGTGGGAGTTCTGTTGTGATTGAGTTGCTGTCCTCTAGGTGCATCGAAAATCACAGAGCTTATCATGATTTTTGATGATTTGAATGAAATTATAGCTGCTTGTAGGTCTATTGGGATTCCACATTATTTGGATGCTGTTTGCTCCTGGTTTCTTATAGATGATTGTTTCTTGGATTTCAGTAATTTTCAGTCTGATTTTTTTCCAAATACCTATTCAGAGTTTGATTTTTATATCTAGTTTTTCCCTATGGGGCTCTTATGAATCGTAGTCTTTCATGCTTTGTCTTACCCAAGGATTCAACAGCAATATTTGCATTGGTTTACACTTCAATTTCTATGCCATCTTCTTATACAGGGATTTCTTTTCCCTTGTGTTCACGGACATTCACGAATCCCTCTGCATTATCTAGTCTGCTTAGGACTGAATTTTGCCCTGCTATTATCTCATACATTAAGTGTTCTGATTTTATTTGGCTCGTCTAAATGTTTCGCTTCCCCATTTCTGGTATTGTGCCTTTTTGGTTTCTGAGACACTGTTTTACTTCAGTGTTTCTCTCACCACGGTTTTCAATACATGCTTTGATAATGTTTCATAATCTACTTGTTTGAAAGCTTTTTCTTGGACCTTCAATCTCTTTGAAACAGAAAATGGTACTTCCTGTTTCGTGTACTATATTTCTTTATTTCAACTGGTCTATTACTATCAGGTATCTAATGTAAAATTTTAGGGATTTGTAGAGTGAAAATTTTAGTCTCTTAGTTTTAGGCAATTCCATGATATTACTGTGAGGACAAATTTTCCTGCACATTGATTCCATGTCGTTTTCCTGTGTGTGTTGTCTTGTATATCTTGAACTGCTGGTGTTGCCTTTGATGTCATCAACGCAACATACTCTCATCGTTTAGAACAATCTCATTTTTATTACGATTATGTCACTTTTCTGAAAGTTCAGAGGACACTACCCCTTGTGGAAATGGAGCATCTAAATATATTCAGCTTTTCAGGCTGTTGTATGTCGTTTTGTAGTGTATTCAATAGAGCACATTGAGAGTGCGCTTGTCCTTTCTACTTCAATAAGAATGTTCAAATCATACCAGTTCTTCCTAGAGCTTCTCTGTCCACAGAAAAACCTGTGGAAACATATCTATGCATGTCATGCATCAGGGCCTGCTGCCATTATTGCTCACCCCGCCTTGGTGTCCATGGGGCTGTGCAATCTCAACGCCATCCAAAATGTAGCATCTGCATTTGGGAGATAATGGTGAAGGAAATGCTTCATCTTCTCACGCTGTGGACCTAGACAAATGCTCTTTGTTCCCTCATCCTTGTGGCTTGGGACCACGAAAGGAAACCCAGCTGTTCCGCATCCTCTGCCTCATACCAAACCCTAATCCCATTCCAGGCTAGGAGTTTAGCTCATCCAAAGGCTTCGGAAACTGATTTCAACCCCAAGGCCCCCTGGATTCCTCAGATCAGATGCATGATTTCTCTGATTGAGCCCCCACGTTCTCTATTGGGAAAATTCCAAATTGGTCCCTGGGCCTGCAGATGCAGTGCATGTGGCCATGAGAAATTTCGATTAAGTCAACTTTGCACACCGGAGTGGTTGCTTTCTCATTGGTGTTCAACGTCAGTTTTCTGTCTTGATAGGGACAAGCACAATCCACAACACACTCCAGATCCCTGAGACAAAGGGAGTTACATCATTCATAGTCCTATACCTCATTTTACGCAGCCACTGCTAGCTCAAATTCGGATGCTCGTTTCTTGGCCTCAGAATCAATTGTCTGGACAATTTGTGCTGATTTATTTCAGTTCCGTCAGCTTACCATCTGCTGTGCACTCTTCTAACACTCAGCGCATCGCTTTGAATCCCATGTGTGAGGTCCACTTAAGAGTGTGCGAACAACTGTAACAGAGTTTAACTTTTGCTTCTCCATTACCACAGGTCAGGTACTGCACTGATTTCCATTCTCTACTTTGCTTCCCCTCCATCCACGTTTTCTGAGGCATCATAATGTCCTTGCAAGTAAGGGAGCACTCTTCGACAAGTCTTCTGAACCAAGGGCTTGGTGAGTGGATATTTAAAATTCTGTGTAATTGGGAGCGAGTTAGCATATGATGCACTGGTACACTGCCACCTGGGCATCAATAAATCAACACATTCCATATATATATCTCACCGAAATGGGATTCTCGTTTATCTCTTTTTCTATACAGTCTTGATGTTAGTGTTTGTCAGAAGACTCCATTTTTGTCATTGTGTTGATACCTCAGTTGCAGCCTTTCAAAAGTTTAATACAATTGATTTACATATTTTGGGATTTATATGAAAATGAAGTTAGTTTTTGAAACATACTAATTCTACTTACAATCCACACTTGTCAAATTCAGGTACCATTTTGTCATCTCTAAGGAAAAAATAGACAGTTAAAATGTAATATACCACTCGAAAATGATGAAGGGGGCAGGTAAACTCTTTACTTTTGATGCCTCCAACACCAACAGGAACCATGAAATAATTATTGTAAGCATGAAATTACCCGCAAACTTGGTCTCAATTGTGAATGTGGTGCCCTATCCACCCAATGACACATACTGGCCAATGTTGTCATTTCAAGAAGTAACATTTCTCTCCAGGAAAACACAAGGAATCTGAAACAAGATATTAATATGTAGGCTTGGTTCAAAAAGGAACTAGGGGCATTAGAGCAATGAGAAATCTGCTGCAGCTTTGCTAGTCTATTGAGAACCAGGTGCTCTTCTATCAACTATGAGAACGCTTAAACGTACAAATATGTTGGGTAAAGCATCTTAACACAACAAAGTCTGCACCAACATGATATACTGCACCCGGGATTGAATGAAGAAAACAGACTGTCAACATAAAAGTATTTCCTTACATGTCTACGGCGACTTTTACAGTTCGTTTCACTAACTGATTTATAATAGTTACCTATACTGTCTAAAAATCTGAGGCCTAATACATATTCAAGTTCAGTCAAAGAATCCCCTCAGTTACCACACTCCCTTCACCTCAAAGAAGACGTAACCCCAGAATTTGCTGAAACTAGGGGAACATCATCATTTCTTTGTGTGAGCTAAGTATTTAATTTCTATCTATGATAGCCAAGAGTATTTGACAATTGAGGAATTCAGTGTTGTGCACAGATTGTGAAGTTGTAGGAAAACTGGTTCTAGGAGGGGTTTGCACTTCTCCTATTGGCTTCATTGCAGCTCAAGTGCTGATCCTCTGGAATGGATGAATGAGTGGTTGGGAGGGAATGTCAAGTGCTTAATAGGTATGATCAAACCCAGGTAAAACTTACCAGGACTTCATACTCTGTGGTCTGTATGATTTTTAAATGCCCCTTGGGAAGTGTGGATTCTCACGGCCTCTTTCAAGAACATGAGCTATTTTATCAACTCTGCCATCTCTTCTCTTTTAGACGTCAGGAATATTGGACCACTCCTTGGAGCAGAGCATTGAGTACCTTCTTCAAGTTCACGTTGACCCTCCACAGGTTTCTGCTAGTATCAGCCAGGCTCGACATGTCTCATGAATGTCTTTGGAGCGTGGTGTTCTGGAAAGAAGTCTCCATGCCATTATTCTCCATTGTAGCAGAACAACTCTCATCAATGTGTTCGCATCTCTCCTCAATCTGTGCAGCCAGCTTTTCTTCATGCTTCTTTTCGTGTCTCCCATAAAGTCGACCTCTACATTACTGGGCATGTCTGAAAGTACCTCGGAGACTCACCTGTATGCTGATGATGGGCATATCTTCCAATGTCTGACTTTTCAGTTTCTAGAAACTGAACCGTGATCTCAGGTGATTGGGCAGCAGCAGTATCACGAACATAATCAGCTCCAGATAAAATAGACCTAAGCCAAGCTCCACAGAGGGTGTCAGCCCCTACATGACTCTGATCCACCCACAGAGCTCTGCCGAGTTACCTTGGATCCTGAAGCCACAACAAGACTCGTGGAACACACCAAAGTTCCACCTGGAATCCAACCGGTAACTGCCATCCACAAAGGTTGCAGCATCTTTTCAGTGCTGGGGGAGGGACTGCATCAGACGAGAGATTCCTAAGTTAAAAGTAATTCTCTCCATTAGCATCCCATGGTCCTGTTTTTCCAACCCTCTTTCCTTTAGTTCATATCTCAATACAGATTACAAAGAGAGGGAAGTGTGTGAATGTTAAGTGTATATTTCCAAGGGCTTTAAAATTTATAACAGTTAAAATTCACAAAGACCACTCAAAGGAATCTTATATTTCTGTAATAGCCATTCACTCAGAATGCATATCTGTCTGTTGCTTTTCTGCTTAAACTCCCACAGTCTCATGACATGGATCCATTTGTTTCATGGGGGCTGAAATTCCTAGAAATGAAACCCATCCCATTGTACAATTTTCTGTCTATCTCTTTTGATCTTAGTACATTTTGTAGAACTACTTGTCTTTTTTAGAGGCGTATGCCATTAATTCTCTAACTAGGGATGAATATCACGTTCAATCTTCCTGTTGGAAGAAGAGTCAATCTATACAATGGAATATGAATCCATTTTATACAAAAAAGGCATTTGGGTTAGGTCACGATATGCTCTTATGAATGAAAATTTTTCAATCATTTTGCTCGCATCTCTTTTCTGAATACAAGTGTTTAGAGTACATGCAAGCAGCGATACTGGTTCGGTGCGTGCTGAATGATACTTGACAGCACTTTGTGTATTTTCTTTTGAATTCTCATGGTTCTTTGCATATATGTCAGCCAACAGCACTCTTTGGTGTTTGTTTGTTTGATATTTTTATTGTTTGCTTGTTGTTTGTTTTGCAAACACATTAGGCCATATATCTCTCCATTTGCATTAAACAGAGAGACGTATAGAATGATTCAGTTAGTATATTGCTGAAAATCACCTATGTTTTCCTGCTTCCCTATCCCATCTGTAGGCTTTTGAGGTCCTCCTTGCTTTCTTCTTGTTAATTCTCTACAACTCATGGCTCTTCTTTATTTCCAATGATGGTTTCTTATTTCAATTTCATCTTGCTACTTTACTCCTCAGGGTACAATTGTCAATCTTTGTCTAAGTATGAGAATTGAACTGCTGAATTCTATTCAGCTTGCCACTCTGTGAAATTTTCTAGATCTGCTGTTATCAGATATGGCATTCTTGTGGCATAGGCTACTCTAGATTGCAGCTTTTTCTCATTCAGGTTTCAGTGTATGTCATGGCACTCCTCCCTGTCCTGCAATATTTGTGTCGAGTTATCAGCTGAAACACTTCCAGAGTTTCTGTTGTGACTACTTTTCTATTCAGGGTAGAATTCTCAATATTTCTTTTAGGATAATTATTTAAATGCTGAATTATTTTACACTTAGCCGATCTGTGAAATTGCCAAGTTCTGTCATTAATGGTAATGGCTGTCTTGTGGCATAGGCTACCGTATAATGCAGCTTTGTCTCATTCAAGATTTTGTCTATGTCTTGGCACTCCTTCCTGTACTGTGATATTTTGGTCTAAGTATAAGCTTAAATACGTGTGGGGGTTCTGTTGTGACTGTGTTGCTGTTCTCTAGGTGCACCGAAAATCACAGAGCTTATCATGATCTTTGATGATTTGAATGAAATTATAGCTGCTTGTAGGTCTATTGGGATTACACATTATTTTGGATGCTGTTTGCTCCTGGTTTCATATAGATGATTGTTTCTTGGCTTTCAGTAATTTTCAGTCTGCTTTTTCTCCAAATACCTATTCAGAGTTTGATTTTTATATCTAGCTTTTCCCTATGGGGCTCTTATGAATCCTAGTCTTTCATGCTTTGTCTTACCCAAGGATTCAACAGCAATATTTGCACTGGTTTACACTTGCTTTTCTATGCCATTTTCTGATACAGGGATTTCTTTTCCCTTGTTTTCAGGGACATTCACGTGTCCCTCTGCATTATCTACTCTGCAACGACTGAATTTTGCCCTGCTATTATCTAACATTTTGAGTATTCTGATTTTATTTGGCTCGTCTCAATGATTCTCTTCCACATTTCTGGTATTGTGACTTTTGTGATTCTGAGAAACTGTTTTACTTCAGTTTTTCTCTCACCGTGTTTTTCAATATATGCTCAGATAATGTTTCATAATCAAGATGTTTGAAAGCTTTTTTTGGACCTTCAAACTCTTTGAATCAGAAAATGGTACTTCCTGTTTCTTGTACTATACTTCTTTATCTCAACTGGTCTATTACTATCAGGTATCTAATGTAGAATTTTAGGGATTTGTAAAGTGAAAATTTTAGTCTCTTATTTGTAGGCAATTCCATGATATTTCTGTGAGGGCAAATTTTCCTGCAGATTGATTCCATGTCGTTTTCCTGTGTGTGCGTTGTCTTGTATATCTCTAACGGCTGGTGTTGACTTTGATGTGATCAACGCAACATACACTCATCGTTTAGAACAATCTCATTTTTATTATGCTTATGTCAAATTCTTGAAAGTTCAGAGAACCCTCCCCCTTGTGGAAACGGAGCATCTAAATATATTCAGCTTTGCAGGCTGTTGTATGTCATTTTGAAGTGTATTCAATAGAGCACATTGACAGTGCGCTTGTACTTTCTACTTCCATAAGAATGTTCCAAACTTACCAGTTCTTCCCAGAGCTTCTCTGTCCACAGAAAAACCTGTGGAAACACATCTATGGATGTCATGCATCAGGGCATGATGCCATTTTTGCTAAACCCGCCTAGGTGTCCTTGGGCCTGTGCAATTTCAACGCCATCCAAAATGTAGCATCTGCATTTGGGAGATAATGGTGAAGGAAATGCTTCATCTTCTCACGCTGTGGACCTAGACAAATGCTCTTTGTTCCCTCATCCTTGTGGCTTGGGACCACGAAAGGAAACCCAGCTGTCCCACATCCTCTACCTCATACCAAACCCTAATCCCAGTCCAGGCAAGGAATTTAGCTGATCCAAAGGATTTGAAAACTGTTTTCAACCACAAGGTCCCCTGGATTCCTCAGACCAGATGTATGATATCTCTGATTGAGCCCCCACGTTCTTTATTGGCAAAATGCCAAATTGGTACCTGGGCCTGCAGATGCAGATCATGTGGCCATGGTACATTTCAAAAAAGTCAACTTTGCACACCGGAGTGGTTGCTTTCTCATTGGGGTTCAAGGTCAGGTTTCTCTCTTGGTAGGGCCAACCACAAACCACAACACACTTCAGATCACTGAGACAAAGCGTGTGACATAATTTCATAGTCCTATACCTCATTTTATGCAGCCACTGCTAGCTCAAATTCGGCTGCTCGTTTCTTGGCCTCAGAATCAATTGTGGGGAGAATTTGTGCTGATTTATTTCAGTTCTGTCAGCTTAGCATCTGCTGTGCACTCTTCCAACACTCAGCGCATCGCTTTTAATCCCATGTGTCTGCTCGGCTTAAGAGTGTGGGTCCAATTGAAACAGAGTTTCACCTTTGCTGCTCCATTACCAGAGGTAAGGTACTGCACTGATTTCCATTCTCTACTTTGCTTCTCCTCCATCCACGTTTTCTGAGGCATCATACTGTCCTTGCAAGTAAGGGAGCACTCTATGGCAAGTCTCTGAAACAAGGTCTTGGTGAATGGATGTTTAAATTTCTGTGTAATTGGGAGCAAGTTAGCATATGATGCACTAGTACACTGCCACCTGGGCATCAATAAATCATCACTTTCCATATATAACTCACCGAAATGGGATTCTTGTTTATCTCTTTTTCTATAGATTCATGATGTTACTGTTTGTCCAAAACCCCATTTTTGTCATTGTGCTGCTACCTCAGTTGCAGACTTTCAAAAGTTTAATTCAATTGATTTACATATTTTGGGATTTATATGAAAATGAAGTTAGTTTTTGAAACATACTAAATCTACTTACAATCCACACTTCTCAAATTCAGGTACCATTTTGTCATCTCTAAGGAAAAACTAGACAGATAAAATGTAAATTGCCACTCGAAAATGATGAAGGGGACAGGTAAATTCTTTACTTTTGATGCCTCCAACACCAACAGTAACCATGAAATAATTATTGTAAGCATGAAATTACCCCCACACATGGTTTCCCTTGTGCATGTGGTGCCCTTTCCACCCAATGACATATACTGGCCAATGTTGTCATTTCAAGAAGTAACATTTCTCTCCAGGAAAACACAAAGAATCTTAAACAAGTTATTAATATGTGGGCTTGGTTCAAAAAGGAACTAGGGGCATTAGAGTAATGAGAAACCTGCTGCAGCTTTGCTAGTCTATTGAGAACCAGGGGCTCTTCTATCAACCATGAGAATGCTTAAACGTCCAAACATGTTGGGTAAAGCAGTTTAACACAACCATGTCTCCACCCACATGATATACTGCACCCGGGATTGAATGAAGAAAACAGACTGTCAACATAAAAGTATTTCCTTACATGTCTACGGCGACTTTTACAGTTCGTTTCACTAACTGATTTATAATAGTTATCTATGCTCTCTAGAAAAAAATGAAGCCTAATACATATTCAACTTCAGTCAAAAAATCCCCTCACTTACCACACTCCCTTCAACCGAAAGAAGACGTAACCCCAGAATTTGCTGAAACTAGGGGAACATCATCATTTATTTGTGTGAGCTAAATATTTAATATCTATCTATGATAGCCGAGAGTATTTGACCATTGAGGAATTCAGTGTTGTGCGCAGAGTGTGAAGTTGCAGGAAAACTGTTTCTAGGAGGGGTTTGCTCTTCTCCTATTGGCTTCATTGCAGCTCAAGGGCTGATCCTCTGGAATGGATGAGTGAGTGAATGGGAGGGAAGGCAAATGCTTTATAAGTATGAACATATCCGGGTATAACTTACCAGGACTTCGTGCTCTGTGGTCTGTATGATTTTTAAATGCCCCTTGGGAAGTGTGGATTCTCACGGCCTCTTTCAAGAACATGAGCTATTTTATCAACTCTGCCATCTCTTCTCTTTTAGACGTCAGGAATATTGGACCACTCCTTGGAGCAGAGCATTGAGTACCTTCTTCAAGTTCACGTTGACCCTCCACGGGTTTCTGCTAGTATCAGCCAGGCTCGACATGTCTCATGAATGTCTTTGGAGCGTGGTGTTCTGGAAAGAAGTCTCCATGCCATTATTCTCCATTGTAGCAGAACAACTCTCATCAATGTGTTCGCATCTCTCCTCAATCTGTGCAGCCAGCTTTTCTTCATGCTTCTTTTCGTGTCTCCCATAAAGTCGACCTCTACATTACTGGGCATGTCTGAAAGTACCTCGGAGACTCACCAGTATGCTAGATGATGGGCATATCTTCCAATGTCTGACTTTTCAGTTTCTAGAAACTGAACCGTGATCTCAGGTGATTGGGCAGCAGCAGTATCACGAACATAAACAGCTCCCGATAAAATAGACCTAAGCCAAGCTCCACAGAGGGTGTCAGCCCCTACATGACTCTGATCCACCCACAAAGCTCTGCCGAGTTACCTTGGATCCTGAAGCCACAACAAGACTCGTGGAACACACCAACGTTCCACCTGGAATCCAACTGGTAACTGCCATCCACAAAGGTTGCAGCATCTTTTCAGTGCTGGGGGAGGGACTGCATCAGACGAGAGATTCCTAAGTTAAAAGTAATTCTCTCCATTAGCATCCCATGGTCCTGTTTTTCCAACCCTCTTTCCTTTAGTTCATATCTCAGTACAGATTACAAAGAGAGGGAAGTGTGTGCATGTTAAGTGTATATTTCCAACGACTTTAACCTTTCTAACAGTTAAAATTCACAAAGACCACCCAAAGGAATCTTATTTTTGTGTTATAACCATTCACTCAGAATCCATATCCGTCTGTTGCTTTTCTGTTGAAACTCCCACAGTCTCAAGACATGGATCCATTTGTTTCATGGGGGCTGAAATTCCTAGAAATGAAGCCCATTCCAATGTACTCTTTACTGTCTGTCTCTTTTCCTCTTAGTACTGTTCTGTAGTACTACGTGTCTTTGTTAGAGGCGTATGCCATTAATTCTCTAACTAGGGATGAATATCACATTCAATCTTCCTGTTGGAAAAAGAGTCAATCTATATAACGGAATATGAATCCATTTTATACAAAAAAGGCATTTGGGTTAGGTCACGATATGCTCTTATGAATGGACATATTTCAATATTTTTGCTCGCATCTGTTTTCTGAATACAAGTATTTTGAGTACATGCAAGCAGCGAAACTGGTTCGGTGCGTGCTGAATGATACTTGACAGCCCTTTGAGTATTTTCTTTTGAATTCTCATGGTTCCTTTTAATATATATGTCAGCCAACAGTACTCTTTGGTGTTTGTTTTTTTGTTTGATATTTTGATTGTTTGCTTGTTGTTTGTTTTGCAAACACATTAGGCCTTGCATCTCTCCATTTGCATTAAACAGAGAGCCATATTGGATGATTCAGTTAGTATAGTGCTGAATATCACCTATGTTTTCCTGCTTCCCTCTCCCATCTGTAGGCTTTTGATGTCCTCCTTGCCTTCTTCTTTTTAATTCTCTGCAACTCATGGCTCTTCTTGCATTTCCAATGATGGTTTTCTTATTTCCATTTCATCTTGCTACTCTTCTCTTCAGGGTAGTATTGTCAAACTTTGTCTAAGGATTAGATTTGAACTGCTGAATTCTATTCAGTTTTGCCGCTCTGTGAAAATATCTATATCTGCTGTTATCAGATATGGCGTTCTTGTGGCATAGGCTACTCTAGATTGAAGCTTTTACTCATTCAGGTTTCAGTGTATGTCCTGGCACTCCTTCCTGTCCTGCAATATTTGTGTCGAGTTATCAGCTGAAACACTTCAGGAGTACTGTTGTGACTCTTTTTCTATTCAGGGTAGAATTCTCAATCTTTCTTTTAGGATAACTATTTAACTGCTGAATTATTTTTCACTTTGCCAATTGGTGAATTTGCCAAGTTCTGTCTTTAATGGTAATGGCTGTCTTTTGGCATAGGCTACCATATAATGCAGCTTTGTCTCATTCATGATTTGGTGTATGTCTTGGCACACCTTTCTGTACTGTGATATTTCTGTCTAGGAATCAGCTGAAACACCTGTGGGAGTTCTGTTGTGATTGAGTTGCTGTCCTCTAGGTGCATCGAAAATCACAGAGCTTATCATGATTTTTGATGATTTGAATGAAATTATAGCTGCTTGTAGGTCTATTGGGATTCCACATTATTTGGATGCTGTTTGCTCCTGGTTTCTTATAGATGATTGTTTCTTGGATTTCAGTAATTTTCAGTCTGATTTTTTTCCAAATACCTATTCAGAGTTTGATTTTTATATCTAGTTTTTCCCTATGGGGCTCTTATGAATCGTAGTCTTTCATGCTTTGTCTTACCCAAGGATTCAACAGCAATATTTGCATTGGTTTACACTTCAATTTCTATGCCATCTTCTTATACAGGGATTTCTTTTCCCTTGTGTTCACGGACATTCACGAATCCCTCTGCATTATCTAGTCTGCTTAGGACTGAATTTTGCCCTGCTATTATCTCATACATTAAGTGTTCTGATTTTATTTGGCTCGTCTAAATGTTTCGCTTCCCCATTTCTGGTATTGTGCCTTTTTGGTTTCTGAGACACTGTTTTACTTCAGTGTTTCTCTCACCACGGTTTTCAATACATGCTTTGATAATGTTTCATAATCTACTTGTTTGAAAGCTTTTTCTTGGACCTTCAATCTCTTTGAAACAGAAAATGGTACTTCCTGTTTCGTGTACTATATTTCTTTATTTCAACTGGTCTATTACTATCAGGTATCTAATGTAAAATTTTAGGGATTTGTAGAGTGAAAATTTTAGTCTCTTAGTTTTAGGCAATTCCATGATATTACTGTGAGGACAAATTTTCCTGCACATTGATTCCATGTCGTTTTCCTGTGTGTGTTGTCTTGTATATCTTGAACTGCTGGTGTTGCCTTTGATGTCATCAACGCAACATACTCTCATCGTTTAGAACAATCTCATTTTTATTACGATTATGTCACTTTTCTGAAAGTTCAGAGGACACTACCCCTTGTGGAAATGGAGCATCTAAATATATTCAGCTTTTCAGGCTGTTGTATGTCGTTTTGTAGTGTATTCAATAGAGCACATTGAGAGTGCGCTTGTCCTTTCTACTTCAATAAGAATGTTCAAATCATACCAGTTCTTCCTAGAGCTTCTCTGTCCACAGAAAAACCTGTGGAAACATATCTATGCATGTCATGCATCAGGGCCTGCTGCCATTATTGCTCACCCCGCCTTGGTGTCCATGGGGCTGTGCAATCTCAACGCCATCCAAAATGTAGCATCTGCATTTGGGAGATAATGGTGAAGGAAATGCTTCATCTTCTCACGCTGTGGACCTAGACAAATGCTCTTTGTTCCCTCATCCTTGTGGCTTGGGACCACGAAAGGAAACCCAGCTGTTCCGCATCCTCTGCCTCATACCAAACCCTAATCCCATTCCAGGCTAGGAGTTTAGCTCATCCAAAGGCTTCGGAAACTGATTTCAACCCCAAGGCCCCCTGGATTCCTCAGATCAGATGCATGATTTCTCTGATTGAGCCCCCACGTTCTCTATTGGGAAAATTCCAAATTGGTCCCTGGGCCTGCAGATGCAGTGCATGTGGCCATGAGAAATTTCGATTAAGTCAACTTTGCACACCGGAGTGGTTGCTTTCTCATTGGTGTTCAACGTCAGTTTTCTGTCTTGATAGGGACAAGCACAATCCACAACACACTCCAGATCCCTGAGACAAAGGGAGTTACATCATTCATAGTCCTATACCTCATTTTACGCAGCCACTGCTAGCTCAAATTCGGATGCTCGTTTCTTGGCCTCAGAATCAATTGTCTGGACAATTTGTGCTGATTTATTTCAGTTCCGTCAGCTTACCATCTGCTGTGCACTCTTCTAACACTCAGCGCATCGCTTTGAATCCCATGTGTGAGGTCCACTTAAGAGTGTGCGAACAACTGTAACAGAGTTTAACTTTTGCTTCTCCATTACCACAGGTCAGGTACTGCACTGATTTCCATTCTCTACTTTGCTTCCCCTCCATCCACGTTTTCTGAGGCATCATAATGTCCTTGCAAGTAAGGGAGCACTCTTCGACAAGTCTTCTGAACCAAGGGCTTGGTGAGTGGATATTTAAAATTCTGTGTAATTGGGAGCGAGTTAGCATATGATGCACTGGTACACTGCCACCTGGGCATCAATAAATCAACACATTCCATATATATATCTCACCGAAATGGGATTCTCGTTTATCTCTTTTTCTATACAGTCTTGATGTTAGTGTTTGTCAGAAGACTCCATTTTTGTCATTGTGTTGATACCTCAGTTGCAGCCTTTCAAAAGTTTAATACAATTGATTTACATATTTTGGGATTTATATGAAAATGAAGTTAGTTTTTGAAACAT
This sequence comes from Camelus bactrianus, assembly GCF_048773025.1. NCBI lineage: Eukaryota > Metazoa > Chordata > Mammalia > Artiodactyla > Camelidae > Camelus > Camelus bactrianus. The sequence goes on along the minus strand of NC_133563.1, from coordinate 40,026,939 downwards.
ACTAATTCTACTTACAATCCACACTTGTCAAATTCAGGTACCATTTTGTCATCTCTAAGGAAAAAATAGACAGTTAAAATGTAATATACCACTCGAAAATGATGAAGGGGGCAGGTAAACTCTTTACTTTTGATGCCTCCAACACCAACAGGAACCATGAAATAATTATTGTAAGCATGAAATTACCCGCAAACTTGGTCTCAATTGTGAATGTGGTGCCCTATCCACCCAATGACACATACTGGCCAATGTTGTCATTTCAAGAAGTAACATTTCTCTCCAGGAAAACACAAGGAATCTGAAACAAGATATTAATATGTAGGCTTGGTTCAAAAAGGAACTAGGGGCATTAGAGCAATGAGAAATCTGCTGCAGCTTTGCTAGTCTATTGAGAACCAGGTGCTCTTCTATCAACTATGAGAACGCTTAAACGTACAAATATGTTGGGTAAAGCATCTTAACACAACAAAGTCTGCACCAACATGATATACTGCACCCGGGATTGAATGAAGAAAACAGACTGTCAACATAAAAGTATTTCCTTACATGTCTACGGCGACTTTTACAGTTCGTTTCACTAACTGATTTATAATAGTTACCTATACTGTCTAAAAATCTGAGGCCTAATACATATTCAAGTTCAGTCAAAGAATCCCCTCAGTTACCACACTCCCTTCACCTCAAAGAAGACGTAACCCCAGAATTTGCTGAAACTAGGGGAACATCATCATTTCTTTGTGTGAGCTAAGTATTTAATTTCTATCTATGATAGCCAAGAGTATTTGACAATTGAGGAATTCAGTGTTGTGCACAGATTGTGAAGTTGTAGGAAAACTGGTTCTAGGAGGGGTTTGCACTTCTCCTATTGGCTTCATTGCAGCTCAAGTGCTGATCCTCTGGAATGGATGAATGAGTGGTTGGGAGGGAATGTCAAGTGCTTAATAGGTATGATCAAACCCAGGTAAAACTTACCAGGACTTCATACTCTGTGGTCTGTATGATTTTTAAATGCCCCTTGGGAAGTGTGGATTCTCACGGCCTCTTTCAAGAACATGAGCTATTTTATCAACTCTGCCATCTCTTCTCTTTTAGACGTCAGGAATATTGGACCACTCCTTGGAGCAGAGCATTGAGTACCTTCTTCAAGTTCACGTTGACCCTCCACAGGTTTCTGCTAGTATCAGCCAGGCTCGACATGTCTCATGAATGTCTTTGGAGCGTGGTGTTCTGGAAAGAAGTCTCCATGCCATTATTCTCCATTGTAGCAGAACAACTCTCATCAATGTGTTCGCATCTCTCCTCAATCTGTGCAGCCAGCTTTTCTTCATGCTTCTTTTCGTGTCTCCCATAAAGTCGACCTCTACATTACTGGGCATGTCTGAAAGTACCTCGGAGACTCACCTGTATGCTGATGATGGGCATATCTTCCAATGTCTGACTTTTCAGTTTCTAGAAACTGAACCGTGATCTCAGGTGATTGGGCAGCAGCAGTATCACGAACATAATCAGCTCCAGATAAAATAGACCTAAGCCAAGCTCCACAGAGGGTGTCAGCCCCTACATGACTCTGATCCACCCACAGAGCTCTGCCGAGTTACCTTGGATCCTGAAGCCACAACAAGACTCGTGGAACACACCAAAGTTCCACCTGGAATCCAACCGGTAACTGCCATCCACAAAGGTTGCAGCATCTTTTCAGTGCTGGGGGAGGGACTGCATCAGACGAGAGATTCCTAAGTTAAAAGTAATTCTCTCCATTAGCATCCCATGGTCCTGTTTTTCCAACCCTCTTTCCTTTAGTTCATATCTCAATACAGATTACAAAGAGAGGGAAGTGTGTGAATGTTAATTGTATATTTCCAAGGGCTTTAAAATTTCTAACAGTTAAAATTCACAAAGACCACCCAAAGGAATCTTATATTTCTGTAATAGCCATTCACTCAGAATGCATATCTGTCTGTTGCTTTTCTGCTTAAACTCCCACAGTCTCATGACATGGATCCATTTGTTTCATGGGGGCTGAAATTCCTAGAAATGAAACCCATCCCATTGTACAATTTTCTGTCTATCTCTTTTGATCTTAGTACATTTTGTAGAACTACTTGTCTTTTTTAGAGGCGTATGCCATTAATTCTCTAACTAGGGATGAATATCACGTTCAATCTTCCTGTTGGAAGAAGAGTCAATCTATACAATGGAATATGAATCCATTTTATACAAAAAAGGCATTTGGGTTAGGTCACGATATGCTCTTATGAATGAAAATTTTTCAATCATTTTGCTCGCATCTCTTTTCTGAATACAAGTGTTTAGAGTACATGCAAGCAGCGATACTGGTTCGGTGCGTGCTGAATGATACTTGACAGCACTTTGTGTATTTTCTTTTGAATTCTCATGGTTCTTTGCATATATGTCAGCCAACAGCACTCTTTGGTGTTTGTTTGTTTGATATTTTTATTGTTTGCTTGTTGTTTGTTTTGCAAACACATTAGGCCATATATCTCTCCATTTGCATTAAACAGAGAGACGTATAGAATGATTCAGTTAGTATATTGCTGAAAATCACCTATGTTTTCCTGCTTCCCTATCCCATCTGTAGGCTTTTGAGGTCCTCCTTGCTTTCTTCTTGTTAATTCTCTACAACTCATGGCTCTTCTTTATTTCCAATGATGGTTTCTTATTTCAATTTCATCTTGCTACTTTACTCCTCAGGGTACAATTGTCAATCTTTGTCTAAGTATGAGAATTGAACTGCTGAATTCTATTCAGCTTGCCACTCTGTGAAATTTTCTAGATCTGCTGTTATCAGATATGGCATTCTTGTGGCATAGGCTACTCTAGATTGCAGCTTTTTCTCATTCAGGTTTCAGTGTATGTCATGGCACTCCTCCCTGTCCTGCAATATTTGTGTCGAGTTATCAGCTGAAACACTTCCAGAGTTTCTGTTGTGACTACTTTTCTATTCAGGGTAGAATTCTCAATATTTCTTTTAGGATAATTATTTAAATGCTGAATTATTTTACACTTAGCCGATCTGTGAAATTGCCAAGTTCTGTCATTAATGGTAATGGCTGTCTTGAGGCATAGGCTACCGTAATTGGAGATTTGTCTCATTCATGATTTGGTGTACGTCTTGGCACTCCTAACTGTATTGTGATATTTCTGTCTAGGTATCAGCTGAAACACATGTGGGGGTTCTGTTGTGACTGAGTTGCTGTCATCTAGGTGCATCAAAAATCACAGAGCTTATCATGATATTTGATGATTTGAATGAAAATATAGCTTTTTGTAAGTCTATTGCGATTCCAAATTATTTGGATGCTGTTTGCTCCTGATTTCATATAGATGATTGTTTCTTGGATTTCAGTAACTTTCAGTCTGCTTTTTCTCCAAATACCTATTCAGAGTTTGATTTTTATATCTAGATTTTCCCTATGGGGCTCTTATGAATCGTAGTCTTTCATGCTTTGTCTTTCCCAAGGATTCAACAGCAATATTTGCATTGGTTTACACTTGCATTTCTATGCCATCTTCTGATACAGGGATTTCTTTTCTCTTGTATTCACGGACATTCACGAATCACTCTGCATTATCTAGTCTGCTTAGTACTGAATTTTGCCTTGCTATTAGATCATAGATTGAGTATTCTGATTTTATTTGTCTCGTCTGAATGATTCTCTTCCACATTTCTGGTATTGTGCCTTTTGTGATTCTGAGACACGGTTTTACTTCAGTGTTTCTATCACCTCGGTTTTCAATAAAAGCTCTGATAATGTTTCATAATCTAGGTGTTTGAAAGCTTTATTTTGGACCTTCAATCTGTTTGAAACAGAAAATAGTACTTCCTTTTTCTTGTACTATACGTCTTTATCTTTACTGGTCTACTAATATCAGGTATCTAATGTAGAATTGTAGGTCTTTTTAAAGTGAAAATTTAAGTCTCTTGTTGTAGACAATTTCATGATATTTCTGTGTGGACATATTATCCTGCACATTGATTCCATGTCTTTTTACTGTGTGTGTTGTCTTGAATATCTCTAAATGCTGGTGTTGCTTTTGATGTGATCAATACAACATACACCCTTCGTTTAGAACAATCTCATTTTTATTACGCTTATGTCACTTTTCTGAAACTTCAGAGGACCCTTCCCCTTGTGGAAATGTAGCATCTATATATTTTCAGATTTGCAGGATGTTGCATGTCATTTTGAAGTGTTTTTTAAAGAGCACATTGACAGTGCACTTGACTTATCTACTTCCATAAGAATGTTCCAATCTTACCAGTACTTCCCAGAGCTTCTCTGTCAACAGAAAATCCTGTGGAATCATATCTATGGATGTCATGCATCAGGGCCTGCTGCCATTATTGCTCAACCCACATAGTTGTCCTCGGGTCCGTGTAATATCAAGGCCATCCAAAATTTAGCATCTGCATTTGGGAGATAATGGTGAAGGAAATGCTTCATCTTCTCAGGCTGCGGACCTAGACAAATGCTCTTGGTTATCTCATCCTTGTGGCTTGGGACCTCGAAAGGAAACCCAGATGTCCCGCATCCTCTACCTCATACCAAACCCTAATCCCAGTCCAGGCTATGACTTTAGCTGATCCAAAGGTTTGGAAACTGATTTCAATCCCACGGCCCCCTGGATTCCTCAGACCAGATGCATGATTTCTCTGATTTAGCCCCCACGTGCTCTAATGGCAAAATGACAAATTGGTCCCTGGGCCTGCAGATGCAGTGAATGTGGATATGGGAGATTTCGATAATGTCAACTTGCACACCGGAGTGGTTGATTTTTCTTTGGGGGTTAAAGGGCAGTTTTCTCTCTTGGTAGGGCGAACTACAATCCACAACACACTCCAGATCACTGAGACAAAGCGTGTGACATCATCCATTGTCCTATACCTGATTTTACGCATCCAATTCTAGCTCAAATTCAGTTGCTTGTTTCTTGGCCTCAGAATCAATTGTGGGGACAATTTTTGCTGATTTATTTCAATTCTGTCAGATTAGCATCTGCTGTGCACTCTTCTAACACTCAGCGCATCACTTTGAATCACATGTGTCTTTTAAACTTAAAATTGTGCGTACAATTTTAGCAGAAGTTCACATTTGCTGCTCCATTACCAGAGGTCAGGTACTGCACTGATTTCCATTCTCTACTTTGCTTCTCCTCCATCCACGTTTTCTGAGGCATCATACTGTCTTTGGATTTAAGGGACCACTCTTTGGTAAGTCTCCTGAACCAAGGGCTTGGTGAGTGGATTTTCAAAATTCTGTGTAATTGGGAGCGAGTTAGCGAATGATGCACTTGTACACTGCCACCTGGGCATCAATAAATCAACACATTCCATATATACCTCGCCGAAAAAGGATTCTTGTTTATCTCTTTTTTCTATACAGTCATGATTTTATGTGTTTGTCCGAAGAATACATTTTTGTCATTGTGTTGATACCTCAGTTGCAGCCTTTCAATAGTGTAATACAATTGATTTACATACTTTGGGATTTATATGAAAATGAAGTTAGTTTTTGAAACATACTAAATCTACTTACAATCCACACTTGTCAAATTCAGGTACCATTTTGTAAGCTCTAAGGAAAAACTAGACAGATAAAATGTAAAATACCACTCGAAAATGATGAAGGGGACAGGTAAACTCTTTACTTTTGATGCCTCCAACACCAACAGGAACCATGAAATAATTATTGTAAGCATGAACTTACCCCCACACTTGGTTTCCCTTGTGCATGTGGTGATCTTTCCACCCAATGACACATACTGGCCAATGTTGTCATTTCAAGCAGTAACATTTCCCTCCAGGAAAACACAAGGAATCTGAAACAAGATAGTTATATGTAGGCTTGGTTCAAAAAGGAACTAGGGGCACTAGAGCAATGAGAAACCTGCTGCAGCTTTGCTAGTCTATTGAGAATCAGGTGCTCTTCTATCAACCATGAGAATGCTTACACGTCCGATCATGTTGGGTAAAGCAGTTTAACACAACCAAGTCTGCACCCACATGACATAGAGCACCCGGGCTTGAATGAAGGGAAAAGACGGTCCACATAAAAAAAAAAAATGTCCTTACATGTCTATGGCGACTTTTACTGTTAACTTCACTAACTGACTTATAATACTTAGCTATACTGTCTAGAAAACCGGAGGACAAATACAAATTCAAGTTCAGTCAAAGAATCCCCTCACTTCCCACACTCCCTTCACCCCAAAGAAGACGTAACCCCAGAATTTGCTGAATCTAGGGGAACGTCATCATTTCTTTGTGTGAGTTATTTATTTAATTTATATCTATTATAGTCGAGAGTATTTGACCATTGAGGATTTCAGTGTCGTGCACAGAGTGTGAAGTTGTAGGAAAACTGGTTCTAGGAGGGGTTTGCTCTTCTCCTATTGGCTTCATTGCAGCTCAAGTTCGGATCATCTGAAATGGATGCCTGAGTTGATAGGAGGGAATGGCAAGTGCTTGATAGGTATTCCCAACCCCGGGTAAATGCTTACCAGGACTTCATGCCCTGTGGTCTGTGTGATTTTTAAATGCCCCTTGGGACGTGTGGATTCTCACGACCTCTTACAAGACCATGGGTGGTTTTATCAAATCTGACATCTCTTCTCTTTATACGTCAGGATTATTGGGCCACTTCTTGGAGCAGAGTATAGTGTACCTTCTTCAAGTTCACGTTGACCATCCACAGGTTACTTCTAGGATCCGCCAGGCTCAACATGTCTCATGAATGTCTTCTGAGCCTGGTATTCTGTAAAGAATTCTCCATGCCAGTATTCTCCATTGTAGCAGAACAAATCTCATCAATGTGTTCGCATCTCCCCTCAATCTGTGCAGCCAGCTTTTCTGCAGGCTTCACTTCGTGTCTCCCATAAAGTCGACTTCTACATTACTGAGCAAGTCTGGAAGCTCCTCGGAGCCTCACCAGTATGCTGATGACGGGCAGATCTTCCAATGTCTGACTTTTCATTTCCTAGAAACTGACCCGTGATCTAAGGTCATTGGGCGCAACAGTATCTCGTACTTAAAGATCTCCCCATACAGTAGACCTAAGCCAAGCTCCACGGAGGGTGTCAGCCCCTACATGACTCTGATCCACCCACAGATCTCTGCTGAGTTACCTTGGATCCAGCAGCCACAACAAGCCTCGTGGAACACACCAACTTTCCACCTGGAATCTGACCGGTACCTGCCATCAACAAATGTTGCAGCATCTTTTCAGTGCTGGGGGAGGGACTGCATCAGACGAGAGTTTCCTAAGTTAAAAGTGATTCTCTCCATTAGCATCCCATGGTCCTTCTTTTCGACCCTCTTTCCTTTAGTTCAGATCTCTATACACAATACAGAGGGAAGTGTGTGCATGTTATGTTTATTTTTCCACACGTCTTAAACCATTCTAACAGTTAACATTTCACAAAGACCCCACTATAGGAATCTTATGTTTGTGTAATAGCCATTCACCCAGAATACATATCCGTCTGTTGCATTTCTGCTGAAACACCTACACTCCCAAGACATGGATCCCGTTGTTTCATGGGGGATGAAATTCCTAGAAATGAAGCCCCTCCCAATGTACGCATTACTTTCTGTCTTTTTTGCTCTTAGTACTGTTTTGTAGAACTACTTGACTTTGTGATGGGCGTATGCCGTTTATTCTCCATGTAGGGATGTATATCACATTCAATCTTTCTTTTGGAAGTACACTCAATCTATATAAAGGAATATGAATCGATTTTATACAAAATAGGCATTTGGGTTTGGTCACGATATGCTCTTTTGAATGAACATTTTTCAATCTTTTTGCTCGCATCTCGTTTCTGAATACATGTGTGTTGAGTACATGCAAGGAACAATACTGGGTCGGTGCGTGCTGAATGACACTTGACACCCCTTTGAGTATTTTCTTTTGAATTATCATGGTTCCTTTGCATATATGTCAGCCAACAGTACTCTTTGGTATTTGTTTGATATTTTGATTGTTTGCTTGTTGTTTGTTTTGCAAACACATTAGGCCATGAATCACCCCATTTGCATTAAACAGAGAGTCATATAAGATGATTCAGTTAGTATAGTGCTGAAAATCTCCTATGTTTTCCTGCTTCCCTCTCCCAACTTTAGGGATTTGTTGTCCTCCTTGCCTTCTACTTGTTTACTGTCTACAACTCATGGCTCTTCATGCATTTCCATTGATGTATTTCTTATTTCAATTTCATGTTGCTACTTTTCTCTTCAGGGTAGAATTCTCAATCTTTGTTTAATGGTAAGTTTGAATTGTTGAATTCTTTTCAGTTATGCCAGTCTGTGAAATTGTCTAGATTGGCCGTTATCAGATATGGCGTACTTGTGGCTTAGGCTTCTCTAGAATGCAGCTGTTTCTTATTCAGCTTTTGGTGTATGTCTTGGCACTCCTTCCTGTCCTGCAATATTTGTGTCGAGTTATCAGCTGAAACTCTTCCGGAGTTTCTGTTGTGACTACTTTTCTATTCAGGGTAGAATTCTCAATCTTTCTTTTAGGATAAGTTTTTAAGTGCTGAATTACTTTACACTTTGCCGATCTGTGAAATTGCCAAGCTCTGTCGTTAATGTTAATGGCTGTCTTGTGGCATAGGCTACCGTATAATGCAGCTTTGTCTCATTCATGATTTGGTCTATGTCTTGACACTCCTTCCTGTACTGCAATACTTCTGTCTAGGTATCAGCTGAAACACATGTGGGGGTTCTGTTGTGACTGAGTTGCTGTAAACTACATGCATTGAAAATCACAGAATTGATCATGAAATTTGATGATTTGAATGAAAATATAGCTGCTTGTATGTCTATTGGGATTCCAAATTATTTGGATGCTGTTTGCTCCTGGTTTCGTATAGGAGATTTTTTGGTGGCTTTCAGCAAGTTTCAGTCTGATTTTTCTCCAAATACCTATTCAGAGTTTGATAATTATATCTAGCTTTTCCCTATGGGGCACTTATGAATCCTAGTCTTTCATGCTTTGTCTTACCCCAGGTTTCAACAGCAATATTTGCATTGGTTTACACTTGCTTTTCTATGTCAATTTCTGATACAGGGATTTCATTTCCCCTGTCTTCACGGACATTCACTAGTCCCTCTGTATTATCTAGTCTGCTTAGGACTGAATTTTGCCCTGCTATTATCTCATACATTGAGTATTCTGATTTTATTTGGCTCGTCTCAATGATTCTCTTCCCCATTTCTGGTCTTGTGCCTTTTTTATTCTGAGTCACTATTTTAATTCAGTGTTTCTCTCACCTCAGTTTTCAATACATGCTCTGATAATGTTTCATAATCTAGTTGTTTGAAAGCATTTTTTTAGACCTTCAATCTCTTTGAAAAAGAAAATGGTACTTCCTTTTTCTTGTACTATACGTCTTTATCTCTACTGGTCTAGTATTCTCAGGTATCTAATGTAGAATTGTAGGGCTTGGTAAAGTGAAAATTTTAGTCTCTTTGGTGTAGGCAATTCCTTGATATTTCTGTGAGGACAAATTTTCCTGCACATTGATTCCATGTTGTTTTTGGGTGTGTGTTGTCTTGTATATCTCTAACTTCTGGTGTTGCCTTTGATGTGATGAACGGAACATACTCTCATCGTTTAGAACAATCTCATTGTCATTATGCTTATGTCACATTTCTGAAAGTTCAGAGGACCCTTCACTTTGTGGAAACGGAGCATCTATATATTTTCAGCTTTGCAGGATGTTGTATGTCATTTGAAGTGTTTTCTAAAGAGCACAATGACAGTGCACTTGTCCTTTCTACTTCTATAAGAATGTTCCAATCTTACCAGTTCTTCCCAGAGCTTCTCTGTCAACAGAAAATCCTGTGGAAACATATCTATGGATGTCATGAATCAGGGCCTGCTGCCATTTTGCTCAACCCACATTGTTGTCCTCGGGTCTGTGCAATATCAAGGCCATCAAAAATATAGCATCTGCTTTTGGGAGATAACGGTGAAGGAAATGCTTCATCTTCTCACGCTGCAGACCTAGACAAATGCTCTTTGTTCTCTCATCCTTGTGGCTTGGGACCATGAAAGGAAACCCAGCTGTCCCGCAACTTCTGCCTCATACCAAAATCTAATCCCTGTCCAGGCTATGACTTTAGCTGATCCAAAGGTTTGGAAACTGATTTCAATCCCAAGGCCCTCTGGATTCCTCAGACCAGATGTGTGATTTCTCTGATTGAGCCCCCACGTGCTCTATTGGCAAAATGACAAATTGGTCCCTGGGCCTGCAGATGCAGTGAATGTGGCCATGGGACAATTCGATAATGTCAACTTTGCACACCGGAGTGGTTGATTTTTCTTTGGGGGTTAAAGGGCAGTTTTCTCTCTTGGTAGGGCCAACTACAATCCACAACACACTCCAGATCACTGAGACAAAGCGTGTGACATCATCCATTGTCTTATACCTGATTTTACACAGCTAATTCTAGCTCAAATTCGGCTGCTTGATTCTTGGCCTCAGAATCAATTTGGGGACAATTTTTGCTGATTTATTTCAGTTCTGTCAGATTAGCATCTGCTGTGCACTCTTCTAACACTCAGCGCATCGCTTTGAATCCCATGTGTCCGGTCCCCTTAAGAGTGTGCGTCCAATGAAACAGAGTTTCACATTTGCTGCTCCATTACCAGAGGTCAGGTACTGCAATGATTTCCATTCTCTACATTGCTTCTGTTCGGTCCACGTTCTCTAAGGCATCATACTGTATTTGGAATTAAGGGACCACTCTTTGGCAAGTCTCCTGAACCAAGGGCTTGGTGAGTGGATTTTCAAAATTCTGTGTAATTGGGAGCGAGTTAGCGAATGATGCACTTGTACACTGCCACCTGGGCCTCAATAAATCAACACTTTCCATATATAACTCGCCGAAATGGGATTCTTGTTTATCTCTTTTTTCTATACAGTCATGATATTATGTGTTTGTCCGAAGAATACATTTTTGTCATTGAGTTGATACCTCAGTTGCAGACTTTCAATAGTGTAATACAATTGATTTACATACTTTGGGATTTATATGAAAATGAAGTTAGTTTTTGAAACATACTAAATCTACTTACAATCCACACTTGTCAAATTCAGGTACAATTTTGTAAGCACTAAGGAAAAACAAGACAGATAAAATGTAAAATACCACTCGAAAATGATGAAGGGGACAGGTAAACTCTTTACTTTTGATGCCTCCAACACCAACAGGAACCATGAAATAATTATTGTAAGCATGAACTTACCCCCACACTTTGTTTCCCTTGTGCATGTGGTGCTCTTTCCACCCAATGACACATACTGACCAATGTTGTCATTTCAAGCAGTAACATTTCTCTCCAGAAAAACACAAGAAATATGAAACAAGGTATTTATATGTAGGCTTTGTTCACAAAGGAACTAGGGGCACTAGAGCAATGAGGAACCTGCTGCAGCTTTGCTAGTCTATTGAGAACCAGGTGCTCTTCTATCAACCATGAGAATGCTTAAACGTCCGATCATGTTGGGTAAATCAGTTTAACACAACCAAGTCTGCACATACATGATATACAGCACCCAGGCTGGAATGAAGGTTAAAGACGGTCCACATAAAAAAAAGTCCTTACATGTCTATGGCGACTTTTACTGTTCACTTCAATATCTGACTTATAATAATTAGCTATACTGTCTAGAAAACCAGAGGACTAATACAAATTCAAGTTCAGTCAAAGAATCCCCTCACTTACCACACTCCCTTCACCCCAAAGAAGACGTAACCCCAGAATTTGCTGAATCTAGGGGAACGTCATCATTTCTTTGTGTGAGCTATTTACTTACATTCTATCTATTAAGGTCGAGAGTATTTGACCATTGAGGATTTCAGTGTTGTGCACAGAGTGTGAAGTTGTAGGAAAACTGGTTCTAGGAGGGGCTTGCTCTTCTCCTATTGGCTTCATTGCAGCTCAAGTTCTGATCCTCTGAAATGGATGCCTGACTGGATGGGAGGGAAGGGCAAGTGCTTGATAGGTATTCCCAACCCTTGGTAAATGCTTACAAGGACTTCATGCCCTGTGGTCTGTGTGATTTTTAAATGCCCCTTGGGACGTGTGGATTCTCACGACCTCTTACAAGACCATGGGCAGTTTTATCAAATCTGACATCTCTTCTCTTTTAGACGTCAGGAATATTGGGCCACTTCTTGCAGCAGAGAATAGAGTACCTTCTTCAAGTTCACGTTGACCATCCACAGGTTACTTCTAGTATAAGCCAGGCTCAACATGTCTCATGAATTTCTTCTGAGCCTAGTATTCTCTAAAGAAGTCTCCATGCCAATATTCTCCATTGTAGCAGAACAAATCTCATCAATGTGTTCGCATCTCCCCTCAATCTTTGCAGCCAGCTTTTCTGCAGGCTTCCCTTCGTGTCTCCCATAAAGTCGACTTCTACATTACTGAGCAAGTCTGAAAGTTTTTCGGAGCCTCACAAGTATGCTGATGACGGGCAGATCTTCCACTGTCTGACTTTTCAGTTCCTAGAATCTGACCCGTTATCTAAGCTCATTGGGCAGCAACAGTATCTCGTACTTAAAGAGCTCCCCATACAATAGACCTAAGCCAAGCTCCACGGAGGGTGTCAGCCCCTACATGACTCTGATCCACCCACAGAGCTCTGCCGAGTTACCTTGGATCCAGCAGCCACAACAAGCCTCTTGGTACACACCAGCATTCCACCTGGAATGAAACCGGTAACTGCCATCCACAAAAGTTGCAGCATCTTTTCAGTGCTGGTGGAGGGACTGCATCAGACGAGAGATTCCTAATTTAAAAGTAATTCTCTCCATTAGCATCCCATGGTCCTTTTTTCGACCCTCTTTTCTTTAGTTAAAATCTCTATACACTATACAGAGGGAAGTGTGTGCATGTTATGTTTATATTTCCACACGTCTTTAACCTTTCTAACATTTAACAGTTCACAAAGACCGCACTATAGAAATCTAATGTTTGTGTAATAGCCATTCACCCAGAATACATATCCGTCTGTTGCTTTTCTGCTGAAACACCCCCACTCTCAAGACATGGATCCATTTGTTTCATGGGGGCTGAAAATCCTAGAAATGAAGCCCATCCCAATGTATGCATTACAGTCTGTCTTTTTTGCTCTTATTACAGTTTTGTAGAACTACTTGTCTTTGTGATGGGCGTATGCCATTTACTCTACATGTACGGATGAATATCACATTCATTCTTTCTGTTGGAAATAGTCTCAATCTATATAAAGGAATATGAATCTATTTTATACAAAATAGGCATTTGAGTTTGGTCACGATATGCTCTTAAGAATGAACATTTTTCAATCTTTTTGCTCGCATCTGTTTTCTGAATACATGTGTGTTGAGTACGTGCATGGAGCAATACTGGGTCGGTGCATGCTGAATCATACTTGACACCCCTTTGAGTATTTACTTTTGAATTATCATGGTTCCTTTGCATATATGTCAGCCAAATGTACTCTTTGGTTTTTGTTTGATATTTTGATTGTTTGCTTGTTGTTTGTTTTGCAAACCCATTAGGCCATGCATCTCTCCATTTGCATTAAACAGAGAGTCACATAAGATGATTCTGTTAGTATAGTGCTGAAATGCACCTATGTTTTCCTGCTTCCTTCTCCCAACTTTAAGGATTTGTTGTCCTCCTTGCCTTCTACTTGTTTACTCTCTACAACTCATGGCTCTTCATGCATTTCCATTGATGTTTTTCTTATTTCAATTTCATGTTGCTACTTTTCTCTTCAGGGTAGAATTCTCAATCTTTGTTTAAAGATAAGTTTTGAACTGTTGAATTCTATTAAGTTTTGCCAGTCTGTGAAATTGTCTAGATGTGCCGTTATCAGATATGGCGTTCTTGTGGCATAGGCTTCTCTAGAATGAAACTTTTTCTCATTCAGGTTTCGATGTATGTCCTGGAACTCCTTCCAGTCCTGAAATATTTATATCAAGTTATCACCTGAAACACTTCCAGAGTTTCTGTTGTGACTAATTTTCACTTCAGGGTAGAATTCTCAGTATTACTTTTAGGATAAGTTTTTAAATGCTGAATTATTTTACACTTTGCCGATCTGTGAATTTGCCAAGCTCTGTCGTTAATGGTAATGGCTGTCTTGAGGCATAGGCTACTGTATAATGCAGCTTTGTCTCATTCATGATTTGGTCTTTGTCTTGGAAATGCTTCCTGTACTGTGATATTTCTGTCTAGGTATCAGCTGCAACACCTGTGGGGGTTCTGTTGTCACTGAGTTGCTGTATTCTTCGTGCATCAAAAATTACAGAGTTGATCATGGACTTTGATGATTTGAATGAAAAGAAAGCTGCTTGTAAGCCTATTGGGATTCCACATTATTTGGATGCTGTTTGCTCCTGGTTTCGTATAGGAGATTGTTTGTTGGCTTTCAGCAAATTTCAGTCTGATTTTTCTCCAAATACCTATAGAGGGTTTCATTTTTATATCGAGATTTTCACAATGGGGCTCTTATGATTTCTAGTCTTTCATGCTTTGTCTTGCCCCAGGTTTCAACAGCAATATTTGCATTGCTTTACACTTGTTTTCTATGTCACTTTCTGATATAGGGTTTTCTTTTCCCCTGTGTTCATGGACATTTATGAGTATTTCTGCATTATCTAGTCTGCTTGGAACTTAATTTTGCCCTGCTATTACCTCATACATTGAGTATTCTAATTTTATTTGGCTCGTGTAAATGATTCTCTTCCCCATTTATGGTATTGTGCCTTTTGTGTTTCTGAGACAGTGTTTTACTTCAGTGTATAACTCACCCCCATTTTCAATACATGCTCTGATAATGTTTCATAATCTAGTTGTTTGAAAGCTTTTTCTTGGACCTTCAATCTCTTTGAAACAGAAAATGATACTTCCTGTTTCTTGTATTATAATTCTTTATCTCTACTGTTCTCATACTATCAGGTACCTAATGTAGAATTATAGGGCTTGGTAAAGTGAAAATTTTAGTCTCTTTGGTGTAGGCAATTCCTTGATATTTCTGTGAGGACAAATTTTCCTGCACATTGATTCCATGTCGTTTTCCTCTGTGTGTTGTCTTTTATATCTCTAACTGCTGGTGTTGCCTTTCATGTGATGAACGCAACATACTCTCATCGTTTAGAACAATCTCATTTTTATTACGCTTATTTCAAATTCTTGAAAGTTCAGAGGACCGTTCCCCTTGTGGAAACGGAGCATCTAAATATATTCAGCTTTGCAGGCTGTTGTATGTCATTTTGTAGTGTATTCAATAGAACACATTGACAGTGCGCATGTCTATCCTACTTCGATAAGAAAGTTCCAATCTTACCAGTTTTTCCCAGAGCTTCTCTGTCCACAGAAAAACCTGTGGAATCATATCTTTGGATGCCATGCATCAGGGCCTGCTGCCATTATTGCTCACACTGCCTAGGTTTCCGCAGGGCTCTGCAATATCAAGGCCATCCAAAATTTAGCATCAGCCTTTGGGAGATAATGGTGAAGGAAATGCTTCATCTTCTCACGCTGCGGACCTAGACAAATGCTCTTTGTTCTCTCATCCTTGTGGCTTGGGACCTCGAAAGGAAACCCAGATGTCCCGCATCCTCTACCTCATACCAAACCCTAATCCCAGTCCAGGCTATGACTTTAGCTGATCCAAAGGTTTGGAATCTGATTTGAATCCCAAGGCCCCCTGGATTCCTCAGACCAGATGCATGATTTCTCTGATTTAGCCCCCATATGCTCTATTGGCAAAATGCCAAATTGGTAACTGGTCCTGCAGATGCAGTGCATGGGGACATGGTACTTTTCGATAAAGTCAACTATGCACACTGGAGTGGTTGCATTCTCTAGGGGTTCAAGTTCAGTTTTCTCTCTTTTGAGGGCTGACCTCAATCCACAGCACACTCCAGATCGCTGAGACAAAGCATGTGTCATAATCCATAGTCTTATACCTCATTTTACGCAGCCACTGCTAGCTCAAATTAGGCTGCTCGTTTCTTGGCCTCAGAAACAATTTTCGGAAAAATTTGTGCTGATTTATTTCAGTTCTGTCAACTTAGCATCTGCTGTGCACTCTTCTAACACTCAGCGCATCGCTATGAATCCCATGTGTCCGGTCCACTTAAGATTGTGTGTTCAATTGAAACAGACTTTCACCTTTGCTGCTCCATTACCAGAGGTCAGGTACTGCACTGATTTCCATTCTCTACTTTGCTTCTCTACCATCCATGTATACTAATGCATCATACTGTCTTTAGAATTAAGGGAACACTCTTTGGCAAATCTCATTAACCATGGCTTGGTGAGTGGATTTTAAAATTCTGTGTAATTTTGAGCGAGTTAGCATACGATGCACTGGTACACTGCCACCTGGGCATCAATAAATCAACATTTTCTATATATAACTCGCCGAAATGGGATTCATGTTTATCACTTTTTTCTATACAGTCATGATGTTATGTGTTTGTCCAAAGACTCCATTATTGTCATTGTGTTGATACCTCAGTTGCAGCCTTTCAATAGTGTAATAAAATTGATTTATATATTTTGGGATTTATATGAAAATGAAGTTAGTTTTTGAAACATACTAAATCTACATACAATCCACACTTGTCAAATTAAGGTACAATTTTGTAAGCTCTAAGGAAAAACTAGACAGATAAAGTGTAATATAACACTCAAATATGATGAAGGGGACAGGTAACCTCTTTAGTTTTGATGCCTCCAACACCAACAGGAACCATGAAATAATTATTGTAAGCATGAAATTACCCCCACACTTGGTTTCCATTGTGCATATGGTGCCCTTTCCACACAATGACACATACTGACCAATGTTGTCATTTCAAGCAGTAACATTTCTCTCCAGAAAAACACAAGGTATCTGAAACAAGATATTTATATGTAGGCTAGGTTCAAAAAGGAACTAGGGGCACTAGAGAAATGAGAAACTTTCTTCAGCTTTGCTAGTCTAGTGAGAACCAGGTGCTCTTCTATCAATCATGAGAACGCTTAAATGTCCAATTATGTTGGGTAAAGCAGTTTAACACAACCAAGTCTGCACCCACATGACATACTGCACCCGGGCATGAATGAAGGTAAGAGACGGTCCACATAAAAAAAATGTCCTTACATGTCTATGGCGACTTTTACTGTTCACTTCACTAACTGACTTATAATAGTTACCTATACTGTCTGGAAAACCTGAGGCCTAATACATATTCAAGTTCAGTCAAAGAATCCCCTCACTTACCACACTCCCTTCACCCCAAAGAAGACGTAACCCCAGAATTTGCTGAATCTAGGGGAACGTCATCATTTCTTTGTGTGAGCTATTTATTTAATTTCTATCTATAACAGTCGAGAGTATTTGAGCATTGAGGATTTCACTGTTGTGCACAAAGTGTGAAGTTGTAGGAAAACTGGTTCTAGGAGGGGCTTGCTCTTCTCCTATTGGATTCATTGCATCTCAAATTCTGATCCTCTGAAATGGATGCCTGAGTGGATAGGAGGGAATGGCAAGTGCTTGATAGGTATTCCAAACCCCGGGTAAATGCTTACCAGGACTTCATGCCCTGTGGTCTGTGTGATGTTTAAATGCCCCTTGGAACATGTGGATTCTCACGACTTCTTCCAAGACCATGGGCGTTTACATCAACTCTGACATCTCTTCTGTTTTAGACGTCAGGAATATTGGGCCACTTTTTAGAGCAGAGAATAAGGTACCTTCTTCAAGTTCACGTTGACCCTCCACAGGTTTCTGCTAGTATCAGCCAGGCACAACATGTCTCATGAAAGACTTCTGGGCCTGGTATTCTGAAAAGAAGTCTCCATGCCAGTATTCTCCATTGTAGCAGAACAAGTCTCATCAGTGTGTTTGCAACTCCCCTCAATCTGTGCAGCCAGCTTTTCTGCAGGCTTCCCTTCTTGTCTCCCATAAAGTTGACTTCTACATTACTGAGCAAGTCTGAAAGTTCCTCGGAGCCTCACCAATATGCTGATGATGGGCAGATCTTCCACTGTCTGACTTTTCAGTTCCTAGAAACTGACCCGTGATCTAAGGTCTTTGGGCAGCAACAGTATCTCGAATTTAAAGAGCTCCCCATACAATAGACCTAAGCCAAGCTCCACGGAATGTGTCAGCCCCAACCTGACTCTGATCCACCCACAGAGCTCTGCCGAGTTACCTTGGATCCAGCACCCACAACAAGCCTCGTGGAACACACCAGCATTCCACCTGGAATTCAACCGTTATCTGTCATCAACAAAGGTTGCAGCATCTTTTCAGTGTTGGGGGAGGGACTTCATTAGACGAGAGTTTCCTAAGTTAAAAGTATCTCTCTCCATTAGCATCCCATGGTCTTTCTTTCCGACCCTCTTTCCTTTAGTTCAGATGTCTATACAGAATACAGATGGAAGTGTGTTCATGTTATGTTTATATTTCCACACGTCTTTAAGCTTTGTAACAGTTAACA
The DNA here is from genome assembly GCF_048773025.1 of Camelus bactrianus. NCBI lineage: Eukaryota > Metazoa > Chordata > Mammalia > Artiodactyla > Camelidae > Camelus > Camelus bactrianus. The sequence continues at coordinate 40,008,422 of NC_133563.1, read as the reverse complement.
GTTCACAAAGACCCCACTATAGGGATCTTATGTTTGTGTAATAGCCATTCACCCAGAATACATATCTGTCTGTTGCTTTTCTGCTGAAACTCCCACACTCTCAAGACATGGATCCATTTGTTTCATGGGGTCTGAAATTTCTAGAAATGAAGCCCATCACAATGTACGCATTAGTGTCTGTCTTTTTTGCTCATAGTAAAATTTTGTAGAACTAATTGTCTTTGTTATGGGAGTATGACATTTATTCTCCATGTAGGGATTGATATCACATTCATTCTTTCTGTTGGAAATAGACTCAATCTATATAAAGAAATATGAATCAATTTTATACAAAATAGGGATTTGGGTTTGGTCACGATATGCTCTTATGAACGAAAATTTTTCAATCTTTTTGCTCGCATCTGTTTTCTGAATACATGTGTGTTGAATACATGCAAGGAGCAATACTGGGTCGGTGCGTGCTGAATGATACTTGACACCCCTTTGAGTATTTTCTTTTGAATTTTCATGGTTCCTTTGCATATATGTGAGCCAAAAGTACTCTTTTGTTTTTGTTTGATATTTTGATTGTTTGCTTGTTGTTTGTTTTGCAAACATATTATGTCAGGAATCAAACCATTTGCATTTAACAGAGAGTCATATAAGATCATTCTGTTAGTATAGTGCTGAAAATCTCCTAAATTTTCCTGCTTTCCACTCCCCAATTTATGGATTTGTTGTCCTCCTTGCCTTCTACATGTTTACTCTCTACAACTCATTGCTCTTCATGCATTTCCATTGATGTTTTTCTTATTTCAATTTCATGTTGCTACTTTTCTCTTCAGGGTACAATCCTCTTTGTTTAAAGATAAGTTTTGAACTGTTGAATTCTATTAAGTTTTGCCAGTCTGTGAAATTGTCTAGATGTGCCGTTATCAGATATGGCGTTCTTGTGGCATAGGCTACTCAAGAATGAATCTTTTTCTCATTCAGGTTTCAATGTATGTCCTGGAACTCCTTCCTGTCCTGAAATATTTATATCAAGTTATCAGCTGAAACACTTCCGGAGTTTCTGTTGTGACTACTTTTCTATTCAGGGTAGAATTCTCAGTCTTTCTTTTAGGATAAGTTTTTAATTCTGAATTATTTTACACTTTGCCGATCTGTGAAATTGCCAAGCTCTGTTGTTAATGGTAATGGCTGTCTTGAGGCATAGGCTACCGTATAATGCAGCTTTGTCTCATTCATGATTTGGTCTGTTTTTTGGAAATGTTCCCTGTACTTTGATATTTCTGTCTAGGTATAAGCTGCAACACCTGTGGGGGTTCTGTTGTCACTGAGTTGCTGTACTCTTTGTGCATCGAAAATTACAGAGTTGATCATGGACTTTGATGATTTGAATGAAAAGAAAGCTGCTTGTAAGCCTATTGGGATTCCAAATTATTTGGATGCTGTTTGCTCCTGGTTTCGTATAGGAGATTGTTTGTTGGCTTTCAGCAAATTTCAGTCTGATTTTTTTCCAAACACCTATACACGGTTTCATTTTTATATCGAGATTTTCACAATGGGGCTCTTATGATTTCTAGTCTTTCATGCTTTGTCTTACACCATGTTTCAACAGCAATATTGCATTGGTTTACACTTGTTTTTCTATGTCATCTTCTGATACAGGGATTTCTTTTCCCTTGTGTTCACGGTTATTCACAAATTCCTCTGCATTTTGTAGTCTGCTTAGGACTGAATTTTGCCCTGCTATTATCTCATACATTAAGTATTCTTATTTTATTTGGCTCGTCTCAATGATTCTCTTCCCCATTTCTGGTATTGTGCCTTTTGTGGTTCTGAGACACTGGTTTATTTCAGTTTTTCTCTCACCTCGGTTTTCAATACATGCTCTGAAAATGTTTCATAATCTAGTTGTTTGAAAGCTTTTTCTTGGACCTTCAATCTCTTTGAAACAGAAAATGTTACATCCTGTTTCTTATACTATACTTCTTTATCTCTACTGGTCTAGTACTACCAGGTATCTTATGTAGAACTATAGGGCTTGATAAAGTGAAAATTTTAGTCTCTTTGGTGTAGGCAATTCCATGATATTTCTGTGAGGACAAATTTTCCTGTACATTGATTCCATGTCGTTTTCCTGTGTGTGTTGTCCTGTATATCTCTAACTGCTGGTGTTGCCTTTGATGTGATTAACGCACCATACTTTCTTCGTTTAGAACAATCTATTTTTTATTACGCTTATGTCACATTTCTGAAAGTTCAGAGGACCCTTCCCCTTGTGGAAACGGAGCATCTAAATATATTCAGCTTTGCAGGCTGTTGTATGTCATTTTGAAGTGTATTCAAAAGAGCACATTGACAGTGCCCTTGTCCTTTCTACTTACATAAGAAAGTTCCAATCTTACCAGTTCTTCCCAGAGCTTCTCTATCCACAGACTAACCTGTGGAAACATATCTTTGGATGCCATGCATCAAGGCCTGCTGCCATTATTGCTCACACTGCCTAGGTGTCTGCAGGGCTCTGCAATATCAAGGCCATCCAAAATTTAGCATCTGCTTTTGGGAGATAACGCTGAAGGAAAAGCTTCATCTTCTCACGCTGCGGACCTAGACAAATGCTCTTTGTTCTCTCATCCTTGAGGCTTGTGACCACGAAAAGAAACCCAGGTGTCCCGCATCCTCTGCCTCATACCAAACCCTAAACCCAGTCCAGGCTATGACTTTAGCTGATCCAAAGATTTGGAAACTGATATCAATCCCAAGGCCCCCTGGATTCCTCAGAACAGATGCATGATTTCTCTGATTTAGCCCCCATGTGCTCTATTGGCATAATGTCAAATTGGTCCCTGGTCCTGCAGATGCAGTGCATGTGGCCATAGTACATTTCGATAAAGTCAACTTTGCACACATGAGTGGTTGCTTTCTCTATGGGGTTCAAGTCAGTTTTCTCTCGTTTTAGGACCAACCTCAATGCACAGCACACTCCAGATCGCTGAGACAAAGCATGTGTCATAATCCATAGTCCTATACCTCATTTTACGCTGCCACTGCTAGCTCAAATTATGCTGCTCTTTTCTTGGCCTCAGAATCAATTTTCGGAAAAATTTGTCCTGATTTATTTCAGTTCTGTCAACTTAGAATCTGCTGTGCACTCTTCTACCACTCAGCACATCGCTATGAATCCCATGTGTCCGGTCCCCTTAAGAGTGTGTGTCCAATTGAAACAGATTTTAACCTTTGCTGCTCCATTACCAGAGGTCAGGTACTGCACTGCTTTCCATTCTCTACTTTGCTTCTCCTCCATCCACGTATTCTAAGGCATCATACTGTCTTTGGAATTAAGGGACCACTCTTTGGCAAGTCTCCTTAACCAAGGGTTTGGTGAGTGGATGTTTAAAATTCTGTGTAATTGTGAGCGAGTTAGCGTATGATGCACTGGTACACTGCCACCTGGGCATCAATAAATCAATATTTTCCATATATATCTCGCCGAAATGGTATTCTTGTTTATCCCTGTTTTCTATACACTCATGATGTTATGTGTTTGTACAAAGACTACATATATGTCATTGTGTTAATACCCCAGTTGCAGCCTTTCAATAGTGTAATAAAATTGATTTACATATTTTGGGATTTATATGAAAATGAAGTTAGTTTTTGAAACATACTAAATCTACTTACAATCCACACTTGTCAAATTCAGGTACCATTTTGTCAGCTCAAAGGAAAATCTAGACAGATATAATGTAAAATAACACTCGAAAATGATGAAGGGGACAGGTAAACTCTTTAATTTTGATGCCTCCACCACCAACAGGAACCATGAAATAATTATTGTAAGCATGAAATTGTCCCACACATGGTTTCCCTTGTGCATGTGGTGCCCTTTCCACCCAATGACACATACTGACCAATGTTGTCATTTCAAGCAGTAACATTTCTCTCCAGGAAATCACAAGGTATCTGAAACAAGATATTTATATGTAGGCTTGTTTCAAAAAGGAACTAGGGGCACTAGAGCAATGAGGAACCTGCTGCAGCTTTGCTAGTCTATTGAGAATCAGGTGCTCTTCTATCAATCATGAGAACTCTTTAACGCCCGATCATGTTGCGTAAAGCAGTTTAACACAACCAAGTCTGCACCGACATGACATACTGCACCCGGGCATGAATGAAGGGAAAAGACGTTCCACATAAAAAAAAATTTCCTTACATGTCTATGGCGACTTTAATGTTCCCTTCACTAACTGACATTTAATAGTTACCTATACTGTCTAGAAAACCAGAGGCCTAATATATATTCAAGTTCAGTCAAAGAATCCCCTCACTTACCACACTCCCTTCACCCCAAAGAATACGTAACCCCAGAATTTGCTGAATCTAGGGGAACGTCATCATTTCTTTGTGTGAGCTAATTATTTAATTTCTATGTATTATAGTCGAGAGTATTTGACCATTGAGGATTTCAGTGTCGTGCACAGAGTGTGAAGTTGTAGGAAAACTGGTTCTAGGAGGGGCTTGCTCTTCTCCTATTGGCTTCATTGCAGCTCAAGTTCTGATCCTCTGAAATGGATTCCTGAGTGGTTAGGAGGGAAGGGCATGTGCTTGATAGGTATTCCCAACCCCGGGTAAATGCTTACCAGGACTTCATGCCCTTTGGTCTGTGTGATTTTTAAATGCCCCTTGAGACGTGTGGATTCTCATGACCTCTTCCAAGACCATGGGCGGTTTTATCAACTCTGACATCTCTTCTCTTTTAGACGTCAGAAATATTGGGCCACTTCTTGGATTAGAGGATAGAGTACCTTCTTCAACTTCATGTTGACCCTCCACAGTTTTCTGCTAGTATCAGCCTGGCTCAATATTTCTCATGAACATCTTCTGAGCCTGGTATTGTGTAAAGAAGTTTCCATGCCAGTATTCTCCATTGTAGCAGAACAAGTCTCATCAATGTGTTTGCATCTCCCCTCAATCTCTGCAGCCAACTTTTCTGCAGGCTTCCCTTCGTGTCTCCCATAAAGTCGACTTCTACATTACTGAGCAAGTCTGAAAGTTCCTCAGAGACTCACCAATATGCTGATGACGGGTAGATCTTCCACTGTCTTACTTTTCAGTTCCTAGAAACTGACCCGTGATTTAAGGTCATTGGGCAGCAACAGTATCTCGAACTTAAAGAGCTCCCCATCCAATAGACATAAGCCAAGCTCCACTGAATGTGTCAGCCCCTACATGACTCTGATCCACCCACAGATCTCTGCCGAGTTACCTTGGATCCAGCAGCCACAACAAGCCTCGTGGAACACAGCACCATTCCACCTGGAATCCAACCGGTTACTGCCATCCACAAAGGTTGCAGCATCTTTTCAGTGTTGGGGGGTGACTTCATCAGAGAAGAGTTTCCTAAGTTAAAAGTGATTCTCTCCATTAACATCCCATGGTCCTTTTTTTGTCCCTCTTTCCTTTAGTTCAGATGTCTATACAATAAACCGAGGGAAGTGTGTGCATGTTATGTTTACTTTTCCACACGTCTTTAACCTTTCTAACAGTTAACATTTCACAAATACCCCACTATAGTAATCTTATGTTTGTGTAATAAACATTGACCCAGAATACATATCCGTCTGTTGCTTTTCTGCCGAAACACCCACACTATCAAGACATGGATCCAGTTGTTTCATGGGGGCTGAAATTCCTAAAAATGAAGCCCCTCCCAATGTACACATTACTGTCTGTCTTTTTTGCTCTTAGTACTGTTTTGTAGAACTACTTGTCTTTGTTATGGGCGTATGCCATTTATTCTCCATGTATGGATTGATATCACATTCATTCTTTCTTTTGGAAGTAGACTCAATCTATATAAAGGAATATGAATCGATTTTATACAAAATAGGGATTTGGGTTTGGTCACGATATGCTCTTATAAATGAACATTTTTCAATCTTTTTGCTCGCATCTGTTTTCTGAATACATGTGTGTTGAGTACATGCAAGGAGCAATTCTGGGTCGGTGCGTGCTGAATGATACTTGACACCCCTTTGAGTATTTTCTTTTGAATTATCATGGTTTCTTTGCATATATGTCAGCCAACAGTACTCTGGTTTTTGTTTGATATTTTGATTGTTTGCTTGTTGTTTGTTTTTGAAACACATTAGGCCATGCATCTCTCCATTTGCATTAAACAGAGAGTCATATAAATGATTCAGTTAGTATAGTGCTGAAAATCCCGTTTGTTTTCCTGCTTCCCTCTCCCAACTTTATGGATTTCTTGTCCTCCTTGCCTTCTACTTGATTACTCTCTTCAACTCATGGATATTTATGCATTTCCATTGATGTTTTTCTTATTTCCATTTCATATTGCTACTTTTCTCTTCAGGGTAGAATTCTCAATCTTTGTTTAAGGATAAGTTTGAACTGTTGAATTCTATTCAGTTATGCCAGTCTGTGAAATTGTCTAGATGTGCCGTTATCAGATATGGCGTTCTTGTGACATAGGCTTCTCTAGAATGCAGCTTTTTCTAATTCAGCTTTCGGTGTATGTCTTGGCACTCCTTCCTGTCCTGCAATATTCTTGTCGAGTTATCAGGTGAAACACTTCCGGAGTTACTGTTGTGACTACTTTTCTATTCAGAGTAGATTTCTCAAACTTTTTTTAGGATAATTTTTAAATGCTGAATTATTTTACACTTTGCCGATCTGTGAAATTGCCAAGTTCTGTCGTTCATGTTAATGGCTGTCTTGTGGCAGAGGCTACCGTATAATGCAGCTTTGTCTCATTCATGATTTGGTCTATGTCTTGGCACTCCTTCCTGTACTGCAATATTTCTGTCTAGGTATCAGCTGAAACACTTGTGGGGGTTCTGTTGTGACTGAGTTGCTGTAGACTACGTGCAACGAAAATCACAGAGTTGATCATGAAAATTGATGATTTGAATGAAAAGAATGCTGCTTGTATGTCTACTGCGATTCCACATTATGTGGATGATGTTTGATCCTGGTTTCGTATAGGAGATGGTTTGTTGGCTTTCAGCAAGTTTCAGTCTGATTTTTCTCCAAATACCTATTCAGAGTTTGATATTTATATCTAGCTTTTCCCTATGGGGCTCTTATGAATCCTATTCTTTCATGCTTTGTCTTACCCCAGGTTTCAACAGCAATATTTGCATTGCTTTACACTTGCTTTTCTATGCCATCTTCTGATACAGGGATTTCTTTTCCCTTGTGTTTACAGATATTCACGAGTCCCTCTGTATTATCTAGTCTGCTTAGGACTGAATTTTGCCCTGCTATTATCTCATACATTGAGTATTCTGATTTTATTTTTCTCGTCAAAATGATTCCCTTCCCCATTTATGGTATTGTGCCTTTTGTGATTCTGAGACACTAATTTACTTCAGTGTTTCTCTCACCTCGATTTTCAATACATGCTCTGATAATGTTTCATAATCTAGTTGTTGGAAAGCATTTTTTTGGACCTTCAATCTCTTTGAAACAGAAAATGTTACTTCCTGTTTCTTGTACTATACTTCTTTATGCATACAGTTCTAGTAGTCTCAGGTATCTAGTGTAGAATTTTAGGGCTTGTTAAAGTGATAATTTTAGTCTCTTAGGTGTAGGCAATTCCATGATATTTCTGTGAGGACAGATTTTCCTGCACATTGATTCCATGTCGTTTTTTTGTGTGTGTTGTCTTGTATATCTCTAACTGCTGGTGTTGACTTTGATGTGATGAACGCAACATACCCTCACCGTTTAGAACAATCTCAATATTATTATGCTTATGTCAATTTTCTGAAAGTTCAGAGGACCCTTCCCCTTGTGGAAACGTAGCATCTAAATATTTTCAGCTTTGCAGGCTGTTGTATGTCATTTTGTACTGTTTTCTAAAGAGCACATTGACAGTGCACTTGTCCTTTCTACTTCCATAAGAATGTTCCAATCTTACCAGTTCTTCCCAGATCTTCTCTGTCCACGGAAAAACCTGTGGATACATATCTATGCATGTCATGCATCAGGGCCTGCTACCATTATTGCTCAACCCACTTGGTTTGTCCTCGGGTTATTGCAATATCAATGCCATCCAAAATGTACCATCTGCATTTGGGAGATAATGGTGAAGGAAATGCTTCATCTTCTCACGCTGCGGACCTAGACAAATGCTCTTTGTTCTCTCATCCTTGTGGCTTGGCACCATGAATGGAAACCATGCTGTCCTGCATCTCTGCCTCATACCAAACCCTAATCCCAGTAGAGGCTAGGACTTTAGCTTATCCAAAGGCATTCGAAATTGAATTCAACCCCAAGGCCCCCTGAATTCCTCAGACCAGATGCATGATTTCTCTGATTGAGCCCCCACGTTCTCTATTGGCAAAATGCCAAATTGGTCCCTGGGCCTGCAGATGCAGTGCATGAGGCCATGGGATATTTCGAAAAAGTCATCTTTGCACACCACTGTGGTGCATTCTCTTTGGGGTTCAAGGTCAGTTTTCTCTCTTTTTAGGGCCAAACTCAATCCACAGTACACTCCAGATCGCTGAGAAAAAGCATGAGTCATAATACATAGTCATATACCTCATTTTACACAGCCACTGCTAGCTCAAATTAGGCTGCTCGTTTCTTGACCTCAGAATCAATTATGGGGAAAATTTGTGTTGATTTATTTCAGTTCTGTCAACTTAGCATCTGCTGTGCACTCTTCTAAATCTCAACGCATCGCTTTGAATCCCATGTGTCTGGTCCACTTAAGAGTGTGTGTCCAATTGAAATAGAGTTTCACCTTTGCTGCTCCATTACCAGAGGTCAGGTACTGCACTGATTTCCATTCTCTACTTTGCTTCTCCTCCATCCACGTATTCTAAGGCATCATACTGTCTTTGGAATTAAGGGACCACTCTTTGGCAAGTCTCCTGATCCAAGGGCTTGGTGAGTGAATTTTTATAATTCTGTGTAATTGGGAGCGAGTTAGCGTATGATGCACTGGTACACTGCCACCTGGGCATCAATAAATCAACACTTTCCATATATAACTTGCCAAAATGGGATTCTTGTTTATCTCTTTTTTCTATACAGTCATGATGTTATGTGTTTGTACAAAGAATACATTTTTGTCATTGAGTTGATATCTCAGTTGCAGCCTTTCAATAGTGTAATATAATTGATTTACATATTTCGGGATTTATATGAAAATGAAGTTAGTTTTTGAAACATACTAAATCTACTTAAAATCCACACTTGTCAAATTCAGGTATAATTTTGTCAGCTCTAAGGAAAAACTAGACAGATAAAATGTAAAATACCACTCGAAAATGATGAAGGGGACAGGTAAACTCTTTAGTTTTGATGCCTCCAACACCAACAGGAACCATGAAATAATTATTGTAAGCATGAAATTACCCCCACACTTGGTTTCCCTTGTGCATGTGGTGCCCTTTCCACCCAATGACAAATACTGACCAATGTTGTCATTTCAAGCAGTAACATTTCTCTCCAGGAAAACACAAGGCATCTGAAACAAGATATTTATATGTAGGCTTGGTTCACAAAGGAACTAGGGGCATTAGAGCAATGAGAATCCTGCTGCAGCTTTGCTAGTCTATTGAGAACCAGGTGCTCTTCTATCAACCATGAGAACGCTTAAACGTCCGATCATGTTGGGTAAAGCAGTTTAACACAACCAAGTCTGCACCCACATGACATACAGCTCCCGGGCATGAATGAAGGGAAAAGACGGTCCACATAAAAAAAAAAATGTCCTTACATATCTATGGCGACTTTTACTGTTCCCTTCACTAACTGACATTTAATATTTACCTATACTGTCTAGAAAACAAGAGGCCTAATACATATTCAAGTTCAGTCAAAGAATCCCCTCACTTACCACACTCCCTTCAACCCAAAGAAGACGTAACCTCAGAATTTGCTGAATCTAGGGGAACGTCATCATTTCTTTGTGTGAGCTATTTACTTAATTTCTATCTATTATAGTTGAGAGTATTTGACCATTGAGGATTTCAGTGTTGTGCACAGATTGTGAAGTTGTAGGAAAACTGGTTCTAGGAGGGGCTTGCTCTTCTCCTATTGGCTTCATTGCAGCTCAAGTTCTGATCCTCTGAAATGGATGCCTGAGTGGATAGAATTGAAGGGCATGTGCTTGATAGGTATTCCCAACCCTGGGTAAATGCTTACCAGGACTTCATGCCCTGTGGTCTGTGTGATTTTTAAATGCCCCTTGGGACGTGTGGATTCTCACGACCTCTTTCAAGACCATGGGCAGTTTTATCAACTCTGACATCTCTTCTCTTTTAGACGTCAGGAATTTTGGGCCACTTCTTGGAGCAGAGAATTTAGTACCTTTTTGAATTTCACCTTAACCCTCCACAGGTTTCTGCTAGTATCACCCAGGCTCAACATGTCTCATGAATGTCTTCTGAGCCTGGTATTCTGTAAAGAATTCTCCATGCCAGTATTCTCCATTGTAGCAGAACAAGTCTCATCAATGTGTTCGCATCTCCCCTCAATCTGTGCAGCCAGCTTTTCTGCAGGCTTCTCTTCGTGTCTCCCATAAATTCGACTTCTACAATACTGAGGAAGTCTGAAAGTTTTTCGGAGCCTCACCAGTATGCTAATGATGGTTAGATCTTCCAATGTCTGACTTTTCAGTTCCTAGAAACTGACCCGTGATCTAAACTCATTGGGCAGCAATATTATCTCGAAGTTAAAGAGCTCCCCATACAATACACCTAAGCCAAAATCCATGGAGGTTGTCAGCCCCTACATGACTCTGATCCTCCCACAGATCTCTGCCGAGTTACCTTGTATCCAGCAGCCACATCAAGCCTCGTGGAACACACCAACATTCCACCTGTTTTCCAAACGGTAACTGCCATCCACAAAGGTTGCAGCATCTTTTCAGTTTTTGGGGAGGGACTGCATCAGATGAGAGTTTCCTAAGTTAAAAGTGATTCTCTCCATTAGCATCCCATGGTCCTTTTTTTCCGACCCTCTTTCCTTTAGTTCAGATGTCTATACACAATACCGAGGGAAGTGTGTGCATGTTATGTTTATTTTTCCATACGTCTTTAACCTTTCTAACATTTAACAGTTCACAAAGACCCCACTATAGGAATCTTATGTTTGTGTAATTGCCATTCACCCAGAATTCTTATCCGCCTGTTGCTTTTCTGCTGAAACACCCGCACTCTCAGGACATGGATCCATTTGTTTCATGGGGGCTGAAATTCCTAGAAATAAACCCATACCATTGTATTCATTACTGTCTGTCTTTTTTGCTCTTAGTACTGTTTTGTAGAACTACTTGTCTTTGTTCTGGGCGTATGCCATTTATTCTCTCTGTAGGCATGGATATCACATTCATTCTTTCTGTTGGAAATAGAGTCAAATTATATAACGGAATATGAATCTATTTTATACAAAATAGGCATTTGTGTTTGGTCACGATATGCTCTTTTGAATGAACATTTTTCAATCTTTTTGCTCGCATCTGTTTTCTGAATACAAGTGTGTTGATTACTTGCAAGCAGCAATACTGTTCATGCTGAATGATACTTAACACCCCTTTGAGTATTTTCTTTTGAATTATCATGGTTCCTTTGCATATATGTCAGCCAACAGTACTGTTTGGTGTTTGTTTGTTTGTTTGATATTTTGATTGTTTGCTTTTGTTTGTTTTTGAAACACATTAGGCCATGCATCTCTCCATTTTCTTTAAACAGAGATTCATATAAGATTATTCAGTTAGTATAATGCTGAAAATCACCTATGTTTTCCTTCTTCCCTCTCCCATATTTAGGGTTTTGATGTCCTCCTTGTCTTCTTCTTGTTTATTCTCTGCAACTCATGACTCTTCTTGCCTTTCCAATGACGGTTTTCTTATTTCTATTTCATCTTGCTACTTTACTATTCAGGGTTGAATTCTAAATATTTCTTTAAGATTAGTTTTGAACTGCTGAATTCTTTTACATTTTGCTGATCTGGGAAATTGCCTAGTTCTGCTGATTTTAGAGATGGCGGTATTGTGGCTTATGCTGCTCTAAATTGCAGCTTTTTCTCATTCAGGTTTTGGACTATGTACTGGCACTCTTTCCTTTCCTGCAATAGTCCTGTCAAAATATCAGCTGAATCCCATCTGTAGATTCTGTTGTGACTAAGTTGCTTTCCTCTAGGTTCATTTAAAATATCTGGGTTGATCATGAACTTTAATTATTTGAATGATATAACAGCTTCTTGTATGTCTATTGGTATTCCAGATAATTTAGATGCTGTTTGCTTCTGGTTTCTTATAGATGATTGTTTCTTGGCTTTTAGTAATTTTCTGACTGGTTTTTCTACAAATTAATTTCCAGAATTTTTTTTTTTTATATATCTTGCTTTACCCTCTGGGACTCTTATGAGTCCTAGTCTTTCATGCTTTGTCTTACCCCAGGGTTCAACAGCAATATTTGCATTGGTTTTCACTTGCTTTTCTATGTCATCTTCTGATAGATGTATTTCTGTTCCCCTGTGTTCACAGTCATTCACGAGTCCCTCTGCATTATTTAGTCTGCTTAGGACTGACTTTAGCCCTGCTATTATCTCATCCATTGAGTTTTCTGATTTTATTTGGCTCCTCTTTAGAGGTTCTCCTCCCCATTTCTGTATTCTTCCTTTTGTGATTCTGAGACACAGTTTTTCTTCAGTATTTCCCTCACCTCCATTTTCAATAATTGCTCTGGTAGTGTTTCACAGTCTAGATGTTTGAAAGCTTTTTTGGGGGCCTTCAATTTCTTTTTAACTGAAAATGGTACTTCCTGTTTATTTTACTATACTTCTTTATCTCTACTGGTCAAGTACTCTCAGGTATCTAAGTAGACTTCTAGGGCTTTGTTAAGTGAAAATTTCAGTCTCTTGGTTGTACACAATTCCATGATATTTCTGTGAGGACAATTTTTCCTAGACATTGATGCCATGTAGTTTTCCTTGTGTAATATCTGGTATATATGTAATTGCTGGTGATGCCTTCGTTGTGATGAACACACCATACTCTCATTGTTCAGTATAACCTCATTTTTATTATGCTTCTATCACTGTTCTGAAAGTCTACAGGATCCTTGCTCTAGTGGAAACGTAGCATCTAAATGTTTTCAGCTCTGCAGGCTGTTGTATGTCATTTTTGAGTGTTTCCAAAACAGCATCGTGTCAGTGCACTTGTCCTTTCTATTTCCATAAGAATGTCCCAATGTTAACAATTCTTCCCAGAGCTTCTCTCTCTGCAGATAAACCTGTGGAAACATATCTAAGGGTGTCATGCATCAGGGCCTTCTGCCATTATCACGCAGCCCCACCTAGTTTTCCTCGGTGCTGTATAATGTCATGCCATTCAAAATGTGGTTTCTGCTTTTGGGAGATAATGGTGAAGGAAATGCTTCATCTTCTCACACTGTGGAATAGACCACTATTCTTTGTTCACTCATCCTTGTGGCTTTGGACCATGAAGGGAACCAAAGAGCTGTCCCACATCCTCTGCCTCATACCAAACTCTAATCCCAGACCAGGCTATGAATGTAGCTGATCCTAAGGCTTTTGAAACTGATTTCATTCCAAAGGCCCCCTGAATATCTCAGACAAGATGCATGATTTCTCTGATTGATCCCCACATGTGCTCTATTGGCAAATTGCCAAATTGGTCCCTGGGCCTGCAGATGCAGTGGATGTGGCCATGGGATATTTCAAAAAACTCAACTTTGCCCGCCAGTGTGGTTGCATTCTTACTGGGGTCTAAGGTCAGTTTCCTCTCTTGATAGGGCCAACCACCATCCAAAACACACTCCAGATCACTGACACTCAGTGTGTGCCATGATCCATAGACCAATATCTCATTTTCCACAGCCACTGCTAGCTCAAATTTGGCAGCTCAGATCTTGGTCTCAGAATCAATTGGGATAATTTGTGCTGTTACTTTCAGTTCTGTCAGCCAAACATGTGCTGTGCACTCTACTAACACTCAGCGCATCCCTTTCAACCCCATGTGTGCTGTCAACTTCAGATTGTGCATCCAAGTAAAACAGAGTTTCACCTTTGCTGCTCCATCATGAGTTCAGGTCCTGCACTGATTTTTCTTCTCTACTTTCCCTTCTCCTCCTTCCAGGTTTTCTGAGGCCTCATTCTGTCTTTGGTTGTTAGAGACCACTCTTCAGCATTTGGCCTGGACCACGGGCTGGGTGAGTGGATACTTATATTGCTGTGTTCATTGGGAGCGAGTGAGCATACGTTGCACTGGTACTCTGCCAACTGGGCTTTGATAAATCGACACATTCCATATATAACTCACAAAAATTTGATTCTTGTTTATCTCTTTGTTCTATACTGCCCTGGTGGGAGGGATTGACTGAAGACACCAGCTTTGATATTGTGTTGATTCCTCAGTTGCAGTCTTTCAAAGCTTAATAGAATTTATTTACATATTTTGGGATTTATATGAAAATGAAGTTAGGTTTTGAAACATACTAAATCTACTTACAAGCCAGACTTGTCAAATTCAGGTACCATTTTGTCAGTCCTAAGGGAAAAATAGATAGATAGAATGTAATATAGCAGTCTAAAATGATGAAGGGGACAGGTCAACTTTTTACTGTTGATGCCCCCAACACCAACAGGAACCATGAAATATGTATTGGAACCATGAATTAACACCCACCCTGGGTTTCCCTTGAGAATGTTGTGCAGTTTCTCCCCAGTGATACATAAAGGCAATTGTTGCCATTTCAAGGAGTAACATTTCTCTCAAGGAAATCTCAAGGAAATAAAAACAGCATATTTAAATGTAGGCTTGGTGCCAAAAGCAACTAGAAACATATCTATGAGAAAACTGCTGAAGATTTTCTAGGCTATTGAGAATCATGTGCTCTTCTATCAACAATGAGAACACTTAATCTTCCAATCATGTTGGGTAAAGCAACTTAACCCAACCAAGTCTGCACACCCCATGATATACTGCACCCGGGGCTTCAATCAAGGGAAAATTTGGTCCACATAACATGTGTCTTTACATGTTTATGGTGACTTATACTGATATCTTCACAAACTGCCTTACAATAGTTACCTATAATGTCTTAAAAAACTGAGGCCTAATATATATTCAAGTTCAGTCAAATATTCCCCTCATTTACCACACTCCCTTCACACCAAAGAAGACATAACCCCAGCATTTGCTAAATCTAGGGGAAGGTCATCATTTCTTTGTGTGAGCTAAGTATTCCATTCCTATATATTTTAGTCGAGACTATTTGACCCTAGAGGATTTCACTGTTGTGCAAAGACTGTGAAGGTGGAGGAACTCTGATTCTAGTAGGGGCTTGCTCTCCTCCTACTGGATTCATTGCAGCTCAGGTTCTGATCCTTTGAAATGGATGCCTGAGTGGAGGGGAGGAAGAGCAAGTGCTTGTTAGATAGGCCCAAACCTGGGAAAAGGCTTACCAGGCCTTGGTGCATTGTGGTCTGAATGGTTTGTAAATGCCCCTTGGGATGTGTGGATTCTCACGACTTCTTCCAAGAACATGAGTGGTTTGAACATCTCTGTCATCTCTTCTGTTTTATACATCAGGAATCTTGGACCCGTTCTTGCAGCAGTGAATTGAGTACCTTCCTCAAGTGCATGTTGACCCTCTACAGGTTTCTTACAGTATCAGCAACGCTCAATATGTCTCATGAAAGCCTTTCAAGCCTGGTATTATCTACAGAAGTCTCCATGTCAGTATTCTCCATTGTAGCAGAACAACTCTTATCAGTGTATTCGCATCTCACCTCAGTCTGTGCAGCCAGCTTTTCTGCTGGCTTCTCTTCATGTCTTCCATAAAGTCGACTTCTACAGGATGGGGCAGTCCTGAAATTACCTCAGAGCCTCAACAGTAAGCTGATGACTGGCAGATCTCCCACTGTCTGCCCTTTCAGGTATGGAAACTGACCCATGAACTCAGGCCATGGTCAGAAGCAGTATCTCTAACTTACACAGCTTCCCGTTCAGGAGACCTAAGCCAAGCTCCACAGAGGTCGGCAGCCCCTCCATGACACTGATCCACCCACAGAGCTCTGCCCAGTTACCTTGGCTCCACCAGCCACAACAAGCCTCGTGGAACACACCAACATTCCACCTGGAATCCAACCGGTAACTGCCATCCCCAATGTTGGCTGCATCTTGTCAGTGTTGGGGAAGGGGCTGCTTCAGTCGAGAGGTTCCTAAGGTTAATGTGATTCTCTCCATTAGTGTCTGATTGTCCTTTTTTTCCTTCCCTCTTTCCTTTTGTACAGATCTCTATACAAATTACAAACGGAGGGTTATGAGTCCATGTTAGTTTTATGGTTTCTCACTTCTTTAATCTTTCTAACAGTTAACAGTACACAGAGATCCACTATAGTAATCTTATGTTTGTGTAATATCCATTCACCCAGAATACATATCCGTCTTTTGCTTTTATGCTGAAACACCCACACTCTCAGAACATGGATCCATTTGTTTCATGGTGGCTGAATTTCCTAGATATGAGGCTAATCCCAGTGTACACTTTACTTCCTGTCTCTTTTGCTCTTAGTACAGTTTTCTAGAGCTATTTGTCTTTGTTATACGCGTATGCCATGTATTCTCTACGTAGGTTTGAATAAGACATTCATTCATCCTTTTGGAAGACCCGTAAGCCTATATCACGGACTATGAAACCATTTTATTTAAAGTAAGCATTTGGGTTAAGTCACTCTGTGCTCTTATGAATCAATATTTATGAATATTAAGGCACGCATCTGTTTTCTGATTACAAGTGTGTTGAGTACATGCAAGCAACGATACTGTGTTGATGCGTGCTTAATGATCCTTGACATCACTTTGAGTATTTTCTTTTGAATTATCATGGTTCCTTTGGATATATGTCAGCCAATCATACTCTTTGGTGTTTGTTTTTTTGTTTGCTTGTTTGTTTCTTTACTTTCTTTTTCCTTTGATTCATCATTTGTGTAAAGAAATGCAAGTGATTTTTAACATTAATCTTTTAACCTGCTACCTTGCTAAATTCTTCAATCAGCTCTAGTCGTTTTGTGTGGAACTTTTATGGTTTTCTATATATAGTATCATGTCATCTGCATATAGTGACACTTTTACCTCTTCTTTTCCAATTTAAACCCCTTTTACTTCCCTTTCTTGCCTGATTGCTGTGGCCAGGATTTCCAAGACTATGTTGAATTGGAGTGGTTTTAGTGGGCATCCTTGTCCTGTCCCAGATTTTAGTGGGAAGGTTTTGAGTTTTTCACTGTTGAGTGCTATGCTGGCTGTAGGTTTGTCATATATAGCTTTTATGATGTTGAAATATTTTCCCTTAATACCCACTTTGGTGAGAATTTTTATCATAAATTGGTGTTGAATTTTATCAAAATCTTTTCTCCATCTATTGAGGTGATCATATGGTTTTTGTCCTTTCTCTTGTTGATGTGAAGTATTACATTGATTTATTTGCATATGTTGAACCACCCTTGTGTCCCTGGGATGAACCCCTCTTGGGCATGTTGTATAAACTTTTTTATGTGCTGTTGGAGTCTATTTGCTAGTATTTTGGTAAGGACATTTTCATCTGTGTTCATCAGTGATATTGGTCTGTAATTCTCTTTTTTGTTGGTGTCTTTGCCTGCTTTTGTTATAAGAGTGATGGTGGCTTCATAGAATGAGTTTGGGAATATTCCTTCTTTTCAAACTTCTGGAAGAGTTAGAAGGACTTGTATGAGTTCTTCTTTGTATGTGTGGTAGAATTCCCTGGTGAAGCTGTCCAGTCCTGGACTTTTATTTGTAGGGAGGTTTTTCTATTGTTAATTCGATTTCATTCCTTGTGATCGGTTTGTTCAAGTGGTCAGTTTCTTCTTGATTCAGTCTTGGTGGACTGTATGTTTCCAGAAACTTGTCCATCTCCTCTAGGATATCCATTATTTTCCATGAAGTTTTTCATGATATTCTCATATGATATTCTGTATTTCTTTGTTATTTGTTGTAATTTCTCCATTTTCCTTTCTTATTTTGCTTATTTGTGCTCTCTCTTTTTTCTTCTTTGTGAGTTTGGCCAGAGGTTT
The DNA here is from genome assembly GCF_048773025.1 of Camelus bactrianus. Classification (NCBI taxonomy): domain Eukaryota; kingdom Metazoa; phylum Chordata; class Mammalia; order Artiodactyla; family Camelidae; genus Camelus; species Camelus bactrianus. The sequence continues at coordinate 39,990,341 of NC_133563.1, read as the reverse complement.
GTCGATTTTATTTACTCTTTCAAAAAACTAGCTTTTGGTTTGACTGATTATTTTCTTTATTTTTTTTTAATCTCTATTTTATTTATTTCCTCCCTGATCTTTATTATTTCCTTCCTTCTGCTGACTTTTGGGTGTTTTTGCTCTTCTGTTTCTAGTTCTTTTAGCTGGTGGGTTAGATTGTTTGTTTGATATTGTTCTTCTTTTTTGAGGAAGGCCTGTATCACCCTAAACTTTCCTCTTAGCACTGCTTTTGCTGCATCCCATAAGTTTTGTGTGTTTGTGTTTTCATTTTCATTTGTCTCAAGGTATTCTTTAATTTCAACTTTGATTTCATCATTGACCCATTGGTTTTTTAATAGCATGTTGTTTAATCTCTATGCTTTCCTTTTTTTCTCCTTTGTTTCTCTGTAGTTGATTTCTAGTTTCAATGGCATTATGGTCAGTAAAGATGCTTGAGATAATTTCTATCTTCTTAAAATTGTTGAGGCTTCTTTTGTGACCAAGTGCATGATCAATCCTAGAAAATGTTCCAAGCACACTTGAAAAGAATGTATATCCTATTTTGGGGGGTTGTAATGTTCTGAAAATATCCACTAAATGTAATTTTTCTATTGTATCATTTAATTTCTCTGTTGCCTTGTTTATTTTCTGTCTGGAAAATCTACCTTGTGATCTTAATGTGTTGTTAAAATTTCTGACAATGATTGTATTCCCATCAATTTCCCCCTTTATCTCTGTTAGTAGTTGTTTTATGTACTTAGGTGCTCATTTTGGGTGAATATATATTAATGATTGTAATATCCTCATCTTGTATTGCTCTTTAATCATTATAAAATGTCTTTATTTATCTTTCTTTATGACCCTTGTTTTAAAGTCTATTTTGACTGAAATCAGTACTGTTACACCTGCTTTTCTGGCATTTCCATTTGCATGGAATATCCTTTTCCCTCCATTCACTCTCAATCTATATGTGTCCTTCTTCCTAAAGTGTGTCTCTTGTATGCAGTGTACTGAAGTTTCCTGCTTTATTATCCAGTCTGCCACTCTGTCTTTTGACTGGAGCATTTAGTCCATTAACATTTACAGTAATTAATGATAGATGAGTGTTTATTGCTATTTTGAACTTATTTTCGCAGTTGATTTGGTATTTCTTCTTTGTTCCTTTCTTCATCCTTTTGTGGTATGTTAATTTTCCTATGTATTATCTTGGATTGTATTTAGTTTTTGTGACTCACTTGTAAGTTTTTGGCTTGTGGTTTCACTTTTTTTAAGTCTGTTAACCAATTACTGTAACTGTGTGTACTAAACAGATAGTAATGTAATGTCAAACCCATCCTACCGAGAACAAAACATTTAAAAAAAAAAAGAAGAAAGAAAAAAATATTCTATATTTTCATGTTTCCCTCTCCCACTCAATGGTTTAGATGTCTTCTTTTACAATTTCATGGTTATTCTATTTGTAATTCATGGTAGTTATCACCTTTCTATTTACGAGTTCTCATTTCTGTAGCATCCTGCTTCTTTTCTATTTAGAGTAGACCTTTCAATATTTCTTTTAGCATGGCTTTAGTGTTGCTAAAGTCTTTTAGTTTTTGCTTCTCTGTGAAATTCTTTATCTCACTTTCTATTCTAAAGGATAGCCTTGCTGGAGAAAGTATCTTTGGCTGCTTTTTTTTTTTTTTTTTTTTTCATTCTGGACTTTGAATATATCTTGCCAATCCCTTCTGGTCTGTAGTGTTTCTGTAGAGAAATCAGCTGAGAGTCTTCTCTTGTAACTCACTCTTTTTTTTCTCTTGCTGCCTTTAGAATCATTTCTTTATCCTTCAGTCCGGCCATCTTGATTATGATATGTCTTGGTGTGGTTCTCTTTGGGCTCTTCCTGTTTGGGAACCTCTGAGCCTCCTGTACTTGGTTGTCTGATTCCTTTTTTAGGTTTGGGAAGATTTCAGTCATGATTTCTTTAAATATCTTTCCCATCCCCTTTGTTTTTTCTTCCCCTTCTGGAAACCATATTATGCATAGATTGGCATGCTTTATATTATCCCATAGGTTCCTTATATTGTTTTCATTGTTTTTTATTTGTTTATCTCTCATCTGTTCTGATTGGGCTTTCTGTGGTCCTGTCTTCTAGGTCACTTATTCGTTCCTCTGCATTATCTAGCCTGCTTTGTATAGGCTTTAGGTGAGATCTCATTTCAGCCAATGAATTTACCAATTCTACTTGGCTCTTCTTTATAGCTTCTATTTTGTTTTTGGCATATTTTATGTCTCTAAACACTGTCTCTTTTAGTTCCTTCAGTAATTTGATACTTCTTTTTTGAAATCTTGATCTAGTAGGAAATCAATGCCTATTTTATTGACCGTTCTTTCAGGGGATTTCTCTTGCTCTTTTAATTGGGAGTGCTTCCTCTGCTTCTTCATGCTGCTCATATCTCTGGCACTGTGGCTTAAGGAGTATCAGTTATGTATAGTGGTCCTTAAAGGAGTTTATTTATTTATATATCTAAAGCCTATGCAGGAATAAAACTTAAAAACGAGAGAGAGAGAGAGAATTTTAAAAGAATGGAGGAAAAGAAGGTTTGAAAACAGTGTATAATCAATAATAGAACAGAAAGTTGAAGCAGAATAGGAATCGAGTTGAGATGTCTTTTAAAAATGTTAATAAAAAGAAGAAAAAATCAAAACACAATATTTGAAACATGTGAATAATAAATAACAGATCAAAACCAAGAGAATTAAAAATGAAATGAGAACTGTAAACATATAGAAATGTTTAAAAAGTAAAGGTTAAAAAGGTAATAGAAAATAAAACAGATATAAAAAGATTTAAAAAAAAAGATGTGTTCTCCTAGAGACTGCGCTCTTAATGGTTTTATTGAGAGGTCTTTGTGTCTTTGCCCTGTTTCACGAACTCAGCTTGCTCTGTTGATACCCTCGTCTTTGCTGCTCACAGTGTCTGTCGGCAAGAAAATCACGCCCCTCCAGCACTGGATCAGATGCTGCTCTCCTTTGCGGTGGGCAGGTGGGTCACTCCCTCTCCAGATGCTGCAGTCAGTGCTGTGCCAGTTGCTCCATAGGTGGGCTCAGCTTCAAGAATAACAACTTTATGGAGATATAATTCACATACCATAAAATGCAGCCTTTGAAAGTGTGCATTAGGGTTTTAAGTACATTTCAGGGTTGTGTAGCCATCACCTCCAAAAGGAAGCAGTACCCTTTAGTAAGTCACTTCCTAACCTTCCTTTCTCTTAGCCCCCAGCAGCCATCACTCTACTTTCTGCCTCTATGGATTTGCCTGTTCTGGGCATTTCATATAAGTAGAACCATACAGTATGCTGCCTTATTTGATTGTTGTCTTTCATTTAGTGTGACGTTGTCAAGGCTCATCCATGGTGTAGCATATATCAGTACCCAAATTCCTTTTTGTGTTCAAATAATATACCATTTTTATAAATAGACCACATTGCTTATCCATCCATCTGTTGATGATGAATAATTCTGCTGTAAATGCTCATGGACAAGTTTTTGTGTGAACACATATTTTCAGTTCTAATGAGGATATATCAAAAAATGGAATTGCTGGGATGTATTCTACTTTTAACATTTTGAGGAATTGCTAAAGTAGTTTTTAAAGTGACTGCACCATTTTATATTTCCAGTAGTAATGTATGAGGAGTCCAGTTTCTCCACATCCTCATCAACACTTTTTATTACCGGGTTTACACATACATATTTATATATCATATATCATATATCATATATATTTGTCACCCTAGTTGGTATGAAGTGGCATGACATTGTGCTTTTGATTTCTGTTTCCCTAATGCCTACTGATGTTGAACATCTTTTTATGTGCTTATTTCCCATTCGATTGTCTTCTTTGGAGAAACATCTATTCAAATTCTTTGCCCATTTTAATTGTATTTGTCTTTGTATTGTCACGTTTTAAGTCTTCTTTGTCTATTCTGGATAAATGTCCCTTATCATATTGGAAATATTTTCACCCATTCTGTGGATTGTCTTCTTACTTTCTTGATGAAGTCCTTTGAAGCACAGAAGTTTTTAATTTTACGGAAGTCCAGTTTACTTGATTTTTTTTTCTTTTGTTGTTTGTGCTTTTGGTGTCGTATCTTAGAAGTATTTGTAATCCAATGTCCTGAAGATTTTCTCATTGTTCATTTTGTAAAAGTTTATAGTTTCAGGTCTGTGATTTATTTTGAGTTAATTTTCATAAATGGTGTTAAGATAAAAGTTCAGTTTTCTTTCTTTCCAGGTGTATGTTCAGGTGTCCCAGCATCATTTTTGTAAAGATTATTTTTCCCCATTGGATTGTCATGGCACCTTTGTCAAAAATTAACTGGCTACGTGTAAGAGTTTGTTTATGGACTCTCAGTTCTTTTCTCTCAATCTATTTGTCTGTCCTTTATGCAAGTACCACACTGTATGGATTACAGTTTTGTTAGTGAGTTTTGAATGTGGAAAAATCAAAACTTTGTTCTTTTTCAAGATTTTTTTGACCATTCTGGGTATCTTGCATTTCCATATTAGTTTTAGGATCAGCTTGTTCATTTCTGCCAAAAAGCCAGAGTTGCATTGAATCTATAGGTCATTTTGAGGACAATTGCCATCCTAACAATAAGGCTTCAGATCCATGAACACAGAAGAGCTTTCCATTTATTTTAGGTCATTTTTAACTTCTATCAGTAGTATTTTACTTTTCAATATACAAGTTTCAGACATTTTCCTCAGTATTCCACATATTTTTCTTAATATTCCTAAGTATTTTATTCTTTTGGATGCTATTGTAAATGAAAATGTTTCCTTCATTTTATTTTTAGATCATTCACTGCTGTTGTATAGAAGTATGATTACTTTTTTATATATTGATTTGTGTCTTACAATTTTGGTCAGACTGGGTTATTAATTCTAATAAGTTTTTTTTTTCTTTTCTCTCTCTCTTTTTCTTTGTGGATTCCTTGGGATTTCAATATATAATATCATGTCATGTGGAATCGAAATAGTTTTATTTCTTTCTTTCTAATCTAGAGGCTTTATTTTCTTTGTCTGGTTGCTTTGACTAGAACCTCTAGTACAATGTTGATTTGGGGAGGAAATAATTCAGTCTTTCACCATTATGTATGATCTTTGCTCCAGGTTTTTCATAGATGTTGTCTGTCAATTTGAGGAAGTTGTCTTCTATTCCTAGTTTTTATCCATTATTCTATTAATATGGCATATTACATGAATTGACTTTTGTACGTTGAACTGCCTTTGCATACCTGGATACAACCCACTTAATTGTGGCCTATTTTATATGTTACTGGATTGGATTTGCTTGTATTCTGTTGAGGATTTTTGCCTTTATATTCATAAGAGACAGTCTTTAGTTTCTTGTGATGCCTTTGTCTGGTTTTGGTATCAGTGTGATACTAGTCTCCTTGAATGAATTGGGAAGTGTGCCCACCTCTTTTTTTTTTGACGAGTTTGTGAAGCATTGTTTATTTTTCTTTTTTTTTTGTTTGTTTGTTTCTTTGTTTTTTCTTTAAGTAGTTGATGGAATTCACCAGCAAAGCCATAGGGGCCTAGCATTTCCTCTTGGGAATGTTTTGGATTACTATTTCAGTCACTACTTATTGTAGGATTATTTGAGTTTTCTATTTCTTCTTGAATTAGCTTCAGTCATTTATGTCCTTCTAGGAATTTATCCATTTCATCTAGATTATCTCATTTATTGGCTGTATAATTATTCATGGTATTCCCTTATATTCCTTGTTATTTTTGTAAGGGCAGTAGTGACATCCTTCTTTCATTTCTTTTTAGTAATTTGAATCTTCTCTCTTTTTTTCTTCAGTACTAGTTAAACTTTGTCAATTTTGTTGATCTTTTCAAAGAACCAACTTTCTTCTTGTTGGTTATTCTCTGTTGTTCATCAATTCTCTATTCCATTTATTTCTGCCTTTAGTATTTTGATTAGAATGTTTAATTCATTTACATTAATGTAATTTCTTATCAGGTTGAAGTTACCTCTGCTATCTGCTTTCTATATGTCTTTTTTTTCCCCATTCCTCTATTACTACACTTTTTGGTAAAGGAGGCATTTTCCAGTGTGCCATTTTAATTTGTTGTTTTATCTTTTTCTTCTCCTTCTCCTCCTCCTACTCCTCCTCCTTCTCCTCCATTGCCCTGGAGATTATAATTAACATCTTGTTTTAAAGCAATCTAGTTCACATGAATGCCAACTTAATTTCAATAGTACACAAAAAATTGGCTTTGGTATCAATCTTTTCCCTCCCCCTCCTCATGCTGTCACTGTCATACAAATTACACCTTTATGCATTTATAAGCACATTTATAGAGTTTCATAAGTATTGTTTTATGCAGTTGTCTTTTACATCAAATAGAAGAAAACACTTACATGTAATACTATATTTGTACTGTGTTTTTTTTTTTTTTTACTCATGTAGTTACCTCTGCTAGTGCTCTTTATTTTTCAGGTGAGTGTCCTTTCATTTACACCTGCTGGACTATCCTTAGTATTTCTTGTAGGGCAGGTCTGCTAGCAATGAATTCTTTCAGATTTTGTTTTTGTAGGAGGGTCTTAATTTCTCCTTTAATTTTTTTGAAGAATCACTTTGCTGGCTATAAAATACATGGTGACAATCTTTTTCTTTTATCACTTTGACAATACCATCCCACTGCCTTCTGGTCTCCATGGTTTTTGATGAGAAATCAACTGTCTTACTGAGGAGCCTTTGTATATGTTGAGCCACTTTTCTCTTTCTGCTGTCAAGGTTCTTTGTTCTTGTCTTTTGACACACTGAGTATGATGTGCCTATTTTTGTTGTCTCTATGTTTATACCACGTGGAGGTTGTTGAGCTGCTGGGATGTACAAATTAATGTTTTCATCAAATTTGGGAAGTTTACAGCCATTATACTTTATATAATTTTTCCAACACTTTCTATCTCTCCTTCCTTCTGGCGCTCCCATTATGTGTTTATTGGTATTGTTGATGGTGTCCCACCTATCTCTGACACAGTGTTCTTTTTTTTTTTTCATTCCTTTTTCTTTCTGCTCCACAGACTGGATAATCTCAGTAGTTTTAAGTTAACTGACTTTTTCTTCAACAAGTTCATATCTACAAAGAAATCTCTTATTGAATTTTTCATTTTAGTCATTATATTTGTATCTCTAGAATTTCTAGTTGGTTTTTAATATAAATTTTACCTATTGATATTCTCTGTACAATGAGATGTTCACATAATTTAATTCTTTAGGCATGGTTTCTTTTGGCTCTTTGAATATTTGTGTAATTGCTTATTTATGTCTTTGTCTAGTAAGTCCAGTGTCTGGGTTTCCTCAGGGAGTTTCTATTGACTACTTTTTCCCCTGTGTTATGGCCAAATTTTTCTGTTTCTTTGTACATCTTGTAATTTTCTGTTGAAAACTGGACATTTAAAATATTACAATGTGGCAGATCTGAAAGCCAGATTTTCCTCATCTCCAGGGTTTATCGTTGCTTCCATTGTCATTGCTGCTGCAGCTATTTATTTAGTTACTTTTCTGAACAAATTCTGTAAAATCTGTATTCTTTATCATGCATGGCCATGAGATCAGTGTGTGTGCAGAAAGCCTAGTTGTCATCACTGTAATAATGATTGGACCGTGATTTCTTTCAATGCCTGGAGCCAATAGTTTGAGCTGTTGCCAGGTGGCTTTGTGTCTGCGTGCTGAGGGATGCCCTCAGCACCAGCAGGCAGTCTGCAGCTCTTCCAAAGCCTTTAGTTCTTGCTTATGCAGAACCTCAATTTCAGCCAGAATTGAAGGTTTAAGATTTTCTCAGATCTTTCCTTGCCATGTGCCACACATGTGTATGGCCTTCTACAATTCTCAGAATTTTTTTAGAGATTTTTAACAGTACCTCCACCCCCAGAAAGTCTCATTACTCAATTTTGCCTTCTAAGTTTCCTAGTCAACATATAGTTAGCCTCTACTGGTACCACTGCCTCAGGCAGTTGTAATGTTAAATACTCACTGCTGATTGTTTTCCACACACACTCTGGGGACAGGCTGTTTGCACAGCATGAGTTTGAGATAGGTCAAATAGTGACAGCTCTCTGAGGACGGATTTTTTGGGTAACTTCAAATCACTTCTGCCCCTACCTTGATTGAGAGACTGTTGCTTTTAAAGGCCACCATTTAGGTGAGAATACGGGGATGGGGGTAGATCAAATTACAATGCCACAAAACTCACTATCTTTATGGAGATTTAGCTGGTTTTTTTCCCTCAAATAAACACTCCCTGGACTGCTGGAAGCCTCTGTTTATTTTCCAGAGTTCTGCAGAGGTTAATTTTGACAAATTTTGCCATTGTCATTGCTTCATAGAGGAGTAAGTTTTCCAAGATTTTTACTCAGATATTCTAGAAGTGTATCCCATGTGCATTTGTTTTTAACTTAATTATTTGCAAGACTAACTAATTCTATAGCTCCAGCCCCATTCACATAAGAGTCCATCTTTATGGCTTTTCCTACAGGGAGCAGTGTGCAATCTGTTGTCAGTTTATTGTTTTGCTTATTAAAGTGTAGAGTTTTTAAAATATGCTCATGAATAGCCCTTTGTCATTTTTACATGATAAAAAACTTCCACTAGTCTGTGGCTATTTTTTTCTGTCTCTTTTCGTTGCTTTAATGAATTTCTCACTTTTAAGGATTTTCAGTATAGCAATATGTGGATGCTGATCACACGGGTGAGACATTTAACTACTGTCTAAACCTGTCTTTGCTCTGATTCACTGTCTAGAACATCTGAACACATCTACTAAACCCCGTACACCAATGGACGCTGAGAGCCCTAATTAAAAAAATGCTTTTTAAGTAAAGCAAAAAATATTATCTTTGACCCTAGAAAAGACAAATCTCAAATTTGCTAGCTGATCTTGCTTTCTGTGATCATTAGCTACATCATGTTTATAGAGCCGACAGGCATATTGAGCTACTGATTTTATTTCATTGGATTTTAGAATGCAGAACACATTTCAGGCCCACTTATAGCACCATATGTGTATCTTTAAGTATATGTACATATGATGATGTCTTTATTTAAGTACCTTATTTTATTTTAAGTACCTACTGCTTTGAACCTCATTAAAGAAATCTTGGAACTGCAGAACTGAAATTTTTCATATCATTATCATCCCGTAGCATCTCTTTTGCAATTAGATGTTGTGTGGCAGAGTATTTTTCTGCTCCCTAGAAATGATCAATGTTGAAGGGGGAAAAAAAACCCTCCTCTAATAAATATCATCCAAATCACACACTTATCTGAAGAATGGCCAGCATTTTAGTCCACACCAATCCATCTACTCATACTGACTCAGATTCCTCAACACAGACAATCCACCACTGAAGTCAGGGTCCCCAGCACACGTTCTATCCCCTCCCCATTCCTTGTTCTTTCTGAACTACTTTTGTCCAATGTGTCCTGCCAGGCCATTTGCAGCCTGACTGCAGTTTTTAATTTTTACCTTTGAGTTCCAGGCTGCGCCTAGTGACTTCCAGAGAAACGCCAAACACCTGGCTCATCAGGAGGGGTGGGGAGGATTTCAGGAAGCTGTTACCCTAACTCACTTGCAGATCAGTGAGTGGCTGTTGTGACCATTACTTCTATATCTCTGCCATGCCGGCTGCATCCACCCCAGCAAAATAATGTAGCTCCTCCAACCACCTCTGCCTCTATTCATCTGGGTTTCTGCTTTTAGTGACACTCAGATGCTGCTGATGGGCATTATATATATATATATATTTTTTTAATTGAAGTATGGTCAGTTACAATGTGTCAATTTCTAATATACAGCACAATGTTCCAGTCATTCATATACACATATATATGTATGAATTCCTTTTCATATTCTTTTTCATTAAAGTTATTACAAGATATTAAATATAGTTCCTTGTGCTATACAGAAGAAATTTAGTTTTTTTTTAGCTATTTTTATATATAGTAGTTGATATTTTCAAATCTCAATCTCTGATGGGCATTTTTAAAGCCACATCTGGAACCCTTGCTGCAGAAGAGTCTGAGAAATATATTTTCAACCTCATAGCCTTTTGGTTAGGAAGTTGGAATAAAGACTGAGCTGGCTTACCTAACTTGTCTGCCTTTGTGAGTAAAGAGGTCTGGAGTTTCAAGGCCCAATTAAATATCACAGCCCTTCAGTATCAAACTCTTAAAGAAACCAAAATGCTCCCATCTGCCAGAGCAATACTTGTCCTTAGATACTGCGGGCCATAACCACCAACGCTGTCTAAGGCATCGTCTTCATCTGGTGCACACTTTCTTTAGATGTCTAACATCCTGATTAACAGGGCAAGCTGGTTTGGATTCCCAAGGTCACAGGCAGCCTTCTGCCTGACTTTGGTGTATATATGTTCATTGAAGAGTCCTCTCTCAGATCAGCTAGAGCTGCCTGGTGTGTGATTTGCCAGAGAATGTGGGTGCAGTGCTCCCCACCAGAGTCCTACCAGTTGTTTTATTGCAGGAAGAGAGAGAGCAAAAGAGACAGAAGAGGAATTTCTTGTCCATCCTCAAACACAGTCACCCCCGCCCAGGGCTCTTGCTCTGGGACACAAAGAAGTGCAGGTCAGCAGTGATGTGGCCCTGGTGTACTCCAAAACATGGTGTGGTTGTACTGGGCTATCTTTGTCTTTCATGGACCTTGCAAAGTTCTCGGCTTTGTGAAATGGGGAACTAAGGAACTCCCACCCATGCCTGTAACTCCCAGGGTTTGCACCCTTACGGGTTTTGAGGATTTGCTGGCAACTCATTCTTTTGCACCAGGTCATTTCTCGGTTACACGGCAGTCCTGTGACTTCCTTATCAGAAGTTCTCCTTAAGTTCGGGATTTAGTGAAAGATACCATTTTACCCTGTAAGTTCATGTTCAGGGAGGAGGAGGAAGACAGCACAGATCAGAATAGCTGTTTTGCTTTTTTTTGTTGTTGTTTTCATAAGCCGTCTCCTGTTGTCGAATAGACACTGAGCAAATGAATGACTGTTACACTCCCATTTGAAGGATGAGGAAAATGACATTCATGGAGAGAAGGCAAATTTCCTGAGGTCCCAAAGACAAAAAGGGATGAGCACAGAATAAGATCCCTGCAAATTTCTTGGCTGTCATCAGCCTTTAGGTCAGTGACAGAGTGCCGTGTGTAATAGTAAATTCGTAGCATGCTTTTAGAAGGGTGCAGATGTTCTTGTTTTTGTTGATACAATCATCCTGTTTTGTCTGGGACTCTGAAAAAGGGAAATGGGTTAGAAAATTTTGGTTTCTCATCCTTGGTCCTTCCTCACCCTTACAGATATGGACCCTTCCATCTGTAGCAGGAATAAGACAGCCCCAGCCTTCCCATCTCATGAGATCAGTACTCATTCATTTCATTCCTGCCCACCAGTAGGTGGTAAAGCACAGCATGATTTTCATGTCCTGCTTCACTGATTCTTGTGAAATTAGGTGTTTGAAGATAGAAACTCATGAAAGGAAGCTGCTTTTTTTTTTTAATATAAAGTGCAGTAATTTTCTTAGCAGAGAAGGAAATTGAGGATTTTCTTCGTTGAAAATCAATAGAGATTTCAAGAGCATCTGTATTTCTGATGTGTAGATGAAAATGACAAAATCTAGAGGGATTACAGAAACACAAGGAAGATACCAAAAGTGTCTTTAAAGAACTTTTCTAAGACTGGGCTTGTAAAGAGACTGTTAGTTGACAGAGACCCTCTTCTCACCCATAGCCCCTCTCCTTAGGATGGAAAGGGCCAGCGTTTCCCCTGTGTGCAGTCCTGGTGCTTCAAGTGATTTGTGGGGTAGGGCGGTGCACATGGTGCTTCCTTCAGTTTGTCCATCTTAAGTAACCCCTAGCAGTCAAGGGGTGAGTGTGTTGCAACCTCATGAACCAGCCGCCATGCTCTCTGGGGTGTGTGCTCATCTAAGCTCATCCCGGCTCAGGTGGTGGCAGAGTTGAGAGTGGTGGCAAGAGGTCAGCCATGAGTAGCCGGGAGCAACTGGAGTCAGCTGGGACCCAAGAGGCTAGGAGTTGCAGGTGGAATTCCCAGGACTTCCCACAGCTCATTCAATCAGTTAATACTTCTCCAGCACCTGTGATGTGCTTGTGCTTCCATTGTGAACAGAACCAAATCCCTGTCCTCATGAAGGTGACATTCTAGTGGACATGAGAATGATACATGCAGAAGCAGATCCAGGTCAGGACACATGAGTGCTGTCTATTTTGGAGTGCACAATGTGAGATCCTTTGGGAAGGAATGTATGATACAGGAAAATGGGGGGGAGAGGATGGCCGTATCCCAGGTCTTATTTGGATCCCTGGGATGCACCTTGCCAAGTGTGGGTCCTTGGTTTGCACAGGAATGAATTCAAGAGAGAGACACAGTTCAGTAAAAGTAGATTTATTCAGAGAGATATATACTCCAAAAACAGACTGGGCTGTTTCAGAAGGCAAGAGAAAGGCCATGAGGCGTGGGAGTTGGGTGCTCCAGTTTAAAGTAAAAGTAGATACACACTCCACAGACAGAGTGTGGGCTGTCTCCCTCAGCAGAGAGAGCAGCCACGAGGTGTGGGGTTAGTTATTATGCACTCAGTATCTTCATATGCTAATAAGTGGGAGGAATATTCCAACCGATTTGGGGAAGGTGTTGGGATTCCCAGAAATTGGGCCACCACTGACCCTTTGACCTTTTATGGTCAGCCTTGAACCTGTCCTGGCACCTGTGGGAGTGCCATTTAGCATCCTGCTGTATTTCGGTGAGTGTGTGTTGAAGCTCAAAATCTACTGGGAGTTGACTTTTCCACCGTCTTGGTGCTAATGGCTGTGCCATTCTTTTAATGGCTCTGCCCAGCCCCCTTCCCTCCTGTCTCATGAAGGAGCTCTGGACTGATTGCACAATTGCAGAGCAGGGGACAGAGTGGAAAGAATTTCATAAGTGGAAGGTGAAGGCAGCATTGGCAGTAGAATTCTCAACTCAATTTTAAAGTAAGGGTCTTCTTTTTGCTGGGGGTACCTGGTGTCAAATTAGGGAGCTGTGAGCCTTGGGGAATTCAGTGAGTTGGTGGCTCACTGTGTATACTGTGTTGCTTCTTAGGTGGCCCGAGGACAGTTGGCTGATACGTGACCCATTCACTCAAGCAGGGGTCTCTTTGGGGATTTTCTGCATGTGAGGCTAACATGGGTCACATTGGGAGAAGGACCAGCCAGTCACAGCTTGGTCCACAGTCACCTAGTGCCCTCAAGGCTTTCATCCCATGGATGTGTCACCTCCCCCTGGATGGGGACAAGGGCACAAGTGGCGGGGCAGCTTCTCAGTGGTGGAGGCATTGCTCTCCAGACCCAACACTCAACAGCATAGACCCCTGGTTTTGGCCACAGTCTTGGCTAGATGAGGCTGTTGGGTAGCTGATCTCATGAGATGTGGGTGCCATGCTTCCATTCAAACTAAGAGCTCTACTTTTGAAGGTTCTGGTCAGAAAGCCACAAATACTCCCTAGCCCATAAACAAAGAACAGTCTCTTTCAATCGGGATAGAGCACATAGAAGGAGAACAGATCATCCCAACAGCAGGATAGGCCAAATCAGTCCTGCCATCAGGGGTCTGAGAGATGAGCCAGCTCAGTTCCTCTTACTAGTTGTTTACTTGGAGGATCTGGGATATTTGGGTGACCTGCAGGTGTCAAGAAATAGTACACGAGGGATTTGTAGATTTTCTGGCCCAGTGTTAACTCACCCCATTGTAGCTGTCATGCAAGGAAACAAAACTTGGTGGACAACAGGCCATGGCCTCTGCTCTCTGGTGGAGCCAGGAGATTACAATGTTAAGTACAACTGTGGGGGCATCATTTCTATGTTGAGAGGCCAGATGGCCTTACATATCTCTCATGCTGGATGTCTAAGTTGCAGAGGGAAACTAGATTCCATCCAGCTCTCCAGCCAAAGAGGAGACCAGAATTGGCCTCCCCCACAAACTGTGAGCTCTTTGCCTCCACTGACAGCAGCATCTATAGCAAAAAGCTGGGCTGCCACCTGCGTTTCCATGTAAACATCCGAGTAGCCACAGCAATGGCCTTGTGAGGATTGGTGTGCCCAAGGAAGTGCTGTGTGGGATGGAGGGAGGAGTGCCAGGATCAGACACCAGGCAGGCAGAGAGGCAGTGACGACATCTGTGCAGCGCAGGTGCCATGGAACTGAGCCAAAGGGAGGCGGGTTTTGGAGCAGGGAGCCTGGGCAGTGATGTGTTGTTCATAAGAAGATCCTGTGCTCTGGATCCAAGAAGTCATTGGCTTGATTCCTGACCCCAAACCTCATCTTGGGCAAGTGTTTGAAGCTTTCTGTGCCTCTGTTTCTTGGTGTCCCAAATGGGGACAATAGTAGCAATTACCTCTGAGAGTCAGGAGGGCATTTATAGATGTCATTTCATTACTCTCACAGCAGCCCACAAGCACGGTTCTAGGTCCCCCATTTTACACGTGGCAGATGGGTAGCTTTTTAATCAGTAATCACACAGTTAAGAATGGTCAGAGTCGGCATTTGAATTTGATCCCTGTGTCCATATTATTTCTATTCTCACTCAGTATTACTGGAAATCTAGTAAAGTCGGAACAAACACTGCTGGGAAGTGGGTGCTTGAAACATGTTTGTCGTCTTCGCCATTGGGAAGTGTTGAGTTCATGTTCCTCACAGCCCGTCCGAGGGTCCCTGTGTCTCTGGCTGCCCCTGGTGGGGTCTGCAGGGATCTGGGCAGCTTCTCCTTGATCTCTACCCCAAGGTTCTCTGCTCTCTACAGGTTGAGTCTCAACCCTGACTGCTCAGTAGAGCTAATGTCTAAAAACAAAAAAAGGTGGGGAGGGTACAGCTCAGTGGTAGAGCCCGTGCTTAGCATGCAAGAGGTCCTCGGTTCAATTCCCAGTACCTCCATTAAAATAAATAAAACTAACTACCTCCCAAAAAAGGAAACACGTATTTAAAAAACAATAAACAGTACAAAGTCCCCACTCCAGGCTGGGGCACACTATTTTTTAAAGGCTCCCAGATGCTTCCCATGTGCAGGAGGGTGAGAGCTACCCCTCCACACCTCTTCTCTTGAGCTTGTCCACTCACACCCATTATCCTCTTGAAACAGGAAAACTACTTGGCTCAGCCTAGAACTTTCTCCTGATTTCTAGACTTTGATTTGCCTACTGGACATCTCTCCTGGAGCCCACAGGCACCCACCCAGAACTCAATCAGTTGTCTCCTCTCATGGCTTGCCCCTCTTCCTGCCCTTCTTATTTCAGGGAACGGCACTATAATTTAAGACACTGCCAAAGCAAGAAAGCTGCCCGGCATCTTTGACCTCTTCCTTCCCTTCCATCACACCTGTGGCCAATCCGTCCACCTGCTTAAATGTTTTCTTCTCTCTCCTCCTGGCGGGGCCTCAGCAGGCCTTCACATGAACCTGCCAATAGGTCTCCCTGCCTCTATCTTGTCTCTTGAACACTTTGCATGTCTCCTCTACTTTGGAGGCACACAGAGTCCTTTGTGATGTGCACCTGTGATCTCTCCACCTGGTTGCCTCACCTGCTTCCCACACCCTGTGCTCACTTCTAGACTATTTGGAGTTCCTGGAAGGGACCTGGCTCTCTTTGGCCTCCCAACTTTGCATGTGCAGCTCCCCAGGGAGTAATTGCCTTAACATTATACCTTCACCTGACCACTTCTAGGGCATCTCAGAACTCACCACAGTGGTTCCCTCCTCTGGGAAAGCCTTGGCTACAGTTCTGGCTCTCTGCCCCGAGCACCCTCTTCTGACTGTTATCCAAGACCTCTTAACACGCCTCCTCAGCCTTCATTTCATGATGACTTCTGTGCACCTAGGAGCTCCCGGAAGCAGGGACTGTGTCTCTTTTCTCTTTATTCTCAGGGCATGGTAGAGACTCAGGTATAATGGTGGAGGGAACAGTGGTTATTCTGAAATTTTTCTGTAGTTGGGGCCTAGGGGTAACAGTTTGTTTGGAAGAAGGGCTTAGGTGATTTACCCTGAAGCCACATTTTCAATTAACACTTCATGTTGTTTTTGTCTACTATTTGAAGTGTTGAGTCTTAAAACAGAATGACGATTTCTAAAAATTACTTTACCGAAGATTGAGGAAAATGGCAGTTTTCCATATTTAAGAATATTATTTAAATTTTGTGTGACTAGGGTTGTGGAATACAAATGCAGGGGCTACTAAAGCATTCTCATCCCCTTCCCTACCCTCAGGTCCTTCGGACAGAAGAGACAGAGTGATGTGAGGAGAAGACTTGGAGTGTGGACCATGCACTGCTTTTAAATTATGACAGTTACTTGTGCTTTTTTTAACTTTCTTTTGTAATGGAGGTACTGGGGTTTGAACCCAGGACCTTGTACATGCTAAGCACGTGCTCTACCACTGAGCTATACCCACCCTTCCCCCAGATATTTGTGTTTTTAGTGGGCATAATGTGCTTGTAGCAGGTACTTTAGCATCAGACACAGTCACCTGCCTCTGACCATCACATTAATATCTTTCCCCTGAGCTAGAGAGCTAGATATTCTGTTTTCACAAGTTCAATAAATTATCTACATTTTCCTTTTTCTTAAAAGAAAGGCATTAACTCATGTTTCTCTTTAGTATCGCCTATAAATAAAATGTGATTTTATTAATCATTTACCAAAGTTTTAAGTGTAATAAATATTAAGTACAGATTTCTGAAGCATCAGTCTTCACTGAAGATCCACATTCTGCTGTTCTCTCTCTGTGTTAGTCACCATACTTCTGGAGTTCTGGAAGTGGCGCCAGGCAGAACTTGAGTACAAATGGGACAGGGTTGAGCAGGAAGAACAAGTCTGGTCAGAATAGGAGGTGTGGTGTCCCCACGTGGAGATAGATGAGGTTACCCAGGAAAAGCAGGCGCTGATTAGATGCACTTTAGTCTGTTTACTTTTGGAGTTGTCCGCCTTGGCTGCATGTTGGAATCACCAGGGGACCTTAAAAAATGTTGGTGCTTGGATTCCATCACTGCAA
Source organism: Camelus bactrianus (assembly GCF_048773025.1). Lineage (NCBI taxonomy): Eukaryota > Metazoa > Chordata > Mammalia > Artiodactyla > Camelidae > Camelus > Camelus bactrianus. The sequence continues at coordinate 39,973,254 of NC_133563.1, read as the reverse complement.
ACTCCGATGGTACTTAGTGGCCTGGGGTGCATTCTGGCATAGGGAAGTTTTTAAAGCTCCTCTGGTTATTCTAATGTGCAGCCAAGGTGAAGGAGCACTGCCTGGAATGGTGGACACAGAAGAGAAGTGTGGTCCTTCCTTCATAATAACACTAAAAAGGGGGAAAAGGAAAAGGATGGTAATTGTATAAGAAAAGAGGCATTGAATTGTATCCTTTCATAACACCAATAAAAAAAATGCAAAATATAAATTAGCCGCCATGACATAGATGTAGAAAGAAAGACACATTGGCTTTTATAGTTGACTCCCATTTTTTCACATGTGCCTTCATTATTGTGGCCTCCTTTTCATCATAGACTAGGTGCCCTTTTGCTTGAACTAAGTCCTGGTCACTGCTCCCCCTTCCTTTTGGGATGTGCACAAAGCAGCGTGGCTCTCATCCTAAAGTCAGAGAAAGGGTAGAAGAAGCAGGGAAACCTTTGTTGAGGTGCCATCAGTGTTTGTGCACTGAGCTAGGCATCTTATATAATTGGAAATGTAAATTTATTGCTGCCACTCCTGCTGCAAAATTAAAAAAAATAAAACTATATATCTTTGTATCAACCTTCCAGAGCTATGAAATGATGATTTTTTGAGTCATCTGTATTATTGCTTCTTTCCATCAGCTGAGATAATTTAGAGCTGATGGTACTTGCAGTCAGCAGCAGCAGGACAGAAGGTTGTGAGCATGAATAACTCTTGGAAATAAAATGCTTTTACTAGGAGCATCTGAAAATGTCTCCAACTATACATTTTATAAATTGAATCACAGATCTACAGAACTTTGGCACTGAAAAGGTCTGGAGGGAGCAGGTCAAACTCCTCTTTTTATAAATGGAAAAAAATGAGGTTCAGCTACCAATAGAAAGTGACATTTACCTTTTAAAATGTAATAAGCTTCTAATAATACCCATTATAAATAGTTCCCATTGTTTACAACTGAAGATGGCAGTCAAAGCATATGTTTGTGAAAGACTGTAAATTCAGAGATGAAAGCTGAAACTTAGACAAAATTAGATGTTCATAATGTTTTTGAGTCCTGAAAAACAAAAACGTATCATATTGGCAGAATACAAAAAATACTGAAGAAAAGTTTTTTGGTCATTTAAACTGCCAATTTTAAATTTAAAATTGCCAACTAATAAGTTTAAATTTTCATTGGAACGTGCTTCTTGAAAAATTGAAGATGAAGATTAATTTCACTTTATCATTCTTCCTTATTTAAAAAAAATTTTAATTTTTTTAGTTTTTTAATTGAAGTGTTTTATTTTAATTGTGAATGCATGCTCCATTTTTTAGAGAGGCCAGCATTGTGGTAGTGAGACCTTGGGAATGAAGTTGCCTAAATTCATATTTGAGCACAGCAGCTTGCTTCCTGAGTGATCTTGGACATCTTAACTTCTCTGTGCCATAGTTTCCTATAAAATAAGAATAGGAGAGTTCCTCATGACTGTGATAAGGACGGGTCGAATTAATCTACAGAATCTACTTGGAAGACTTCCTGGCACAGAGGAGGGGCCATGTACTTAGTTACAGGTATTATTATACTCCTGCTGCTTTTATAATCCAGGTAAACCTTGAGTCTTAATGATATCATCTCTAAAAAACATCTAAATATAAACTCTAAAATGGAAACTCTCAAACTTCATAGTTGTAGCTAATTAACACACAAAGCCCAACCAAGAAACACACAGTGGAGACCAGTTAGCTGCAGACACCTGTGAAACTTTCTGTCCTGCATGGACTCTAAGCTGTCACTTCAGTCACTTCTGAAACCTAAGGCAAGCTCAGGAATAGAGCTTTACAGCTTGGCCTCGTCAGGTACCCAGACCCCTAAGCTCAGACCATGGCAGGGAAACAGTTTGCTGTTCACATGTGCATTTTCAAAAAATAATATTAAAATGAACACTGTACGTATTTTGTTGTGTGTTTGACATCATTAACAGAAAAGAAAAAGAAAAAAAAAGTAAAAAAAACCATGCAGTTAAAAAATAAGGAGGCTATGTCTGAAAATTATTTTTTTTTAAATTATGCTTAGGATTTAGTGACCAGTTAGGAGAAAAATCATTTCATTGGTGTAATCCCTTGATTGACTAAACATTTTTTTTAATTAGGAAGAAGAGCGTGTCCCTTTTACCACCTGGGGAAAGTGTATACATATAACCCTTTGTGCAAGTGCTCTTTTTCTGGGTAAGAATCTGCCACAGACTTCTTAAAATCTAATGTGAAATGCTGAGGAAACTGAAAGTCAAGATGGGGAATATGTAGTCTCATAGAGAAAACTGTTTCCAGAGAACACCTCAGCCAATGCAGGGCTCCAATCTGGAGGTTCCAGAGTCTCTTCTGCTCACAGTGCTTCCCCCAGTTCTTTTCAACTCATTTGTTCAAATCAGATCAGTGCTTTAGGATTCTCCAGGTTCTGATTAAGAGACCAGATGGAGGCATTAAGAATTCTAAAATTTTCCAAGAGTAACAACCAAGGTAAAATGTCTAAGAATAGCCTAACAAAAGGATAGTAGGAACTGTCAAAAAAAATTAAATAAATAAAAACTACTGAAAGACATAAAAGAAGCTTTAATCACATGATTCTAGATTAAAAGATCATATCTCCAAAATATCAGAATTTATAAAATTGATTTGTGGTTTATTGTGAATAAAATCATATTACTAATATAATAATTAATAAGACAATGAGAGTTTTACTAGCTCAAGAATAGCCAGATTAGAAAATAGGACAGGAAGTCCAGATATGGTTTCTGATATCAATAATAATTTAATATATGAGATGGAAGGCATTACAAATCAGGGAGATAAATAAAGGTTATTCAATAAATGGAACATATGATAGCTACTTGAGGGGAAAAGAAAAGATTGAAATAAAACAGTGAACCATATATTGTGAGAAATTCCAGAAATATTTAAAAAAGTAACACAATTAGAAAAAAACTAGAAATAAATATGGATGAATATACAACCTCTAGATGAGCAGTAAGTTTCAGAGGAAAATATATAAAGATTTCCATGCATCAGAAGCATCCTAATTTTAAACAAAACACCAGAGGATGTTATTTGTTTACAAATCCGACAAGGGGCTAATTCCTTCAATACACAGAGAGTTCAGATCACTTCAAACGTAACACCAAAAAATCTCAGGAGCGTAGAAGGCAGAGAACATGAACACATATTCACAAAGGAAAAAATAGATGTCACACTCCAATAGTAATTCAGTCAGTGCACATCAGAATGAAATAGTTTTCCACCTCTCAAGTGACACAGCTCTGTTTATGAGGATGAAGAGCCAGTGATCACCAATCCCATGCCTAGGCTACTGGATAGTTTTTGTGAAGTATGGTTGATTTACAATGTTGTGTTAGTTTCCGGTGTACTCCTCCAGCCTACTTAGCAGTCTGGCAGTTCATATCAAGAGTCAAAAATATTCATATGCTTTAATCCACTAATTCAGCTTTGAAAAACTTTTAATAAGGAAGTATTTCAAAATGGCAGGGAAAAGTCAGTATGGATGAAAGTCACAGACATACTTTTATATGTATATATATATATAAAATCTCAGCCAAAATATTCTTCCAACACTTCACATAGTAGAATATTTTGCAGTCATGAAAAAGTGTGTCCATGAATATATTTTATGACATGTCAAATGTTATGCTTATGATAGGCTTGAGAATAAAATTAATATATAAAATGATTTTTAATATACAAACAATGCACAGTTCTGAAGGAATTATGTCTATAGGTAGAAGCATTTTTCTTATTTTATTTTTTATTCATTTTCAGAGTTGGAGTCTTTTGATTGTAGGTGACAAAATCAATCTCCAATGTGTTTAAACAACAACCAAAAAATGGGGATGCATGGGATTTATTGGTTCCTGTAAATGAAAACCTCAGGTCTGAGGTCTGGCTTCAGTCAAGGAGAGATACTGTAGCCCAGATGATGTCAAGGGCTGCTTTTGTCCTGTCTTCATCCTGTGTCCAAGGATGCCTCAGCATGCTGCTTCTAGGCACTCAGCATCACAGATCACACATCCATCCAAGCCAAGAGAGGTCTCTTTTGGCAGCTACCTCTCTTGATAGAGGAAGCTCATCATTCACATGGGCACCAGCACGTATCGCCTCACATAACAGTGACTTTTACTGTGTTATTTGCCAATTCTCAAATCATGTGTGAGACCAATAGAATGAGGGGTATTATTTGTCTTAAACCAACTGAGATCTACCTCTGGTGCTTCAGAAAGAGTGTGTCAATCAAGCTTAAATCACAGGACTAAAGATAGAGGGAAGTTATTTATCCTAAAGCAAAATCTGGGTCCTCTTCTAAGACTGGGGACAGCTCCAGGACAGCAGTTCTGTCCACTACTGAGTACTTTCAAATTTTCATTAATGAGCAAATATTAAAGTTATGATCAGAAAAGATGATAAGTAAGAAGAAACTTGAGGAAGGAGAATGGAAAGCTTTCCTGTTTCTTAAGAAATATTGAACCCATTAAGTTCTTGGAAGAAAAATGGAAATGTGTCAAGTTTGTATAAGTTCTGAAATGAATTAGAATTGATTTCACAGTCCATGTAGGAGGCAGTGCTATACGGTTAGTGTGTCTTTGGGCTCTTTGAGTATTTCAGTTCTTTCACTTAATAGTTGTTTCATTTGGGGCAAATTGCATCATCTCCACGTGGATCTATTTCCTCATCTGTAAAAGAGATATAATATTACCTTTCCCACAGGGTGATTGTGAGGATTTAGAAAAATAGATCTGTGCTGAAGCAATAGTAAGCATTTAAAGAATTTAACTATTTTGATTACTTAATACATAATTAAAAATTTATTATGCAGACTTTTTAAAAATGCATACTATTTAAATGGCCTATATGTGCTGTACAAGAGAGGAAGGCTTAATATACCTTCTATAATACATTTTTTTTAGCCTTAACTAATTTTCACATTTAATCACACACACACCAATATCTTATTCCTTTCACAAGCATGAAGCCTTAACTGTGAAGAAAAGGATAATGAAAGAGAGTAGAGGAGGAAATAAAATGCTTTCTCTAAAAACTGATGGCTTAAAAACTAAGAAAAAAAACACCTTTTTAAGACTTTGGTCACCATATTCATAGCTAATAATTAGGTAGAGTTTTTCACATGCCTGTGATTAATGTTCTAATTGTTTTCACAATTAGTAAATCATTGACTCATCACAATAATCCTATAAATTGCTATTATTATCCCCCCATTATATGGGTGAGGAGATTGAAGCCCCTAGAGGTTAAGAAATTTGCACAAGGCCCCACAGCTAGCATCAGAGCTGGGATCCAGATGCAGGAGTGTGGCTCCAGGAGGGGCTTGTAAACACTCCCTCTGCTCTCTCCTGCAGGTGCAAGCCAGCCTCCCGCTATTACTGTAAATAACATGATGTGGTTTACTTAGTCTTGAAATTCACATTCTTTGGAGCTTTCTCTCTGGGGAAGCCATCAGGAGCAGCCAGGGACACTGAGACATGCTTCTGGACTATGACCAAGAAGATAGATGGAAGGAAAACAGTTTAAAAATGGGATCTTTAATGTGCATTCTTCAGTGGCCAGAAAAAAACCTGCCTAGTGAGGAACTGAAACCCTATCAGCCACGTGCAAATTATGCTTCACACCCCCGTTGCCCTTGGGTCCACACAGTCAGAACTACAATGGATCAGGGACATGAATCTTGTGCAAATGCAGGGAGTATGAATACCTGCCATTTTAAAATCTCAAGGAGTATGAAAAGCATGTGAAGCTTTCATCAACAGAGATCTGCTGTCACTTCCAGTGTTTCCCTCAGGACATGTCCACAGCTTCACTGGTCCTATTCAGAATGAAGACGACAGCTAGCACCTGCTGGCCCCTGAATCAGTGATAGGTTCTCCCTTTAAAGGAAGCATATCCCCTTCACGGGTTGAAACTAGATCATAACCTATGTAATTCTATAGATGTAGAAGGGATATTTTCATTGGTTCTGCTATCACAGACTTGTCTCCAAAAGAACATGTCACCAGTTACTCCATTTTCACCCATTTAAAGATACACTTAACAGGCTTCCTTCTTTAGTGCAGTTTTAGGTTTACAGAAAAATTCAGAGAAAGTGGAGTTCCCATATATTCCCTATGCTCTGCACACAGCTGCTCCTGCTGTCAGCATGTTACATTAGTGGATGCACTAATTCTTTTTGACATCCTTCATTCCTCCTACCCTAAAGATTAACGTACCTGATATTCACATCTCTTGTGGCATTTATGTGTGATTTACATCACTTCTCACGTTTATTTGAGGTTTAGAGCACATGCATGTTGTCTGTTTAAGCGTGGGTTGGGGCAAGTTTTCTGTGTAAAAATATGATCATTAGTGAGTCTCATGCTGCTGGGTTTTTGGGTTGTCAGGTCCTGTTCACCATTGCTTCAGTTATTGGGATCATTGTCTACGGACTCTCAGTGTTCATTGTATTTTCTGCAAAACTTCCCAAGAACCTGCATGGAAGAGACCCAATCCAGAAGTACCTGAGTGTGCAGATGGGCCACGCCCATCACTGCTTCTCTCATCAGTTTTATCATCATTGTGACCCTGAAGGCAGTATATGAGAAAGTGGCAATCATGGGGACTGATTCTGGTAAGCTCCTACTGCAGCTGAGGTCATTTCTACACCACTTTTAGAACCAGGTCAAAACAGAAACTGTATCTTTTGGGCACTTCAATTCCAGTACATTACAGTCTTTAGAAAACGTCAAGTGTAAACGTATTTTCTCTAGCCTATATGAGAAGTGAATTAGCTCCGGCTTTGCATTAGTTAAAGGGACAAAGCAAGCATTAGAATGTCCAAGCTCTGTGTAAAGAGGTCAGTGCTGAATATTATTTTCAATTACATTAGATCATGTACCTTATTGTTGAAAGTAAATAGTCTCTTTATTGCAAATAAGTGGAAGAGGGTCATGGTTCCAGTGGCAGATTTGCTCATGTGTTACAGAGAGGACAAATAATCACAGTGTTATGTGTCTTTCCCCGATGCTGTTCCTGTTAGTGTAGCTCCATTCTCATCATCTATAGCTTCTATAATAAATGTTTCTTCTCTCTGGCTTTTATCCCAGCCAGCGGCTTAGCGGCCCAAGTGCTTCCCACAAGCTGCATGTGGCTGGGTCGTTCTCCCAGTGGTCTGCTCAGTAGTCATCTTCTGAAAACCCTAAGACCAATTTAAATTCTAAACTAGGAGGATGACCTGTTTTATGTTCCCCAAATTCTTCTAGCAAGTTTCCCCGTGTTTTGTTTGTTTTCTTCAATAGTCCTACCTTCCTGCCGTTCAGGGAGACAAGAGAATATCATTTAGCAGGATGTTCAGAAGTAGTTTTCTATCAACTTACACCTGACAGAGGACAGTTCTTGCCCATTGGATACTGTTGTGCTTACAAATTTTAAGGAACAGCTGACTATTTTTTTTTTGCATTGTGGGATATTGTGTTCATAGAGAAACTCTTACAACAGTGTGTACACTTGGAATTAACATAGTAGCTATGTTAAGGAATTCAAAACAGCTTAAATGAAAACAGTGTGAATTGTGTATATATATATATATTTTTACAGTGTTAACTCATGTATCCGTGGCTTTGATTAGTCTCAAAGCTGTTCACAGCTTTAGAGACTTAACTTTTCTTTATTCTAGCTGCAGAGCTCCCAAGGACCAGAATGACTATGAGAACAACCTAGCCATGGAGGTGTTCTTGTTCCAGTTTGTCAACTAATACACTTCGTGTTTCTACATCACATTCTTTAAGGGCAGATTTGTGACTTATCCAGGAGATCCGATGTATTGGCTGTGAAAATACAGAAATGAAGTGCTGTGAATACAGCTTTGTGTTCTGACAGTCTAACCTGGTTCATGTTTTCCCCTAGTTGCTCAAAGAAGAGTGTCTTTACTCTCTGTTCCTTAGATTTTTTTAGCCATAAAATAATGACTTTATTTCATGTTATAGCTATCTAAAATTTAAATGATATTTTCTTTCTAATATTCCAGTGTGATCCAGGTGGCTGTCTCCTTGAACTGATGACACAGCTGACAATAATCATGGGAGGACAGTCAATCTGGAATAACACACAAGAGGTGTTACTTCCGTGAATACTAATTCATGTGATCTTGGGGTGAGAATGGCCCACCCATCCAAGTCATTTTCCTGCATGCCCATCTCTAAAACAGGGGAGACTCTGCTTATTAAAGGTCTCCAGATAAGAAGATCCATCCAACAGTGTAAACGTACCTGGTGTTTAATAATTATGCTTAAATACCTTCTTTTTATGTTTAATTTAAATCCCCAAGTGCTATAATTTCTAATTATTAGCCCATCACTGGGGGCTGACTGATCAGAGCCCTTTGAGAGATGGCCCTTGTTGGGGCCGTGAGCTAAGATTTCCCACAACTTCCCACAACTTTCTCCTCCTTTTATACATGCATTTAAAAATCCATAACAGGAATTTGTTGAGTGCCTAGTATGTGCTAGTCACTGTATTAAGTGTTGTACATATGTGTGTGTGTGCGTGTGTGTGTATAATTTAATCACCCAAACAATCCTTATTCTTATCTCCCTTTTGCAAATGAAGATCCTGTGGCTTAAAGAGGGTAAGTGATTTGCCCAAGCTCTCATTGCCAATAAGAGACCACTGTGGGACTCAGATGTAAGACCCTATCTCTCTGAATCCATGTTCTTCTAAGAACAGAGTCTCTCTTGGGGTCCTAAGGCACAGGGTTACATAATGTTTTAAGAGACACTTGTCTAAAATAATAACTACAGAGGTTTTGACTTACTGTTCTCTTCCTAAAAATGAGAAGAGCAGATATTAGCTAAGGTCACACTGTCCTTTAGATTTTCACATAAGCCCAATCCCATATCAAGGTGGACAGTCCACTGTTATCTGCAATTTCTGCACAACTCAAGGAGCTTACTGTATTCACTTTCTGTTGCTGCTGTAACAAGTATCCCCAAGCGTCATGGTAGTAGGAAGGAAAAAGAAAAAGTCTCCACTAAACAACACAAATTAAACCTCCTAGGGTTCTTGAATGCAGAAGCCTGCTGAAGTCAAGGTGTTGGCAGGGCTGTTACTGAAGGCCCCAGGGGAACCTGTATCTTTGCCTCTTCTGGCTTCCAGAGGCCACCTGTGTCTCTTGGCCTGTGACCTATTTTCTCTCTCTCAAGGTCAGCACGGTGTGCCTCTGACTCTGATTCTGTGGTCATATCTCCTCTCCTCTCTCCCCTCTTCTGCCTCCCTCTTCCTCCTTTAATGACCCTGGCGATTACACTGGGCCCACCTCTCTCTTAAAGTTGGCTGGTTAGCAACCTTAACTGCATCTGCAACCATAGTCCCCCTTTGCCAGGGACCCTGACCTCTTCATATGTTCTGGGGATTAGGACATTGACATCTTTGGGGGGGACCATTTTTCTGCCTAGCATGCTAACCTTTATAGGATAATGTTTGGCTTTCAGTTTCTGTTCTCACAAAACTGTTGATCTCTCTTCTGTCTTGCCTTCCACACCAGCATTCTTCTCCTGGGCAACCTAACTGCAGAGCTCACCCCTCTCTGTGGTGTCCCCCAAAACCACTTACACAAGCAAGCCTTACTGATGTTTGGAGCATGGAGGAGAAACTCAAACAACTTGAATTTTGAAATAAAAAAATCCATCATTTTAAAATCTTCCATGCCACTATAAAAAATTTATTTTTTAACTTCTTTTTTTAATTTTTAAACTATTTTAAACTTTGTTACTTTTTTAAAACTTTACTTTTTTTCTTATCATTCTTCATTGTAAGCTCCAGAAACCTGCTATTCTGCCCACCACATCCAACTTCCCTTTCATTGTTTCTCCTCCCTTCCCTAAACCTTCCTTCTCTCTCCCTTATTACCAAGTTTCTGTCCATTCTCTTTATAGGGCAGTTAAATTATTTTTTCTTTCTTTCTTTCTGTTTTTGCAGAGTGAACAACTTTGGGTGTCAGTGTGTCCTTCCACATTTCTACACAAGGGATTCATCTTTCAGGTTCAGTATGGATTACTGGGGCCGGTCTCTAAACAAAGGCATTTCCCTTGTCCCCCAGCTCACCACACCCCTCAAAAAAAAGATTCTGATCTTTGCTGTGAAATGAATCATTTTTTTCCCTACTGTGCAGTGCACAACTCTTACACTGAGCCCACAGTCAGATTTTTCCAAAGGAGTAAATGTAGCTCATGTGCAAATAATTCTATTTTTCTCTGTGAAAAGAAATAGATCCGATAGAGGAAATACTAAACTCAGGTTACTCAAAAGCATTTCCTTAAGGAAATAGGTTAATTATTTAACACTAAATTTTGTTGAATCTGGTTGTCAGTGAGCTATTTTAACCAATCAAGGAGAAGGATATATTTCCTAAATTGGTACTGAGAAATTCATGTGAAATGAAACTTGCTCACATGAACTAGTTTAAAGTAAAGGATGCATTATAGTATCTGTGGTCTGTTTATTCTTTTGCTTAAGTAAGCTCATTGTTGTAGGTTCCAGTGAGCTGAACTTTGCCTCCATGTATTTCTACTATGGGCTAAAATATTTAGGGAATATGTTTTGAATTATAATTCCCTTGTTTGAAAACCAGGAATGCTGAGTGGTAGCCAAGTTCGAGGGTGGCTTGTGTTTTCCTCACTGCCTCTTCTCTTTGTATAAGGTGCCAGTCTCCTTCTTACTTTTTCATATTAAATCCTAACATACCAAATATCTATCAGTAATTCTTGCTATGCCAAAACTACACCCATCATCAAAAATACATAGGAAGGGAAAAGAAAACTTATCAAAGTTAGCGACTATTTTCATGCTATTTAAATATGTCCAAAGGAACATAATGAAATGAAATAACTCACCTGCCTACACCCCCCAATTCCATGTGGGGCTCTTGAGTAGGATTCTGGGAGCAAATGAAGAAGGACAGTGAAGCCATGATCCAGGCTCCCTCTGGGGTCTCCCCAGCACTTGGATCAGCACCTGGTATATAGTAGGTCTCAGTCCAAGCCAGCTGATGAGTGAGTGACTCACAGGCATCGAATGCATAATATCAGTGAATTAACAGCATTATTTGTAGGACTCAGAGAATAAGCTGAGAGCCCTGTGGCCTTCCCAGCCTCACAAACTATTTTGATATTGTGATCATTTCTGGGAATGTTATTCTGTACTTGACAAAAGGCTAGTATGACTCCAGGGTTAAGCAACTTGCCCTGGAGAAATTTTAGGATAAAATATTAAGAAAAATAGTTAAATGCCCAAAATGGCATAGCATTGTCCTTTGACTTTTAGATAATGTATGGCTGTAATTTTCTTACTTTATGTTTTCTACATTTTCCACCGTGGGTATGCACTACTATATAATAAGAAAATCTCTCTTCTCCAGATATGATTTGGTTAGAGGATGAGGCAGAGACATATAATAAGAGAATCTTAAATACATGTGTCTGTAATTCACTCTTTAAATTCAGGAACAGGAAACTCAGGAATGAAATAGATTCAGAGAATCAAAGATACTTGTATTCAAGATTAGCAAGTGGGAGTGTCCTCAACAGAAATGGTGATTATCTATAATGCAGAGATTAAATGTGATAATGAAGGTACAAAGACAACATGAAGTAGAAAGTGCCACGTGGCAAGCACTGAGTAAAGGGCAATTTACTATGATTATGCTAATCTGTGGTCAATTCCCAAGCAAATGATTGTGTAACCCCTGCTAGAGGGAGAAAGCTTCCAGCCTTGGCCAGAGAGGGGGGAGGATCCAATGCCTGTAGTTTTTAAAATGTCTACAGGTGCTTCGCATGTGCAAATTGATATCCCTGCACAAGAACCATAACCCAACAGAAAACCCAAAAGACCGAGGACAATGATGGGTAGACGACAGCCCAAGATTTTCTGCGACAGATGAGTGGTTCCACTCAGGAAGACTGAGAAAGAGGGTCAGAGTCTTAGCTAAGGACAAGCAAGTCGGGACTTCTAATATGACCTAATACCATCGGCGGGGGAGAGCATTTCAGCACAAGAAGTTATTGCCAGATGAGTTAGCATGGAAGTTTCATCCTGGATCCAAACCGTGATGGATTTAGGTCCTCGAGGGTAAAAGCCCTGTTTCCGTGGGACATGGACCAGATTCCACAAGAGGCTGAGACAGGAAGTATGAGGCAGAGAAAAATTCCCCCAAGAGACTCCCGAGTCTGGGTGCCAGGAAGGGTGATGGACGAGCACGGTCCCAGCGCCACCCGCACCGCAGGGCTCCAAGTGGCTGTGGAGCTGCGTGCTCCTGGCCGAACCTCAGACCTGACTGCAGCACTCTGGGCTGCATACTGGGGAGCAGCTTCAGCAGCAGGCTGTCCCCGTCATTCTCGTAGGTGCTGCAGGGACCCCCAACCCTGTGGCCACGGTGTCCCCAAACCAAGGGTCTAACTGACTTCAGCCTTATTTACAGGTGGCCACAGCCAGTTAGCCTGTGCTGCTCAAAAGGAAGATCCCGCATTTTGATGTGTTAGGGGGGTTGCTAATACCTGGCCTGCTCTGAATCGTTTCATCCTGACAGCAGCCTGGGCAGTGGAAGTTTCATCTCCCAATTTTATTTCAACTTTTTTTGTTGAAAGTATAGTTGGTTTACAATATTGTGTTAATTCTTGGTGTACAGCATAGTGATTCAGTTATACATACATATATATATATATTCCTTGTCATATTGTTTTTCACTATCGGCTATTAAAATTTTTTGAATGTAGTTCCCTGTGCTATACAGTAGGACCTTGTTGTTTGATGCAAAAATTACTAAACAAGGTATTTGCAGACTAAACCTAGCCATGTATATGACAGAGTTGAGTTTATCTCAGGATTTAAATGTGGTTTTGATCTCCAGGATCTCTTTATCTACTTATCATAATTAAAGAGCACGTGGACCACTTCTCAGAAAAAATGTTTTAAAATCTTAAGATTTAGAGAATGAAGAAGGAAGATAATTATACTGAAAAGCAGATATCAAAATATAGAAATGGATATTTGTGATACAGTAATATCTGAATTATTGGAAGAACGTGTTGAATAAGAGGATCCAGTGGTGGGTCTACTAACCGCATCTTTCTGCCATAGCAGTGAGTGTAAATCATCTTCTGAGATCTGCAACAATTGCATTTTGAATGTAAATAAAGTTAAATAACAAATAAGACATGAAGTGTGGATTCAGATTCAGGGGTATCTTCAGTCCATATCCCCACCACTTCCCAGAGCTCCCTGCTCTTCCCCTAATGCCATTGAAAGCAGTGGGGAAAGTTTGTGAAGCGAAGGGCATGTTCCATTGCAAAGAAATCTCGTAGCAAACCTGGGAGCATGGCCAGGGAAAGGTTAATGCTGAGATCAGAGGCAGTGGGAAACCTATCAGGGGCAGCTCTTTACAAGTCACATCACATACTCTGTGTGTGTTCGTGTGTGTGTGCATATAGACGTGTGTGCATGTACCGTGTATACACCGGCTTTCGTGTGAAGCTGCCTCTGTGTCCAAATTTGAAATCCATCCAAACGTGCAGTGCAGTCAGCCGAAGCTTTGCCAGATGCTAAGTTGTCTGTTATTGCTCTGTCTCTTCTCCTGAATTCCATGAGTAAGCCACGTGCCAGCTGTTGCTTTCAGGGACAACAGCTCTGTAGGCTACAGGCCCATGCCTTGTTTCACTGCCAACCCAGATTTCATTTCAGGACAAATTGCCATTTGAAATAGGGGGAAGCATTCAGTTGGCCCACAAGCCTCTGAGTGAGGAAAAAAGGTAACCTTAGAGACAGCTCTGTGGGACAGCGTCCAGGAGGGGGCAGAGCACTGGGCTGTAAGTCGAGGCTGTGTTTCTTTTAAGCTCTGCACTGACTTTGAGGCGGCATGTCACTTCTCTGACCCTTGATTTATTCCGCTTAAATTCGGGCCTTGGACCTGTTTGATCCAAAGTTAGAGTAACACTTTTCTGCTCGGTGACCCTCCATGGCTCTCCAATTCTTACAGAGGGAAAAATGCCCACATCCTCACTGTGGTCTCTTAGGCTCCACCCCCAAAACCACCACTGATTTCCTGTTTGCTCTGGCCCACACCAGTCTCCATGCTGTCTGTCCAGCATGAGGGACCTCCAGGCCCGTGATCACTGTTCTCTCTGCCCACCCCTTTGCCTCATTCTTTGCCTTATTCAAAGGTCACTGCACCATCCCCAATCCTCCCTACCACAAATTCCTCGTCCTCCTTTATTTTCCTCCACAGCACTTATCACCAGCTCACAGACCCTGTCTTTCTTTCTTTTACTTATTTTCTCTGATGATTTTCAGACTGGAAAGGCCATGGTGGATACTAGCAGAGAAATGGGGGAAAAAAGACAAATGAGGGAAGGTATCTTCTAAAAGCTAAAATGCCCACCTGAAAAGGAGGTAGGAGATAAATTAGCAGTCATTACAGTTTTGGTAAACACAGATACGTAGTCAGGACTAGTTTTCACAATGTTTGGGGGTAGGGTGGCAGCAATAAAAAGAAATTTATCCTGAAAACAAGAAATTAAATTCTTGGGAAGATGATGTGTTCAGCTTGAACAGTCAGTAATACTTTTATGACCTTGGTCTGATAATATCCTGCTTTATAATTTGATCTGTTTGGCATCTGGGTCATGAATCTAATGGTGCCGCAGTTTCGGGAGCAGAACAGACCACCCCACGATGGGAACGGTACTGCCATCTGCAGCCCATGGGCAAACTGGGGTTATTTTATGAATACCTTGAAATGAGTAAGTCATCAGTGGAGATTTCGGTGCTGTCAGTTATACTAGAGTATGTTTTGGGTCTCAGAAGCATCGGTTACTGAGCCAAACAATGACCATCATACCGAAACGGAGCCCGCTTTTCTCCATTAGATGCAATTATGCAGTCAGGCTTTCAAACACAGGGTGCCTCTGTGTATCTTTGTCAATATTTATGTTGTACAAAGCTGAAGATTTACTGCCAAGGAATGAAATGGAATATTCATGTAGCCCGTGTGGCACAGCTGTTGGCTGATATCCTTCTAAACAGAGTCATGTGAGCCCGCCAGCCTGTGCAGAAAGCCCGCAAGAGCATCCTGCATCATGGCAGCAAGGTTCACAGTGTCACCCCTTAAACATCTCACACCTGCCTTTCACATTGTTCCTTTTCACATTCTTCTGACCGATGGTTTCTGCCTGGTTCCTTGAGTGACCTCATGGCACATCACTGGCTTGAATTCAGGATGAACTTGCTGATCTCAAATATCGGTTAAGCACAGATCCCCTCCTTCTCCAATGTCTTTGTCCATTTCTGTACATTTGCTTGGGCTCTGTTTCTCTTTGGTTGAGCTTGGTTTTGAGATCTCAGTTGCCTTTAAATGGTTGTATCTTAAAATAGATTTCCATACGAAAAGCCATCTTTTCTATTATGCATGGGACACTTTTATCTACTAGAAAGCTGATGATGTGCACGTTTTCTATCTGAGCCCTTTCAGCTCACCACTGCCTTGAATTAGTTTTTTTTTTACACTTAGGAGACAGAAAAGGATTTTGGCCAATAAGTTTGCATTTATGCATGAGGGTTCATGTCTGCAAAGGCACCACTTTGTGCTTCCTGTTTATAAATCTAGAGATAGAGGAAGGTTTTTTTTTCCTAAATCACATTCTATATATAAAATATTTGCTTTTAAAAATATACATTATACATGGAAACGCATCTGGTTCCCTCAGTGAGTGAAAGGTCATCTTGTGGCATCTTCAGTCAGTGATGCTTTGTGGCCTGGGGACTGATTTGAGTTACATTTTTGCTTTTGCTGTGTTTCATGACCAGGTTCCATTAAAGGTGCAGCTGCAGTCCCTGGTGTAGAAGTTATGTTCGTTTATTTTGCTTATTTTCAAAAGGACTATAAGACAATGACCTGTTATTCCAAAATGAGTCATAATTGTAAATATTTCTTATTGGAGCTATTATCAGCATTAATAATAACAACAACATTCTGGGGGCAGCATAGCATTTATTATTTTAACACACACAGAAAAAGCCTTGGAAAAAATTTATTGTTCTAGTTAAGTCAAATAAAGGGAATTGAAAGGAAAAGTTGTAGGCTTTCGGGAGAAATTGATGGGATTTTTAGAACTTTATAGTCTCATTAAAATACCAATTAAATAATTCAGCCTCCCCCTACCCTGCAAAACAGGATGGAGTAACATCAATTCTAGAGAGATTTTTCAGATTTATTAGTTTTCCTATTATCTAAATAATCCATAATGAATTAGAAAATTCAATCCATTTCTGAGAGTAAGCAGTCTGTTATTCTGTTTTCAACGCTGGAGTGAAACCTATTTTTTGTTCTTTTGGTTCATGGGAGATAGAATTTCCAATTGCTTTTTGAATTATTTTTCTTCCTCTAAAATAAAGTGCCTTTGGTGATGATCTCCTGACCTCAGTTTCCTCCTCCCAGTTTTCCCCATGATCATTAATGACACCCCACCTGCCTTTTTAGTTATACCTCTTAGCTGCTGAAGGGGAACAGCTTCTGAGAGGTGATCCTGGAGCCCTCCACCTGTGCTTCATTAGGCCTCGCACCCAGACATCAACCCTATTCTCCTTCTCCTGAAGTACCTTTCTCTGCTTTTCTACCTGGAAGGATTCTTGCCAAGCCTTGGCAGGAACCCCTCCACTTTTTAGAGATTTTCTGCTCTCCTCTCTATGCATGAATTGCACTTGATTCTTCTCTTGATGGTGTGTGATTGTGTCCGGGTCCATTGTGCTCCTCGGCTGGACTGATCCTGTTGGAGGCAGTAGTAAGGCTTTGCATCTTCCTGTCCATGTCCAGAGCACCACAGCCTGGACCCTGGTTCTCATACATGTTTAAGTGACTTGAGCTTGGAGTTTCAACACACTCACGTACAACTCTTAGATGAGTTGGCGGTAACATTGCCCTCAAGGCCCCCACAAGATTCTATATGGCATATGATTTTTTGAGTGAAATTTCTCTTTTAGTTGTTTTAGTGAATTCCCTACCGTCCTTTGTGATTATTAGAGTAATCATGAGTTGTTAACCACAATAACTCTCCCCCCACCAGCAAATGATCCTGCTGTCTGAGAACTCAGACATGGGACATAAGAGAAATAATCTATCATTCTTAAAATCTGGAAGCCATAAGATACCTTTTTGTACTTAGAGCACCCACAACACAAACACCAGTCTGTCAAGAATTTGGTGATGCCTTCCCAGAGGGCAGGTGCCATAAGTGAAATGCAGTGAATGATGAAGTGAGACCTCTTTGTCTCTGTTACTGCCTCTTCCACCTG
This sequence comes from Camelus bactrianus, assembly GCF_048773025.1. Taxonomy (NCBI): domain Eukaryota; kingdom Metazoa; phylum Chordata; class Mammalia; order Artiodactyla; family Camelidae; genus Camelus; species Camelus bactrianus. The sequence continues at coordinate 39,955,860 of NC_133563.1, read as the reverse complement.
TGCTAACTTGATCTTCCCTTCATATAATATGTTCTCCTTTTAATTTACTACAGTTAATATCAGTTGTTCTTCAACATCTCCTTGCACACGCCCCCTTCATTCCCTCTCTCTCCAGTGCTATCCCATCCACACCTCTTCTGCGCTCTCCAGGACCAGGCCTGTCTCCCCCACGCCCTCACCTCTGCTCTGTCTGCCCACCACCTGCACTGAGATTTCCTTGTCTCTGCAGAATGAACTTTCCAAAATGGCAGCTGAGTAACTGGGGGGATTGTAGACCGCTCATCTCTTTACTCACTCATTCATTTATCCACCCAACAAACATTGAGCACCTGCTATGCCAAAAACTATCAACTGCTGGGGAGACCAAGACAGGTAAGACTTGGTGTCTGCACTCCCCAGGCCAGGTGAGGCATGGCGAGTAGTTGATGGATTACTAAGCAGGTGAACACAAATTGGACTTCCTAGACCTGGAGATATTTGAACTGAATTTTGAAAGATGAATGGAAGTTAGTTCTCTAACATGTGGTAGAGAAAGTGGACACTTCATGCAGAGAGGTGGAGACATATAAGAGTACACGGGCATGAAGAAGCTTGGCCAGACTGAAGAACAAGTAGGGCTAGAACAAAGTATCCACAGGTGAGAATATCAGGTACACAAGGCCTCTGTCATGATGAGTATACTTTATGTATCCTTAAAGAAACAAGTATATATTGGAGTATTTGTAAGCAAGAGAATTGCATAATGTTTATGTTGGAGAAGATCTGGTTATTCTGGCAGCAGAATGGAAGATACTATTTTGGGGGGAGGCCCATATTTGGGGGAAATGTTACTTCAGGGGGCCACCCCAGGTAACCCAGACAACAAGTGGCACACGCCTGCAGAGAGGCCCTGGGCAGAGTGATAGTGACATGGGCGGCAGAAGTGGTAACTGCTGCAGAGGTGACTGCATGGTGGCGGGGTACAGAGCTGCTGAGATGACCTTCCAGCCACCCATCCGGAGAGGGGATCTGCAGGAGGAGTGTAAGGGGAGGAGCTGGTTTCTAGGAGATGGTTCTGTGTGTGGCATTTTGAGTGTGAATTGTCTATGGGGCATCTGAGGGGTGATGTCCGTTGTTAAGCTGGATTCACAAGTCAGGAGCTCAGGGGAGCTGTAGGTGAGTCCATCGGCATGATTCAGTCTTGCCAGGCAGAGGATTGAAGACGAGGCCCTGGGGAAAATGGCCATGTACATGGCAAATGGAAGAAGAGAAATCCACCAAGTGAAAGAAGAATAGCAGAGCAGTTGGGAGAAAACTTGTTGAAGCAACACAGGGAAGACTGTAACCTGGCTTAAGAGGGATTTGAACACTGACTGAAAGAAGCATAGTGAGAAAGGTGGGTGTGTGGGGCAAAAAAGCAAGAGCTAAAGCCGACCTTTAATTGCGAAGACTGGGGAAATTGAGGAGAACTATAATTAGGTAGCCTTTAAAAAACTGATCTGTGTATATCTGCCTGGGCTTTTTAATTTTATTTAAGTAAAACAAAATTCAAGGGGAAAGAACATTCCACAGAGAGGAAAATATTTGTCCACAGCAAAAGCTACCTGGTAATCAAATAAACAGTTACTGAAAACGCCCACTGGTTTGGAACTCATAGCCACCGACAGTGCAACTCCTTCTCAGTGCCGTGGTGAGGGCCGTGGGGGATGCAGGCCTCTGAGCCCTGGAGGAGTTATCATCGCATGTACTTCCCCAAGAAACTGGAATTTAAAGGGAAGAATAAAGAGTATAAAGTATCAGAGAGCAATACAGGGCCGTGAGAGAAGGTCAGGTGAGGGTTAGTTTTGTTTTACAGTGGGCTTTTCTGGCCTTGCTAAGTTGCTAGGCCTTTGTTGTTGTTGGTCTTTGTTCCAAAAGCTTTTTAGAAAGTTCTTCTCGCTTGAATATCTGAACAGATTAAATCATGTTGGGGTTTTTTTTCTTGTGTTCTAGTTTTTAATTAAAAAAAGCTATCTGGAATTTATTTTAATGCCAAAAGTGAGGACACTCTACCAGGACTTCCAATGATTTAGCTAATTACTCCAATAGTTTAATCCACTGATTTGAAGTGTCAGTTTTATAATATTACTGAAATCTCATAACTATCCACATCTGTTCTTGAAATGTATTCTATTTCATTCATAATCTCAGTGCACTATTTCTAAACTGTTTCCATGACCATAGATTAATACCTCCTAGAGTTGGTCCTACTTTATCCTTTTCCAGAAGGTCCCTAATATTACCAATTCAACCATCCCTCCTCATTATTTTACTTGTATATTTGTGTATTTTTCTGGAAGAACTTTAGCATCACCTTTCAGCTTTTTTTCTTAAATCCATTTGGGATTAATAACTAAATTTGCATTCAGAGTCTAAATTTATTTTGGAGAAAAAGTGTGCTATGTCACCCAAATTTGAGTCTACCCAATGAAGAGTATGGTGCATTCTACTGTTCATTCAACCATCTTTATTTTTCTTTCTTTTTTTAACTCATTTATCAGAACCATCTTAACATTTTTCACTAATTTATTTCTAAATAGTCTGTGCCTTTGTTTTCATTATAAATGATTTCTGGGATTTGAACTGGGTTGATTTCTAATAAAGTCTTAATTTCTAGCTTCTCTTGAATGAGAAGGAGATCTGACAGTGTGGGGCCCACTTTCCAATATGGTGATTGTGAGCAGTGCATTTCATTAGGATATCCACTTGCCAATTTGCCAGTAAGTGCACCCACTCCACACATTTCTGTTACTTACCTGGCCCCTGTAGGCAGATGAGTTCATGTAGGGTTAGATGGGTTATGGACACAGATACTGACATCACTGCTGCCACGCTGCCGACTTTGTGGCATCACTAACTCTGGTTCTTGCCTCTCTGACCTCCCTGAATATGACAGCTCCTTCTGGGCTGTGGAGCTGCTGCATCTTTCCAACACTGTCTGCTTTTCTGCAACGCACCCCTGCCTCTCAGGTCAGAAGCAAATGTCAGCTCCTCCTACCCATCCACCCCATCCACGGTCTTGCCGTTCCTGGCATGAGAGGTCCCTATCCCTTGACTGAGCAGTAACCCTATAGGGACCATAAATTTGCCTCTCATCCACTGTCTTAGTAGCATACCTGTGCTAGTTTACTTTAAAGGTCTGCCAGTTAGGAGGGGAGGGTCTAAAAGTCTTTTAGATCTCTGGCCTTATCATTTCTAACTGCTCCCCCACCCCATGGAACAGCTTACCACAGGTCTCTGCTGCCCCATCTGTAACAACGCCATGTAATTTACAGACAAAGAGAAAAGAACTTCCAAGCCACCACCATAATTTTCACTTCCTGTGACCACACAGACCATAGAAATATCAATATAAACATTCCTGAAGAAGGATATTTTGCTTATGAAGACACTTTAATTGCATACCTTTCTGTGACTTGTAACAACTTCTTAGACTCTCTGGATGTGCTGCACTCACCTTCCCAGACTCAAGGGAGCTTGCTCACTTGCCTATTTGCAGCATATTTCCTCCAACATTCTTTATGCATAGCTTTCCCAAAGGTACATTTCTTATTTCTATTTAAATTGTTAGATACTTCCACAATATTCTTTTTTTAATCCTCAATTACAAATCATCTTCCAAGATTGTATTATTTCAACACTGAGAATGAATAATATGCTTCAAGATTCCCAAGTTTATTATCAGCAAATAACTATGGTTGGTTAAAGATTTTTAAGTATGTTATTCCTATTAAGGGTATATACATGAAAGAAAAAGGTTGTAATTAGTCGTCTTCCCAGAGATTTTATATTTGTCTTTTGTTTGGTTTCTTTCACTATTGAACATTATTATTACCATGACCGTCTTTTCTCTTTGGGTTTTTGTTCACCATTTGCCTCCCTCTCTTTACAGGAGTAAAGGAATATATGTTGTCCTTCCATCCATCCACCACTCCATGATATGTGTCCATTCCTTCAACAGTTATTCAACTTGGATTCACCACCTTATTTGTGGCCTCTTTTCCACTGCCCCCTCTGTTAGTTCTGGGGAACAATATATTGGAAATCAGAGTGGACACGTGGAAACTTGACTAGCCAGTAGAGATGCATGGTGCCAGAAAAAGGCCAGGACATCAGATCGTGGCTGCCCATCATGCAAGGAACAGCAATTCTGGCTGTGGTGGGCCAATGTGAGTAAAAAGGCTTCACACGGTGAAGACCTTGCAAAGTCCAAAAATGCATTAGCGGTCCTTCCTAAGGAATCCAGTGTTGGGTATTGTTTAATATGAGAGGGAGATGCTAACACTATCATCGTTAAAAATAACATAGTTGTTGTAACTGTAATTATTATTTTTAAAATATTTTCTTTATAATTATTATTTGTGACTTACAAGGGCTCTTACAGGGGCAGTTGTTAAGAAGTGGGACCATTATACTGTTGCTGGAGTGTTAATTCAGTAGAAGCATGATAATAATATTAATAAGTACTCACTCTTTTGATCCTAACATGAATATAAAGGTTACCCAGCAGTGCTTGTATAATGGAGATACAAATCTATCTGTTTAAGAGTTTGTAGAACCTAAAATAAGAGCAGTCATTCCACCGTATTTTACCATATAGTCCAGACTATCAGTTTAAAGTGGGAACTACCTGATGAGGCCATATAAACACTTTGTGCATCCCCAAACATTCATTACCTTCCTGGTCCCCTGGGGCAGAGGTCCTTCCAGGGGGTGGTCACATATCTCCTCCCCACCCCACTCTTGGCCTTTACTACACACTGTTGTTCATTAGCTAAGCATCCTCATGCCCCGAATGTGTCTGAGCTGTGAGGGAACAGAACTCAGCTGTTTACAAACTGTATTGACTATGACCAGTCTGAAGAATCTCTCTCCTTCCCTGCCTCCAATCCCACAGGGCAACTGGGGGCTCACAACCACAGATTCCCATGCCAGCCCATCAGGGAACCTCCTTCCCTAGAAATACCCTTACAACCAGGGCTGTTTCCTCCCTTACTACACTGCCAATTTCACTCCCAGATTACAGTCCCCAACAAAAGGCTGTTGCAGTTTGAATTTCTTAATCAAGTCACACTGGCCCTGAGTCCCTGGCATTTTCCCATGAGCATTCATAGAAACAGAACAGGGCCTGGCAGTGGCTGTGGGCCAGGTTCCTGGGTTAGGGGACTTGCTGGGCACTTCAGGTTTTAGAGTCTGGCCCGAGATCATCTCCCAGCATGGCAGATTCCCATCTGCATGATTTCGGGCCAGGCTTCAACTGTTCACAGCTTCATTTTATCATCTGTAAACAGAATAATTCCCTGCCGCATATTTTAAGACTGTTATGTACCACAAAGAGTGCTTAGGGAATTCAGTGAGTCAATGCATGGAAGTCACACAACCTGGTCCTCAGGGAATGTTAGTTATCTTCATTATGCACCATCGATAAAATTGGCTGCACAGACTTGGCCAGGTATCAAAGATACAGGCACAAGAATTTGACAGTGTGTCACTGTCTGGATCATAGTCACAATTTTACACAGTAAAACAAGATTTCCGGGACCACTTAGCTGTCAGCCCACCTGACTCCCCACCCCAAAAACATTCACTTTATCTGATTTGCTTGCTACCCCTACTTTTTGGAGAAAGTTGGCAAATCACACACAGACAATGACTGCTAGATTATGTCCAGTTCATTCACTCAAATTGCCCCATTTTCAGTATCCACTGTGCTGCAAAACATAGACTAATGTTCAGAAATATGACAGCGAGGCCTTTCCAGTTCCACATTCAGAGAAGTATGAATCTGTCATGTTTAATATGCCATATGACACTAAGCAAGGCAGGAAAGCGGGCTCCCGTGCTTTAAGGAAATTTTTAGCAATGACATTTGTAACTAAAAGTGTTTTTGTTTCACCTTCAGCTAACCAGAAAATTCAATTGACTCCTATTACCCATTACTCAGTTGTCCTGGATTGATTGTATTAGGCACTCTTTCCTCATCACCCTAGCATGGCTTTGCTCCATCAACACAGATGGATTGTCTCCAAGGCTGCTCCATGTGCATGGGCGTGTTTGTGTACACACGTGCACCCACTGATTGGTGCCACTGATCCATAGCCAGTAGTTGTTCTGCCTTATAACTCAGGCATTGCTTTATTATACCCTAGAAAACTGCTTTTAGATCATTGATTGTACTATAGACCATCCTCTTGCCCACATTAGGAAATGACATCTTCCAAGACACAGGTCCTGTGTGCTTGTATATATGTATAAGTAAGAATTAAACATGTATGTCATCCCCTCACATATTTAATTTGTGCCTTCCCAATCAAATGTGCATAGTAAAGGCTAACATCCCATAACAGTAGAACTTTAAGGAAGTAAGAAGAAGAAATTAGCCACCAGGGAGAAGACAGGGCATCAAGCAGGAGTTTGGTATCAAATAATTTATTCTAAAGCTGCTCTGGCTCAATAAATAAGTGAAACTGACATTATTGTATCATGCTAGAGTATCTGCTATTGAAGGGTGATTTTAATTTAATTTGATATAAGTGGAAAATTGTGTTGGAACAGCATGGGAAATGAAGCACACTTCATCTATCTGTACTCCCGCAGTGTATTTCAGAGCTGCTCAGTTTTGAGGAAAAGTATCTTGTCAGGAGACAATAGAATTGTTTTCCTTATTGGAATTTTTGTAGCTTCCAGAAGCACATCTGCAGGTGATTATGTATAAGTCTAGAGTCGAATTAAATAACAGGAAATTTTAGCCTATTGAAATCTAGGAGAAGTGAAATATTTTTGCTTACCACCACCAACAACACCATCACCACCACCACCACCACAACCACCAGGCAAGCACGTGTACACCCAGAGAGATTTCACATCAGAGGAAATGACAAAGCTGGTTCTGTTACCGAGGCCAAACTTGTTCTGCTCACTGCCCAACAGTGATAAATAAATAAATCAGGAGATGAGGTTTTGGGGCAAGGAATAGTAACTTTATTCAGAAAGCTGGCAGACCAAGAAGATGGGGGACAAATGTCCTGGAGAACCATCTTGCCTGTCAGAATTCAGGCTCCTTTTACACTAAAAAGGAGAGGGGGTGTGGTTGATTGTGCAAACTTCTTGCTGCAGGCATTCTTTGTTCTTGTAGCCATCCATGTGGGTCAGGCTATTGTGTCCCTGTAAACCTCCAACAAAACAATGGTTATTCTCTATTTTGCAACTTGCCATCTCTGCCTAAGTGCAGAAGTGCTAACATCCTTAAAGGTCAGAGCCCCGAGAATAGGCTTTCCTGTAGGTTTTAGGCTAAAGGCAACGTTGTTTTACAAAAGATGCAGAGCCAGCAAGATTAAGCCTGGAAAACAGGGCACAGTGCTTCAAAGTAAAGGAACAGATCCAATATGGCGTCAGATTCGTTCTCCTCTATTACAGTTCTAGTTGGGGGAAATTTTGCAATAGAAAATCCCCTTAGTTGTTTTTCTTGATTTGCCTGAGATCTTGTTTGTTGGCTTGTGGACTCATGGTGTCTAAACTTTATGTTAAGATGAATACTATTAAAATCATATGGTGCAGAAAACATATCTGTTCTGCTTCAAAAAATGACTGAAACATTTAGCTTTGTTTATTCCCATAGAATTTGGATTGAATCTATTTTCGACTTTCTTCTTCCTTCAAACCAGTTTTTTACTGGAGGGTTTAAAGCCCAAATTAAAGAATTTCAGAGAAAACTCATGTAATTCATAAAAGCTTTACATCCGAATTTAAGATTGACCCATATTTATATTTTTAATCAAGGAACATGTTAAATTTTGTTAGTTGATCACTTATGACTTTTTTAACTTTATCCATGTAATCTTTTGGAAGTTTAGATGCTTAGACACTTGATCTAACAAAACAGGTATCATTGCTTGACTCTGTGAATGGAAGAATCCCAGTATAGTTTCCTGCTAGTGCATTTTATTAAAAATAATAAAGAATTCTTGCTATCTAATAAAGCAACTGACAGAAGCAATACTGAGTGTTTAAAATAAATCAGATTGTGGGTTCAATTATCTAAACAAGTGAAGATAATATAGGGAAAAATTATGAATTTGAAGGAAAATATATTTTATGCAAATAATATTCTATTTTTAAGAAGCAAATGATAAAAAAAAATCAAATTTTTAATCATTTATCTACAAAGGAGCTATATAAAGCCAACTTATCTTCATAAGTGTTACAAATACAAAAGGGCTATCTAAATCTACATTATTAAAGAATAAATTATACCAAATTGATCTCCAAGGTTGATTGATTTTCTTGATATTTCTAATTTTTGATAATATAACTTTCATGTAACATATCCAAGTAGCTCTTGAGTTATCCACAGTACCCTAGTCTACAGTTATTCTTACTGTGCTTAAAAAATGTAATAGGCAAGGATCAAGCCCTTGCTTTTGAAATGCCACTGGACTTCTGGATATTCCCTTAAGTTAAAGACCAAAAGCAAAGTAACTATTCTACTTTAAAGCAGTTGCTCAAAGATTTTAAGACATTCCCTATCTATATTCAGTTTACAGGAAAGAATTAAGTTTTCTGAATCTTAAAAAAAAAATCTACTGCTGAAATTGAAATTCTGGCTTGTCTGTTGACCATAAATAAAAAGGCTCTAAATTAAAGCTCCCTTTACTGTTTTCTTCCCAGCATAGGCCATGATCATCACTTTCACACCAGACACGATCTCCTGTCTGGTGTATTGCTGGTCATTCTTTGTACCACCATAGGGGGACCACCTGCACGACACCATGGAGGGACAAAACAACAACACCCTCTGCTGGTTCAGCATCATGGACTTCAAAGCAGAAGCAAGGAAAATCCATACATTAGGCTTAGTAACCATACCTCATGCAGGTAAGTTCTGTTTACAAGTGTTTAAAAATGCATTTCATCTTTTGTAAGACTTTTATTGTAATATAATTCTGTTTGATATCACAGCTGCCAGAGGGTTTTTTTTCTAGTTTTCTTTTCAGATAAACTTTAAAAAGGAAAAGATATAAAAGTTAATACAGACTAGGGTTAGAAACTTCAAACCAAACCATAAAGCAACATTTTAAAATAAGAGTTTCAAGTGAGTACAGGGAGATGGATCCAGGAGGAAACTCTTTTTTTTTTCCTCTATTTTATATTTTAGTGGTTTATTTTGTATTAAAATAGTTTCTTTTTTTCTTCTTTTTCTCTTTTTAAATTTTTTTTTTACTGAGTAATAGTCATTTTACAGTGTTGTGTCAAATTCCAATTTAGAACACAAGTTTCAGTTATACATGAACATACATATATTCATTGTCAATTTTTTTTTCACTGTGCAGGAGAAAACTCTCATATGTTAGAAATGAAGAAACTCTTAAGAGTTCCAAAAAGTAAGATGATTCAATTATTATGAGTAATGTGTTATTTAAGCACACCCTGATGATCCTGAATGATGACAAACTAGCACAGTCACTTAACAAAGCAACACAAAGACAAACAATGTAACCTGGTAACCACTAGTTTGTTCTCTACAAGTCTGTTTCTTTTGTTATATTCACTAGTTTATAATTTGTTGTATTTTTTAGATTCCACGTATAAGTGATATCATACAGTATTTGTCTTTCTCTGTCTGCCTCATTTCACCAAGCATAATACCCTGCAAGTCCATCCATGTTGTTGTAAATGGCAAATTTTCATTTTTTATGGCTGATTAGTATTCCATTCTATGTATGTGTGTGTGTATATATGTATCTATATATATACACCAAGGATCAAATGGTAGTTCCATTTTTAGCTTTTTGAGGAACCTCCATACTGTTTTCTACAATGGCTACACCAATTTAAATTCTCACCGACAGCATATGAGGGATTACTTTTCTCCATATCCCTGCCAACATTTGTTACTTGGGTTCTTTTAGATGACCATTCTGACAGGTGAAAGGCGATGACTCATTGTGGGTTTGATTTGCATTTCTCTGATTATTAGTGGTGGTGAGCATCTTTGCATGTGCTTGTTGGCCATCTGTATGTCTTATTTGGTAAAATGTCTATTCAGGTCTCCTGCCTATTTTTCAATTGAGTTGTTATACAAATATAATTTATAATGATATATGTAACAAATATAAAAGCTCCTAAATATATGAAGAAAACATTGACAAAATTGCAGGGAGAAGTAGACAGCTCTACAATAATAGTAGGAGACATCAATAACACACTTTCAATAATAGGTAGAACAACAAGACAGAAGGTCAATAAGGAAATAGGCAGCTTGAACAACATTATAGATCAGTTGAACCTAAGAGAAATATATATAGAAAACTTCACTTCACAAAACAGCAAAACACATTGTTCTCTAATATATATGGAATATTCTCCAGGTTACACTATATGTCAGGCCACAAAAATATCGCAATAAATTTAAAAAGTTTGAAATCATACAAATAATCTTTAAATCAAAATGGAATGAAACTAGATATCAGTAGCAGAGAAAAACTGGGAAGATCCACTAATGTGAGGAATTAACACCCTTAAACAACCCATGGGTCAGAGAAGGAACCATAAGAAAATTTAGGAAAACTGAGTCAAGTGAAAGTGAAAACTTAGCATACAGAACTTAGGGATTCTGCAAAAGTAGTACTAAGAAGGAAATTTATACCTGCAAATGCTTATATTAAAAAAAGAACAATTCCCAAATCAACAATTTACAACTTAAAACCTAAAAAAGAACAAACTAAATGCAAAACTAGTGGCAGAAATTTAATAATAAAGATTCAAGCAGAGATACTCAAAATGAGAATAGAAAAGCTACAGAGAAAAATCAATAAAACCAAGAGTTGCTTTATTGAAAACATAAACAAAATTGACAAATTTTTTGCTAAGTTGACTATGGAAAAAGGAAACAGACTCAAATAACTAAAATCATAAATGAAAGAAGGGATATTACAATAAATTTTACAGAAATAAAAATTGTTATAAAAGCATTATGAAAAATTGTACACCAAAAATTTGGATATCTCAGATGAAATGGACAAATTCCTAGAATCACAAAACCTACTAAGACTGAACAATAAAGAAATAGAAAATCTAAACATCCAAAACTAGTTAGGAGATTGAATCAATCATCAAAAAACTACCAACAAATAAAAGCTCAGGGCCAGAAGACTTCACTTGTGAAGTCTACCAAACATTTACAGAGGAATTAACACTAATTCTCCCCCAAGCTCTTCCAAAAATTTGAAGAGGAGGGAGCATTTCCAGACTCATTTTATGCTGTCAGCATTACACTGATACCAAATCCTGACAAGGACACTATAAAAATTGCAGACCAATATCCCTGATGAAAATTCTCAAGAAAATATCAGCAGACAATTTAACAGCACGTTTGTAAGTATTATACACTGTGACCAAGTGGAATTTATTCCTGGAATGCAAGAATGGTTCAACATACAAATATTAATCAATTTAATATACCACAGTAGCAGAATAAAGATGAAGGGAACCCATGATCATCTCAATTTATGCAGAAAGAGCATTTGACAAAATTTAACACCTTTTAATTATGTAAACCCTTAACAAACTAGGAATAAAAGATAACTACCTCAACATAATAAATGATACATATGAAAAGCCCACAGCTAATATACTCAATGGTGAGGCTGAGGGATTTCCCTCTAAGAAAGCTTAATAAAGAGACTAAATTCTTCACAAGGAAATTCACAAAATACCATTAAATAGAATAATATTCAAGATTCTCTATATCTTCTTTATAGACCAAAAATAAAAAACAAACCCCAAAGCAAAAAACTTACACCAGGAACATAATGATAAGAGTCCCTGGTTGAGGACAGCAATGAACAGGAGACTACAGTAGACAGGCGACTAGATTGTATAGTAGGAAATATTTAGAACCATTACATAAAATTTATATTAGTCAATAGACACATAAGTCAATGGAACAGAATAGAAAACCCAGAAATAGCCCCCACCCAAGAACAGGAAACTGATTTTTGACAAAGATACAAAAAGCAACTTTTGAAAAGTCTTTTCAACCAAAGGTACTGGGACAATTGGATATGCATAGAAAAAAAATGAACCTTGACCTATGTCTTACACCTTATGTAAAAATAACTCAAAATGAATCATAGAACTTCATGTAAAACATAAATATATCTAGAAACACATACTCTGATTTCTCAGCATGTTTCCTAAAGACAGTTTCAAGGTAATGGCAGTTTGTGCTGGAAAGTTGATTTGGAGTGATTGCTCCCCTTATGTACATAGGTAAGCCTGTCATCCTAACAAAGAAAGTCTGTTTCCAACAAGGTAGTTGAAGGACAGCTTCCAACACATTCAGATCCCAGATTGGAACATGTGCAGAAGCATTCATTCAGCTAGCCAGAATAAGCATGGTATATCTAGAAACAATTACCCTGAAATAAAAATCAAGTTCTGTAGAGATGGTTTGAAGCTAAAGGAGGTTTGAGCTGGAAAACCGAGTTAGATAGAGTGCCTCTCATTATGTATTTAGGAAGGCCTGTCAACATAACACAACAAATTTTTTTCCCAACATGATAGGTGAATAACAGCTTGCACACACATTGGGATCAAAAAATGGAACATGTGGGAAAGCCTTCATTCAGCTAGACTGAAAGTGAAGGGTACAAGTATAAACAATGTGAATTCTCAGCAAGTTTCCTAGAGCTGGTTTCAAGGGAGAGGAAGTTTGTGCTGAAAAATCAAGATGGAGTGAGTGTCTCCCCTTATATATATAGGTAGGCCAGTGTCACTAACCCATAAACTAGGTGTTACCAACAGGGTAGTTGAAGGACGGCTTCCACAGACAATCAGATCCCAGAATGGAACATGTGTAGAACCGATCATTCATCTAGCACAAAGGACAAGGGTACATCTAGAAACACTTACCCTGATTTCTCAGCATGTTTCCTCAAGCCGATTCAAGGTAAAGGCAGATTGCTCTGGAAAACTAAGTTTGAGCATGTGCCTCCCATTATATATAAAGTTAGGACAGACCCCCTAATCCAGAAACTCTGTTTTCCCAACATGGTAGTTACATGACAGCATCCACACACATTGGGATGTCGGAATGCAACATGTTGAGATGTGTTCATTTATCTAGCACAAAGGACAAGGGTTCATCTAGAAACATATACCCTGGTTTCTCTGCATGTTTCCTCCAGCCGATTTCAAAGTAAAGGCTGTTTGCTTTGGATAACAGTTGGAGAGAGTGCCTCCCTTAAATGTACAGGTGGGCCAGTGCCACTAACCGAGAAACTTTGTGTTCATAAAAATGTAGTTGAAGGAAGGCTTCCACACACAGATGAATCTCAGAATGTTACATGTGAAGAAGCGTTCATTCACGTAGCACAAAAGAAAAGGGTACATCTAGAAGCAATTACCCTCATTTCTCAGCATGTTTCCTGAAGCTGATTTCAAAGTAAAGCCAGTTTGCTCTGTAAAGCCGAGTTGGAGCAAGTGACTCCCCTTTGATATATAGGCAGGCCAGTGCCACTAACCGAGAAATTCTGTGCTCAGAAGAAGGTATGTGAATGAAGGATTCGACACACATTTGGATACCAGAATGAATCATGTAGGGAAGCGTTCATTCACCGAGCACAAAAGGCAAGATTACATCTAGAAACACTTACCCTTTCTCATCATGTTCCTTGAGCTGGTTTCAAGGTAAAGGCAGTTTGTGCTGGAATACCGAGTTGGAGTGTGTTCTTCACTTATATATAAAGTTTGGCTAGTTCCACTAACCCAGAAACTATTTTCACAAAAGTGTAGGTGAAAGACTGCTTCTACACACTTTCAGATCCCAGAATGGAACAAGTGGAGAAGCGTTCATTCTTGCAGCAGAAAGGGCGTGGACATATCTAGAAACACCCTGAATTCTCAACATGGTTCCTACAGAGGGTTTCAAAGTAAACGCAATTTTGCTGGAAAACTAAGTTGGAGAGAGTCACTCCCCTTTTTACATACAGAGGTAGGCCAGTGCCTCTAAACCAGAAACTCTGTGTTCTGAACAAGGTAGGTGAAGGTTGCCTTACACACACACATTCGGATGCTAGAATGGAACATGTGGAGAAGCTTTCTTTCAGCTAGCACAAGGGCAAATCTACATCTAGAAACAAGTACCTTGACTTCTCAGCATGCTTCCTAGAGTGGGTTTCAAGGTAAAGGCAGTTTGCTCTGGAAAACCAAGTTAGAGTGAGTGCCTCCCCTTCTATAAATAGGTAGGCCAATGCAACTAACCGAAAAACACTGCATTTAGAATAAAGTAGGTGAAAGGCTGCTTCCAAATACAGTCTGACCCCAGAACTAAAGATGTGCAGAAGTGTTCATTCATCAAGCAGAAAGTGCAAGAGTACCTCTAGAAAAACCTACCCTGATTTTTCAGCATGATTTCTAGGGATGGTTTCAATGTAAACACAGTTTGTGCTGGAAAACCGAGTTGGAGTGATTCACTCCACTTTTATTACAGGTTGACCATTACCCCTAATACAGAAACCCTTTTTTCCCAACAAGGTAGGTGAAGGGTGGCTTACACATACATTTGGATCCCAGAAAGTGACAGGTGGAGAAGCATTCATTGAGCTAGCACAAAGGGCAAGAGTACTTCTGAAAATACTAACCATGATTTCTCAGCATATTTCCTAGAGCAGGTTTCAAGGTAAAGGCTTTTGCACTGGAAAACCAAGTTGGAGCGATTGTCTCCCCTTACATATATAGGTAGGCCAGTGTCACTAACCGAAATACTGTGAGATACAAACAACACAGGTGAAGAATGACTTCCACACACATTTGGATCCCAAAATGGAACATTAGGTGAATCGTACATTCATCTAGCACAAAGGGAATTGGTACATCAAGAAAGATTTACCCTGATTTCTCAGCATGCTTTCTACAGTCAGTTTCAAGGTACAGGCAGTTTGCAATGGAAAACTGAGTTGGAATAAGTATCTCCCACAATATACATAGGTTGGCCAGTGCCCCTAACCGAGAACCTCTGTGTTCCCAACAAGCTAGGTAAAGGACAGCTTCCACACACATTCTGTTCCCAGAATGGAACATGTGGAAAAGCATTCATTCATCTAGCACAAAGGGCAAGTGTACATTTGGAAACACCCTCATTTCTAAGCATGTTGCCTAGAGTAGATTTCAAGGTAAAGGCAGTTTGCACTGGAAAACTGAGTTGGAGTATGTGCCTCCCCTAATATATATAGGGAAGCCAGTGCCACTAAACCAGAAACTCTGTGTTCGAATCAAGGTATGTGAATCATGGTTTCTGCACACATTAGGATCACAGAAGCATTCTTTCATTCTAGCAAAGTGGGAAAGGTTACACGTGGAAATACTTTGCCTGATTTCTCAGCATGTTTCATCGAGCCAGTTTCAAGGAAGAAGTTGTTTGCGCTGGAAAATTGAGTTGGAGTGAGTGCCTCCTCATATATATAAGTAGCCTTGTGCCCTTAATACAGAAACTCTGTGTTCTGAACAAGGTATGTGAGGAGGGCTTGCACACACATTCGAATGTCAGAATGGAAAATGTGGAGAAACATTCATTTATCTAGCACAGAGAGCAAGTGTACATCTAGAAACAATTACTCTGATTTCTCAGCATGTTTCCTATAGTCAGTTTCAAGGTAAAGGCAGTTTGTGCTAATAAATGACTTGGAGTGAGGCTCTCCCCTGATATATATAGGTAGACCAGTGACTCTAACCCAGTAACTCTGTGTTCACAACAAGGTTTGTGAAGGTTGGCTTACGCACACATTCAGATCCCAGAATGGAACATTAGGAGAAGCATTCTCTAACGTAGCTCAAAATGGAAAGATATATCTTGAAATACATACCCTGCTTCTCGGAATGGTTCCTTGAGCCGGTTTCAATGTAAAGGCAGTTTGTGCTGGTAAGTCGAGTTGGATCGAGAGCCTTCCCTTATATATACAGTTTGGCCAGTGCCCCTATCCCAGAAACTCCATGTTAACAACAAGGTAGGTGAAGGACTGCTTCCACACAGATTAGAAACTCAAAATGGAACATGAGAAGAAGCGTTCACTCACCTAGCAAAAGGGGCAGGTACACATCTAGAAACCCTTATCCTGATTGCTCAGCATGTTTCCTGGAGCAGGTTTCAAGAGAAAGGCAATTTGTGCTGGAAAACCGAGTCGGAGAGAGTGCATACTCATAGGTATGTAAGTAGAGTTTTTCCCCAACCACAGACAGTCTGTTTTCCCAACAAGCTAGGTGAAGGATGGCTTCCAAACACATTCGGATCCTAGAATGGATCACGTGAAGAGGTGTTCATTTGTCTAGCATACAGGGCATAGGAAAATCTAGAAACACTTACTATGATTTCTCAGCATGTTGCCTAGTGATGTTTCCAAGGGAAAGGCAGTTTGTGCTGGAAAACAGAGAAGGAATGAGTGACTCCAAACAGGTATGTAAGTAGTGTAGTTCCCCTAACGCAGAAACTCAGTGTTCCCTACAAGCAAGTTATAGATGGCATTCACACACATTCAGATTCCAGAGTGGAGCATGTGGAGATGCGTTCATTCATCTATCGTACAGGTAATGGTTATATCTAGAATCACATACTCTGATTTCTCAATATTTTTCATAGAGCCGATATCAAAGGAATGTCCAATTGTGCTGGAAAACTGACTTCGGTCCAGTGTCTTCCCACATATAAGTAAATGGTGTTGCTCTCCTTACCCAGAAACTCTGGGTTCCCAACAGGCTAGTTGAAGGATTGCTTCAAAACATGTTGGGAACTAACATTGGAGTATGTGGGTATGAGTTATTTCAACTAGCATACATGGCATGGGTATATCTAGAAACACTTATCTGATTTCTCAGCATCTTTCCTAGAGCCGTTTTCAAGGGAAAGGCAATTTGCACAGGAAAACCAAGTTGGAGTATGTGCCTTCATATAGATTTGTAAGAAGTGTAAATCCCTGAACACAGAAATCTGTGTTCCCAACAATCCAGATGAAGGACATCTTCCACAAACATTCGATCCCAGAATGAACCATGTGGAGATGCCTTCATTCATCTAGCATACAGGGCATGAGTCCATGTAGAAACACTCTCTGAATTCTCACCGTTTATCCTAAAGCCGGTAGTAATGGAAAGACAGTTTGTGCTGAAAAAACGAGTTGTAGCGTGTGCCTACCCATAAATATATAAGTAGTGTAATTCCCCTAAAACAGAAACTCCATGTCCCCAACAAGCTAGGTGAAGGATGGCTTCCACATACATTCGGATCCCAGAGTGGAGTATGTGGAGAGACACTCCTTCATCTAGCATACAGGGCATGAATATGTCTAGAAACACTTACTTTGATATCTCTGCAAGTTTCATACAGCCAGTTTCAAGCAAAATGTATTTTGTGCTGGAAAACACAGTTGGAGCCAGTTCCTTCCCATAGATATGTAGGTAGATTACTTCCCCTAGAACAGAAACAGTGATCCCAGCAATCTAGGTGAAGGATGGCTTCCACACACATTCTGATCCCAGAATGTAGTATGTGGAGAGGCGTTCATTCATCTAGCATACAGGGCATGGTTACATCTAGAAACACTCAGCATGTTCCCTAGAGCTGGGTTCAGGGGAAATGCAGTTTGCACTGGAAAACTGAGTTGTAGCGGGTGCCTCCACATAGGTATGTAAGTAGCACATTTCCCCTAATACACAATCTCTTTGTTACCAACAAGCTAGGTGAAGGACAGCTTCCAAATACATAGGGATCTAAGAATGGAATATGTGAGGAGGCATTCATTCAACTAGCATACATCACATGGATATATCTAGAAACACTTACTCTCATTTCTCAGCATCTTTCATAGAGCCGTTTTCAAGGGAAAGGTGGTTTGCGATGGAAAACTGAGTGGAGCGAGTGCCTTTCCATACTAATATAAGTAGTGTAGATATCCTAACCAATAAACTATATGTTACCAACAATCTAGGTAAAGAACTACTACCACACACTTTCGAATCCCAGAATGGAGCATGTGGAAAGGCATTCATTCATCTAGCATACAGGGTATGAGTACATCTAGAAACACTTACTCTGATTTCTCAGCATGTTTCTTAGAGCCAGGTTCAAGGGAAAGATAGTTTGCACTGGAAAACCGAGTTGGAGTGAGTGCTTCCCCATAGATATGTAAGTAGAATGGTTTCCCTAAGCCAGAAAATCTGTGTTCCCAACAAGCTAGGTGAAGGATGGCTTCCAAATATATAGGGATCTAAGAATGAAGTATGTGGGGAGGCGTTTATTCAACTAGCATACATCACATGGGTATATCTAGAAACACTTACTCTCATTTCTCAGCATCCTTCATAGAGCCGTTTTCAAGGGAAAGGCAGTTTGCGATGGAAAACTGAGTGGAGGGAGTGCCTCTCCATAGGTATGTAAGCAGTGGAGTTCCCCTAAGATAGAAACTCTGTATTGCAAACAAGTTAGGTGAGGGATGGCTTCCACACACGTTCAGATCCCAGAATGGAGCATGTGGAAAGGCATTCATTTATGTAGCATTCAAAGTATGAATATATCTAGAAACACTTACTCTGATTTACCAGCATGATTCCTAAACCCGATTTCAAAGGAAAGGCATTTTGCACTGGAAAACTGATGTGGAGCCAGTGCCTCCCCATAGGTATGAATATAGCTGAGTTCTCCTAGCACAGAAATTCTGTGTTCCCAAGAAGCTTAGTGAAGGAAGTCTTCCACAGCCATACAGATCCTAGAATGGAGCACGGCAAGATCAATTCACTCATCTAGCATACAGGTCATGGGGACATGTAGGAACACTTACTCTGACCGTTCATCATGTTTTCTAAAACAGGTTTCAAGGGAAAAGCTGTTTGCATTGGAAAACCTGGTTGGATCAAGTGCATGCCCATAGGTATATAAGTAGCCTAGTCCCCATAACACAGAATGTATATGTTCATAACAAGCTAGGTGAAGGACAGCTTCCACACACATTCAGATCACAAAATGGAGCATGTGGAGAAGCGTTCATTCATCTAGTATACAGGGCATGGATACATCTAGAAACACTGATTTCTCAGCATGTTTCCAAGAGCCGGTTTCAAAGGAAAGGAAGTTTGCCCTGGAAAAACGAGTTGGAGTAATTTTTTCCCCATTGATATGTAAGCAGAGTAGATCCCCTAACACAGGAACTTAGAGTTCTCAATAATTTAGATGAAGAACAGCTGCCACACATATTCAGATTCCAGAATGGAGCATATAGAGAGGCGTTCATTCGTCTATCATACATTTAATTGTTATATCTAGAAACACATACTCTGATAACTCAAGATGCTTCTTAGGGCCAATGTCAAAGGAAAGGCCGTTTGCCCTGGAAAACTGAGTTCGAACGAGTTCCTGCCCACAGATATGTAAGTGGCGTTGTTACCCTAACACAGAAACTCTGTGTTCCCAACAAGTTAGGTGAAGGATTGTTTCCAAACCTATTGCAATCTAAGAATAGAGGATATGGGGAGGCATTCATTCAAATAGCATACATGGCATGGTTATATATAGAAACACTTACTCTGATTTCTATGCAACTGTCCTAGAGCCGGTTCGAAGGGAAAGACACTTTGTGCTGGAAAACCGAGTTGAAGCAACTGCCTCCCTATAGGTATGTAAGTAGCGTAGTACCCCTAACACAGAAACTCTGTGTTACCAACAAGTTAGGTGAAGGATGGCTTCCACACACATTCAGATCGCAGGAGAGAGCATGTGGAGAGACCTTCATTCACCTAGGATACAGGGCATGGGTACAAGTAGGAACAATTACCTTGAAATCTCAGTATGTTTCCTTGTGCTGGGTTAAGAGAAAGACAGTTTGCGCTGGGAAAAATAGTTGCGGGGTGCCTACACAATGGTATGTAAGTAGCGTAGTTCCCCTAACCCAGAATCTAGGTTTTCCCAACAAGCTAGGTGAAGGATGGCTTCTTCAAATACTCGGATACCATAATGGAGCATGTGGAGAGGTGTTCATTCATCCAGTGTATAGGGAATGTGTACATCTAGAAACACTTACTATGACTTCTCAGCATGTTCCCTAGTGTCAGTTTAAAGGGAAAAGCATTTTGTGCTGGAACACCAAGTTGGGGCGAGAGAATACCCATAGGTATGCAAGTAGTGTAGATCCCCTAGCCCAGAAACTCTGTGTTACCAACAATCTAGGTGAAGGACAGCATCCACACACATTCAGATCCCACAATGCAGCATGTGGAGATGTGTTCTTACATCTAGCATACAGGGCATGGGCATATCCAGAAACCCTTACTCTGATTTCTCAGCATGTTTCCTGGAGCCAGTTTCAAGGGAAAGACAATTTTCATTGGAAAACCAAGCTGGAGTGAGTGCATGCCCATAGGTGTGTAAGTAGCATAGATGCCCTAGCCCAATAACTCTGTGTTCCCAACAAGCTAGGTGAAAGATGGTGTCCACACAGTTTCAGATCCCAGACTGGAGCATGTGGACAGGGGTTCATTAATCTAACCTACAGGAAATGGTTATCTCTAAAACACATACTCTGATTTCTCAGCATGTTTCCTAGAGCAGTTTTCAAGTTTAAGGCAGTTTGTGCAGGAATACCGAGTTAGAGTGAGTGCATCCCTATATATATGTAAGTAGTTCAGTCCCCTAACACAGAAACTCTCTGTTCCCTACAAGACAGGTGAAGAATGGCTTCTACACACATTCGGATTGCACAAAGAAACATGCAGAGAGGCATTCACTCATTAAGCATACATTTCTTGGGTATATCTAGAAACATATACACTGATTTCTCCGCATGTTTCCTAGTGCCTTTCTTAAAGGACAGGCAGTTTGCCCTGGAAAACTGAGTTCGAGCAAGTGCTTCCCCATAGATATTTAGGTGGCATTTTTCCTGTAACACAGAAAATCTTTGTTCTCAAAAATCTATGTGAACTATGGCTTCCAAACACATTCGGGTCCCATTACGGAGCATGTGGAAATGCGTTCTTACATCTAGCATACAGGGCACGAGTATTTCTAGAAACAATTACTCTGATTTCTCCGCATGTTTCCTAGGCCCGATTTCCAAGAAAGGAGTTTTATGCTGGAAAACAGACTTGGTGTCAGTGCCTCATCATTGATAGGAATGTAGCTTAGTTCTCCTAACACAGAAACTCTGAGTGCCCAACAAGCTAGGTGAAGGAGGTCTTCCACATTCATACACATCCCAAAATGGAGCATGGGGAGAGCCATTGAATCATCTAGCATAAACAGCATGGGTACATGTAGAATCACTAACAATGAATTTTCAGTATGTTTTCTAGAACATGTTATAAGGGAAAGGCACTTTGGCTGTAAAACTGAGATTGGTCAGTTCATGCCTATAGATATATAAGTAGCATAGTTTTCATAACCGGAATCTCCATGTTGCCAACAAGCTAAGAGAAGGATGGCTTCCACAAACATGCAGATTCTAAAATGAAGCATGTGGAGAGGCATTGTTTCATCTAGCTTACAGATGCATATAGATGCAGCAAAGCCTCTCTACTTCTTCCATTCTCAGATCTGAATGTGTGTGGAAGCCTTTCTTCAAATACTTGTTGGGAACACAGTTTCTCCTTCAGGGATATAACACTACTTCCATATCTATTGGGAGGCACTCTCTCCAACTCTATTTTCTAATGCAAAATGCATTTCCTTGCAAACTGGCTCTTGGTAACATGTGGAGAAATCAAAGTAAGTGTTGTCAGATGTACCCAGCTCCTGATGCTAGATGCAGCAACGCCTCTATCCTTGTTCCATTCTCAGATCTGAATGTGTGAGGAAGCCATCCTTGACCATCCTTGTTGGGAACACAGAGTTTCTGTTTGCGGGGAATTACACTATTTCCATGTGTATTGGGAGATACATGCTCTAACTGCTTTTACAGCAGAAACTGCCTTTTCTTGCAAACCAGCTCTATGAAACATGCTGAGAGATCACAGTCAGTGTTTCTAGATGTCCCCCAGCCCTTAATTCTAGATGCAGCAATGCCACTCTCCGTGTTCCATTCTCAGATATGAATGTGTGTTGCAGCTTTCCTTCAACTAGCTTGTTGGGAACACAGACTTACTGTTTGAGAGGAAACATGCTAATTACATATATATTGGGAGGCTTTCACTCCAACTCGGCTTTCCATTGCAAACTGCCTTATGTTGCCAACATGTTCTAGGAAAAATGTTGAGAGATCACAGTCATTCTTACTTGGTGTCACCCAGCCCTTAATGCTAGATGCAACAACGCCTCTGTCCTTGTTCCATTCTCAAATCTGAATGTGTATGGAAGCAGCCCTTCACCTACCTTGTTGGGAACATAGACATTCTGCTTGAGGTGAACTGCACTATTTATATATATATATGGGCAGGCACTCGCTCCAACTCGGTTTTCCAGTGAAAACTGTCTTTCCTTGTAAACTGGCACTAGGAAACATGCTGAGAAATGACAGTCATTCTTTCTACATGTCCCACAGCCCTTGATGCTTGATGCAGCAATGCCTCTCTCCTTGTTCCATTCTCAGATCTGAATGTGTATGGAAGCCGTACTTCATTTACCTTGTTGAGAACACAGAGTTTCTGCTTAAGGGGAACTATGCGACTTACATATCTCTTGGTAGGCACTCGCTCATACTCAGCTTTCCCATGCAAGTGGCCTTTCCTTGCAAAGGGGTTCTAGGAAGCATGCTGATATATCTGAGTCAATGTTTCTAGATGTCCCCCAATCCTTGATCTAGATGCAGCAACGCCTCTCGCCTTGTTCCATTCTCAGATCTGAATGTGTTGGAAGCCTTCCTTCACCTTCCTTGTTGGGAACACAGATTTTCAGTTTGCAGGAAACTATGTGACTTACATAGCTATTCAAAGGGACTCACTCCTACCTGGTTTTCCAGCGCAAAATACTTTTCTTGCAATCCAGATCCAGGATACATGCTGAGAGTCAAAGTCAGTGTTTCTTGCTGTCCTCCAGCACTTGATGTTAAATGCAGAAACACCTCTCTCCTTGTTCCATTCTCAGGTTTGAGTGTGTGAGGAATCCTTCCTTCAGCTACCTTGTAGGGAACAAAAGTTTCTGCTTGAGGGAAAATATGTGACTTAAATATCTATGGGGAAGCCATCACTGGAAATCGATTTTCAGTCCAAACTTCCTTTCCTTGTAAACTGGCTCTAAGAAACATGCTGATATATCAGAGTCAGTGTTTCTAGATGTCCCGCAGCCCTCCATGCTAGATGCAGCAACGCCTCTCTCATTGTTCCATTCTCAGATCTTAATGTGTGAGGAAGCCGTCCTTGACCTTCCTTGTTGAGAACACAAAGTTTCTGCTTGACACTACTACCATATTGATTGGGAGAGACTTGCTCCAACTGGCTTTCCATTGGAAATTACTTTTTCTTGCAAACCGGCTCCAGGAAACATGCTGAGAAATCACAGTCAGTGTTTCTATATGTTCCCCACCACATGATGCTAGATGCAGTAATGCCTGTCTCCTTGTTCGGGTCTCAGATTTGAATGTAAGTGGAAGCCGTCTTCACTAACTTGTCGGGAACACAGAGTTTCTGCTTGAGGGGAACTATGTTACTTACATATCTAGGGGGAGGCCCTCATTCCAACTCTCGTTTCCAGTGGAAACTGCCTTTCCTTGCAAAACGACTCTAGGAAACATGCTGGTATATCAAAGACAGTGTTTCTAGAAGTTCCCCAACCTTGATGCTCGATGCAGCAAAACCTCTCTCCTTGTTCCATTCTCAGATCTGAATGTGTGTGGAAGCACTCCTTCAAATAAATTGTTGGAACACAGAGTTTCTACTTGAGGGGAACTATGTGACTTAAATCTCTATGGGCAAGCCCTTGCTGCAACTTGATTTTCCAGTGCAAAGAACCTTTCCTTGCAAACCAGCTCTAAGAAACATGCTGAGAGATCACAGTAAGTGTTTCTAGATGTCCTGAAACCCTCGATGCTAGATGTAGCATACCTCTCTTCTTATTCAATTTTCAGATCTAAATGTGTTTAGAAGCCATCCTACAAATACCTTGTTGGGAATACAGACATTCTGCTTGAGGTGAACTATACTACTTACATATCAATTGGGAGGCACTCGCTCCTACTCAGTTTTCCCATGCAAACAGCATTTCCCTCCAAACCAACTCTACGAAATATGCTGAGATAACACAGTCAGTGTTTTTAGATGTCCCCAGTCATTGATGCTATATGCAGCAACACCACTTGCCTTATTAGATTCTCAGATCAGAATGTGTGTGGGAGCCATCTTTCACTAATTTGTGGCGAACACTGAGTTTCTTCTTGAGGGGAGCAATGCTATTTATATCTCTATGGGGAGGAGCTCACTCCAACATTCTTTTCCAGTGTGAAATGCCCTTCCTTGCAAACTGGCTCTAGGAAACATGCTGATAAATCACAGACTTTATTTCTACATGTCCCCCAGCCCATGATGCTAGATGCAGCAACGCCACTCTCCTTGTTCAATCTCAGATCTGAATGTGTGTGGAAGCTTTCCTTCACCTACCTTGTTGGGAACACTTAGTTTCTGCTTCAGGGAAACTACAAGACTTACATTTCTGGGGGTAGGCCCTCGCT
Source organism: Camelus bactrianus (assembly GCF_048773025.1). NCBI lineage: Eukaryota > Metazoa > Chordata > Mammalia > Artiodactyla > Camelidae > Camelus > Camelus bactrianus. Next base: position 39,931,207 of record NC_133563.1, on the reverse strand, counting down.
CCAACATGCTTTTCCCATGGAAACTGCCTTTCCTTGCAAACCGGCTCTATGAAACATGCTGAGAGGTCGCAGTCAGTGTTTCTAGATGTTCCCCAGCCCTTGATGCTAGACGCAGCAGAGCCACTCTCCTTGTTCCATTCTCAGATTTGAATGTGTGTGGAAGCTGTCCTTCCCTTAAGTTGCTGTGAACACTGAGTTTCTGCTTGAGGGGAACTATGCTAGTTACATATGTGTGGGGAGGCACTTGATCAAATTCGCTTTTCTAGCTTATATTGCCTTTTCTTGGAACCCAGCATTAGGAAACAAATTGAGAAATCACAATCAGTGATTCTGGATATCCCCTAGCCCTTGATTCTACATGGAGTAACGCCTCTCTACTTGTTCAATTCTGAGATCTGAATGTGTGTGAAAGCTGTCATTCACCTACCTTGTTGGGAATATAAACTTTCTTTTTGAGGTGAACCACACTACTTTCATATCTATGGGGAGTCACTCGCTCCAACTCAGTTTTCCATTGCAAACTGCCTTTCCTTGAAAACCAGGTGTAAGGAACATGCTGAGAAATTACAGTGTTTCTAGATGTCTCCCAGCCATTGATTCTAGATGCAGCAATATCTCTCTCCTTGTTTCATTTTCAGCTCTGAATGTGATTGGAAGCTGTCCTTTACCTACCTTGTTGGGAACAGCGAGATTCTGCTTGAGGGGAACTATGCAACTTACAAATCTATTGGAAGATACTCGCTCCAACTAGGCTTTCCTTTGCAAATTGCCTTTCCTTGCAAACAGGATCTAGGAAAAGTGCTGAGCATTCACAGTCATTGTTTCTTGGTGTCACCCAGCACTTAATGCTACATGCAGCATTGCCTCTCTCATTGTTCTATATTCAGATCAGAATGTGTGTGGAAGTTGTGCTTCCCCAACCTTGTTGGGAACACAGTTTCTGCTTGAGGTAATCTATGCTACTTACATATCAAAGGGGAGGCACTCTCTCCAACACCGATTTCAAGCAAACTGCCTTTCCTTTCAAGCCTGCTCTAGGAAACATGCTGAGATATCACAGTCAGTGTTTCTAAAGGTCCCCCAGCCCTTGCTAGATTCAGCAACGTCTCTCCCCTTGTTTCATTCTCAGATCTGAATGTATGTGGAAGCCGTCCTTCACCTACCTTGTGGGGAACACATAGTTTCTGCTTAAGGGGAAATGCGCTACTTATATATCCATGGGTAGTCACTTGTTCCAACTCAGTTTTCCAGTGCAAACGGCCTTTCCTTGCAAACCGGCTGTAGGAAACATGCTGAGAAATCACAGTCAGTGTTTCTAGATGTCCCCTAGCCCTTGAACCAAGATGCAGCAATGCCTCTCTCCTTGTTCCATTCTCAGATCTGAATGTGTGTGGAAGCCATCCTTCACGTACCTTCTTTGGAAAACCGAGTTTTTGATGAGGGGGTACTATGCTACTTACATATCTATGGGGAGGCACTCCAGCTCGGCTTTCCAGTGCACACTGACTTTACTTGGAAACCGGCTGAAGGAAACATTTTATTAAATCAGTGTCATTGTTTCTACTTGTAGCCAGGTCCTTTATGCTGGATGAATATGCCATTCTCCACATGCTCATATCTGAGATCTCAATGTGTGTGGAAGCTGTCCTTCAGGTTGTTTATTGTTAACACAGTGTTCCTGGGTTAACTGAACTACGCTACATAAATATCTGTGAGTAGGCACTTGCTGGTACTCAATTTTCCAGCGCAAACTGCCTTTCCCTGCAAACCGACTCTAGGAAACATGAGGGATCAGAGTAAGTATTACTAGATGTACACATGCCCTTTATGATAGAAGAAAGAACGACTCTCCACATGCTCCATTTTGGCATCTGAATGTGTGTGGAAGCCGTCCTTCAACTAATTTGTTGGGAACATAGGTATTCTGAGTTACGGGAATTAAGCTACTTACCTATCTATTGGGAGGCACTCGCTCCAACTAGGTTTTCTAATGCAAATGGCCTATCCCTTGAAACAGCTGTAGGAAATATGCTGAGAAATCAGACTGTTTCTATATATACCCATGCCTTTTATGCTAGATGAAAGAATGGCATTCCACATGCTCCATTCTGGGATCCAAATGAGTGTGGAAGCCTTCCTTCATATAGCTTGTTGGGAACAGAGTTGATCGGTGTTCTGGGAACTGCACAACTTAAATATCTATGGGGAGGCATTTACTTCAACTCATATATCCAGAGCAAACAGCCATTCCCTTTAAAAAGGCTCTAGGAAACATGCTGAGAAATCACAGTAAGTTTTTCTAGATGTAACCATGCTCTTTATGCTAGATGAAATAGTGCCTCTCCACATGCTCCATTTGGGATCTGAATGTGTGTGGAAGCTGCTCTCAGAAGTTTGTTGGTCACACAGGTGTTCTGTGTTAAAGGAGTTATGCTACTTACCTATTTATGCGGAGTGACTCGCTCCAACTAGTTTTTCCTGCACAAGCTTCCTTTCCCTTGAAAACGGCCCTAGGAAACATGCTGAGAAATAAGTGTAAGTATTTCTAGATGTAATCATGCCCTTTATGCTAGATGAAAGGAAGCCTGTCCATTTGCTCCATACTGGGATCCGAATGTGTGTGGAAGCCGCCCTTCAACTAGCTTGTTGGAAACACAGGTGTTCTGTGTTAGGGGAACTAAGCTACTTACATTTCTATTGGGAGACACTCGCTCGAACTCGGTTTTGAATTGCAAACTGCCTTTCCCTTGAGACTGGCTGTGAGAAACATGCTGAGAAATCAGAGTAAGTGTTCTTAGATATACCCATGACCTTTATGCTAGATGAAAAAATGCTTCTCCACAGCTCCATTCTGGGATATGAATATTTGTGGAAGCCTTCCTTCAAATATTTTGTTGGGAACACAGTGTTTTGAAGTTTGCCAAACTACGCTACTTATATATGTATGTCGTGGCAATCACTCCAACTCAGTTTTGAAGTGCAAACTGCCTTTCCTTTAAAACTGGTTCTAGGAAACAGGCTGAGAATTCAGAGTGTTTATAGCTGTACAGATGCCCTTTGTGCTAGATGAAAGAATGCCAGTCCACGAGTTCCATATTTGGTTCGGAATATGTGTGCAAGCCATCCTTCACATAGCTTTTCTTAACACATAGCTTCTGTGTTAAAGTAACTACATTACATTAATACATATGGGGGTGCAAGAGCTCCAACTATGTTTTCCAGCACAAACTGCTGTTCCATTGAACCCGGCTCTAGGAAACATGCTGAGAAATCTGAGTATTTGTGTTAGATGTACCCAAGCCCTTTGTGCAAGATGAATGAACACTTCTCCACAAGTTCTATTCTGGGATCCAAATGTGGGTGTAAGGCCTCCTTCATCTAGCTTGTTATGAAGACAGAGTTCCTGCGTTGTGGGAACTACTCTACTTACAAACCTATATAGAGGCACTTGCTCCAACTCTGTTTTCCAGGCAAATTGCTTTTCCCTTGAAACCTGTTCTAGGAAACATGCTGAGAAATCAAAGTGTATCTAGATGTATACATTCCCTTTCTGCTAGATGAATTAACACCTCACCACATGTTCCATTCTGGAATATGAATGTCTGTGGAAGCCGTCCATCAACTATCTGGCTGGGAACACAGAGATTCTGAGTTAGGGGAACTACACAAGTTACATACGTATGGGGAGGCAATAGCTCCAACTCGGTTTTCCAGGGAAAACAGCCTTTTCCTTGAAACCAGCTCCAGAAAACATGCTGAGAATTCAGAGTAAGTGTTTCTAAATGTACACATGCCTTTCAGCTAGATGAATGAACGCTTCTCCACATGTTCCATTCTGGGAACCGAATGTTGGGAAGACTTCCTTAATCTAGCTTGGTGAAAAACCATAGTTACTGTATTAAGGGAACAATGTTACTTAGAGACCAATTGGGAGGCAATCACTCCTACACAGTTTTCCGGATCAAAGTTCCTTTCCCTTGAAACCAGCTCAAGGAAACTTGCTGGGAAATCAGATTAATGGTTTTTAAATCTAATCATGCCCTTTATGCTACATGAATGAACGCCTCTCCACATGTTCCTATCTGGGATCCGAGTGTGTGTGGAAGCTGTCCTTCACTTAGCTTGTTGGGAACACATATTTTCTGTGTTAGTGGAGCTTTACAACTTACAAGCATATGGGGAATCACACATTCCAACTTGCTTTTCCAGAGTAAACTGCCTTTCCTTTTAACCTGGCTCTGGGAAACATGCTGAGAAATCAGGGTAATTGTTTCTAGACGTACCCATGCCCTTTGAGCTAGACGAAAGAACTCTTCTCCACACGTTCCATTCTGTTATCTGAATATGTGTGGAAGATATCTTTAACCAAGTTTGATGGGAACACATTGTTTCTGTGTTGGAGGAACTCGCTACCTACAGATTGATGGGAGGCACTCGCTCCAAAACTGTTTTCCTGCACAAACTACCTTTGTCTTGAAACAGGCCCTATGAAACATGCTAAGAATTCAGAGTCATTGTTTCTAAATGTACCAATCCTCTAAATGCTAGATGAACTTAATGCCTCTCTACATGTTTCATTCTGAGATCCAAACGTGTATGTAAGCTATTCTTCAACTAGTTTGTTGAGAACACAGAGTTTCTGTGTTAGGGGAATACTCTATTTACAAATCCATATGGAGGCACTCAGTCCAACTCGGTTTTCCAGTGCTATCTTCTTTCCCTTGAAACTGCTTCTAGGAAATATGTGGAGAATTAAGACTAACAGTATCTTTAGATATCTATGCCCTTTATGCTAGAAGAAAGAACGAATCTCCACATGCTCCATTCTGGGATCCTAATGTGTGTGAAAGCCATCCTTCATCTAGCTTGCTTTGAACACAGGGTTTCTGTGGCATGAGAACTACACTACTTACATATCCATGGGGAGGCACTTGCTTCTAATCAGTTTTCTGGAGCAAACTGCCTTTCCTTTGAAACCGGCTGTAGGAAACATGCTGAGAAATCAGAAAATTTATTGCTAGATGTACCCATACTCTTTATGCTAAATGAAAGAACTCCTCTCCACATGCTTCATTGTGGGATCCGAATGTGTGTGGAAGTCGGCCTTAAACTAGCTTGTTTGGAACACAGGAATTCTGTGTTAGGGGAACTATGCAACTTACCTATCTTTCAGGAGGCAATCGCTCCAAATTGGATTTCCAGTGCAAAGTGACTTTCCCTTGAAACCAACTCTAGGAAACATGCTGAGAAAGCAGAGTAAGTGTTCATATAAGACATCCTTCCCCTAGCTAGTGGGTAACACAGGGTTTTGAGGTTAGCAGAACAATGCTACTTACATATCTTTGGGGAAGCACTGTCTCCAGCTCGGTTTTCCAGCACAAACTGCCGGTCCCTTGAAACCGCCTCTAGGAAACATGCTGAGAAAACAGAGTAAGTGTTTCTAGATGTACCCATGCCCTTTATGTTAGGTGAAAGAACTCCTCCCTACATGCTCCACTCTGGGATCCGAATGTGTCTGGAAGTCTTCCTTCAAATAGCTTGTTGGGAAAACAGGTGTTCTGTGTTAGAGGAACTATGCAACTGACCTATCTGGAGGCACTCGCTCCAAATCTGTTTTTCAGTGCGAACTGCCTTTCTCTTAAAATTGGCTCTAGGAAACATGGTGAGTTATCAGGTAAGTGTTTCTAGATGTACCTATGCCCTTTATGCTAGATGAAAGAGTGCCTCTCCACATGCTCCATATAGGGATCCGAATGTGTGTGGAAGCCGTCCTTCAAATAATTTGTTGGGAGAAGATGGTTTCTGGGTTAGCCAATGTAATCTACATACGTATCTATGGGGTGGCAGCGGCTCCAAGTCTGTTTAACAGTTCAAACTGCCTTTACCTTGAAACCGGCTCTAGGAAACATGTTAAGAAAAGAGAGTAAGTTTTTGTTGATGTAACCTTACCTTTTACGCTAAATGAAAGAACTCTTCTCCACATGCTCCATTCTGGGATGTGAATGTGTGAATGGTGTCCTTCACCTAGCTTTAATGAATCACAGTGTTTCTGTGTTAGGAGAACTACACTACTTACATATCTATGAGGAGGCAATTGCTCCAACTCTGTTTTCCAGCAAAAACTCCTTTCCTTTGATATCAGATGTAGCAAACATTCTGAGAAATCAGAGTAAGTGTTTTTTAGATGTACCAATGCCGATTCTGCTAGAAGAAAGAATGCATCTCCAAATGCTCCATTCTGGGATCCGAATGTGTGTGAAGCCGTCCTTCAACTAGCTTGTTGGTAACACATTGTTACTGTGTTAGGGGAACAACACTACTTACATATCTATTGGTAGTCACAGGTTCCAACTCGGTTTTCCAGTGCAAACAGACTTTCCCTTTAAACCGGCTCTAGGCAACATGCTTAGAAATCTGAGTAAGTGTTTCTAGATGTAAAATTTCCATTTCTGGTAAATGAAAGAATGCCTTTCCACATACTCCATTCTGGGATGTGAATGTGTGTGAAAGCCATCCTTTACCGAGCTTGATGGGAACACTGGATTTCTGTGTTAAGGGAACTATGCTACCTACATATCTAAGGGGAGACACTCGCTCTAACACAATTTTTACAGGGCAAAGCTCCTTGCCCTTGAAACCAGCTCTAGGAAACATGCTGAGAAATCAGAATAATTGTTTCTAGATATACCAATGCAGGGACAGGGATGTTCCTCAGTCTTCCCTGAGCCCACCTGTGGAGCACCGACCCAGGCGGAGAGCACAGCAGCAGAAAGTAGCAAAGCGACTGGCACCAGGAGAAGGAGGGTGGCCCCTGACTTTTGGGCAGGAACGCAGCCCCTGACCACAGTGCTGGGAGGGGCAGTGACCCACCCTTCTACCTGGCCAGTCTGCAAAATCTGACTGTGGCATCGGGAGGGGCAGTGACATGCCCACCCATAGCAAAGGAGAGCTGCACCTGACTCAGTGTTGGGAGGAGGCACAATCTGCTTGCTGACAGGCACTGGGAGCAGCACAGACAAGGGTGCCAATGGAGGGCCTCTGGAAACAGCAAGCTGAGCTTCCAAAACAGGATAAAGACAGAAAGATCTCACATCAAAAGCACACAGTCTACAGGAGAACACTGAGCCCCTCCTTTTTTGTTTTTTTAAATCTGTTATTACCTGTTCTATTTTCTATCACTCTTTTAATTTTTACTTCTTAATTCATTTTTATTTCTCTTGGCTTTGGTGTCCTGTTATTGATTACACACAGGTTTCAGATACATCTTTTCCACTTTTCTCCTTTTTTAAAGGTTTTTAAATGACATCTCAACCCGATTGCTATTCTGCTTCAACTTCCTGTTCTATCATTCATTATACACTCTTTTCAAACCTTTTTTTTTATTCTTTTAAAATTCTTTCTCTCTTTTTTTCTAAGTCTTATTCCTACATAGGCATTAGATAGATAAACTCCTTAAGGACCACAATAGATAACTGATACTCCATAAAACACAGTGCCAGAGAGGCATGAGCATGATGAAGAAGCAGAGAAAGCATCCCCAATTAAAAGACCAAGAGAAATACCCTGAAAGAAAATCAATGAAATAGACATTGATAGACTAATAGATCAACATTTCAAAAAAGGAGTGATCAAAATATTGAGGGAACTAAAAGAGATAGTGTTTAGAGAAATAAAATATGCCAAAAATGAAATTGAAGCTATAAAGAAGAGCCAAGTAGAATTGATAAACTCATTGACTTAGATGAGGAGTGATCTAATGGCTGAGCAAACCAGACTAGAAAATGCAGAGGAACAAATTAGTGACCTAGAAGACAGGACAATAGAAAGCACCCAATGAGAAGAGCTACAAGATAAACAAATTAAAATAAATGAAAATGACATAAGGGACCTATGGGATAATATAAAGCATCACAATCTTCCCATAATAGGGGTCCCAGAAGGGGGAGAAAGATCAAAGGGGATTGAAAAGGTTTTTGAAGAAATCATGACTGAAAACTTCCCAAACGTAAAGAAGGAATCAGATATCCAAGTATAGGAAGCTCAGAGGGTCCCAAACAGGAAGAACCCAAAAAGACCCACACCAACACATATCATAATCATGATGGCCAGAGTCAAGGATAAAGAAATGATCCTAAAGTCAGCAAGAGAAAAGCAAAGAGGGAGTTACAAGGGAACCGCCATAAGACTTTCAGCTGATTTCTCTACACAAACACTACAGGCCAGAAGGGAGTGGCAAAATATATTCAAAGCCCTGAATGAAAAAAAGATGCAGCCTAGTATACTTTATCCAGCAAGGCTATCCTTTAGGATAGAAGGAGAGACAAAGAATTTCACAGACAAGAAAAAACTACAGAGATTAGCAACACTAAGCCCATGCTAAAAGAAATATTGAAAGTTCTACTCTAAATAGAAAAGAAGCAGGATTCTACATAAATGAGAAACTCACAACTGGAAAGGTGATAACTCATGAATTACAAATAAAATAAACACAAAATTATAAAAGAAGGCATATAAATAATTGAGAGTGGGAGAGGGAGGCAGGAAAATACAGAATTTTTTTTTTTAATTTCTTGTTCTCAGTAGAATGAGTTTGAGATCATGTTACTATCAGTTTAATAAAAACAGTTATAGTAATGGGTAAATAGACTTAAAAAGAAGGGTAACCACGAGCCAAAAACTTACAAGGGAGTCACTAAAACTAAATAAAATTCATGATAATACAAAGGAAAATTACCAAACCACAAAAGGAAGAAGAAAGGAACAAAGAAGAAATACCAAATCAACTGCAAAGTTAAGTTCAAAATGGCAATAAACACTCATCTGTCATTAATTACTATAAATGTTAATGGACTAATGCTCCAGTCTAAAGACACTGATTGGCAGACTGGATAATAAAGCAAGAACCTTCAATATACTGCATACAAGAGACCCACTTCAGGGAGAAGGACACATATAGATTGAGAGTGAAAGGATGGAAAAGGATAATAAATGCAAATGGAAAAGCCAAAAAAGCAGGTGTTGCAGTACTGATTTCAGACAAAATAGACATTAAAACAAAGGCCATAAAGAAGGACGTTTTATAATGATTAAAGGAGTGATACAAGATGAGGATATTACACACATTAATATATATGCACCCAATATAGGAGCACCTAAGTACATAAGACCATTACTAACAGAGATAAAGGGGGATATTGATGGGAATACAATCATAGTTGGAGATTTTAACACCACATTAACATCACTAGACAGATCTTCCAGAGGGAAATTAAATAATGCAACAGAGAAATCAAATAATACAATAGAAAAATTACATTTGGTGGATATTTTCAGAGAATTACACTCCCCAAAAATAGGATATACATTCTTTTCAAGTGCACATGGAACATTTTCCAGGATTGATCATGTACTTTGGCACAAATGAAACCTCAACAATTTTAAGAAGATAGTAATTATCTCAAGCATCTTTACTGACAACAATGCCATGAAACTAGAAATCAACAACAGAGAAACAAAGAAGAAGAAAAGGAAAGCTTGGAGATTAAAAAAATGTTATTAAAAAAACAGTGGGTCAATGAGGAAGTGAAAGCTGAAATTAAAAAATACCTTGAGACAAATGACAATGAAAGCATAACCACACAAAATTTATGGGACACAGCAAAGGCAGTGCTAAGAGGGAAGTTTATAGTGATACAGCCCTTCCTCTAAAAAGAAGAAAAACCTCAAATAAACAATTTAACCCACCAGCTGAATGAACTAGAAAAAGAAGACCAAAAAACCCCAAAAGGCAGCAGAAGGAAGGAAATTATACAGATTAGGGAGGAAATAAAGAAAATAGAGATTAACAAGACCATAGGTAAAATCAACCAAACCAAAATCTGGTTTTTTGAAAAAGTAAATAAAATCGACAAACCTCTGGCCAAACTCACAAAGAAGAAAAAAGAGAGAGCACAAATTAGCAAAAAAAGAAAAGAAATGGAGAAATTGCAACAAATAAAATAGAAATACAGAATATCATTTGAGAATATTATGAAAAACTATATGTAACCAAACTGGATAACCTTGAGGAGATGGACAAGTTTCTGGAAACATGCTGTCCACCAAGACTGAATCAATAAAAACTGACCACTTGAACAAACCAATCACTAGTAATGAAACCAAATTTGCAATAAGAAACCTCCCTATAAATAAAAATCCAGGACTATAAATAAAAATCAAATACTTTTTCTGCATCTATTGAGATGATCATGTGGTTTTTGTCTTTTCTCTTGTTGATGTGATGTATTACATTGATTGATTTGCATATGTTGAACCACCCTTGTGTCCCTGGGATGAACGCCACTTGGTCATGAAGTATAATCTTTTTTATGTGTTGTTAGATTCTATTTGCTAATATTTTGATAAGGATTTTGGCATCTATGTTCATCAGTGATATTGGCCTATAATTTTCTTTTTTGGTAGTGTCTTAGCCTGGTTGTGGTATCAGGATGATGGTGGCTTTATAGAATGAGTTTGGGAGCATTCCTTAGTTTTCAATCTTCTGGAAGAGTTTGAGAAGGACTGGTATCGGTTCTTCTTTGCATGCTTTGTACAATTCCCCATTGAAGCTAGAACACTCCCTTACAACATACACAAAAATAAACTCAAAATGTATCAAAGACTTAAATATAAGACAAGACACAATAAGAGGGAAACATAGGCAAAACATTATCTGACATACATATCAAAACTTTTCTCCTAGTAGAAATAAAAGCAAGAATAAATAAATGGGACCTAATGAAACTTACAAGCTTCTGCACAGCAAAAGAAACCATAAGTAAAATAAAAAGACAACCTACGGAATGGGAGAAAAAATTTGCAAATGAAATCGATAAAGGCTTGATCTCCAGAATATATAAGCAGCTCATATGACTCAAAAAGAAAAAAATAAATGACACAATGCAAAAATGGGCAGAAGATCTAAACAAGCAATTCTTCAAGGAAGACATATAAATGATCAATAGACACATGAAAAAATGTTCAATATCACTAATTATCAGAAAAATGCAAATCAAAACTACAATGAGGTATCACCTCACACCAGTCAGAATGGCCATCGTTCAATAGTCCACAAATGACAAATGCTGGAGTGGCTGTGGAGAAAAGGGAACTCTCTTACACTGCTAGTGGGAATGCAGTTTGGTGCAGCCACTGTGGAAAACAGTATGGAGATTCCTCAAAAGACTAGGAATAGAGTTACCATATGATCCAGGAATCCCACTCCTGGGCATATATCCAGAAGGACCCCTACTTCAGGATGATACATGCACCCCAATGTTCATAGCAGCTTTACAATAGCCAAGACATGGTAACAGCCTAAATGTCCAACAGATGACTGGATAAAGAAGAAGTGGTATATTTATACAATGGAATAATATTCAGCCATAAAACCCGACAATATAATGCCATTTGCAGCAACATGGATGTTCCTGGAGAATGTCATTCTAAGTGAAGTAAGCCAGAAAGAGAAAAAAATGCCATAAGTGATCACTCATATGTGGAATCAAAAAAAAAAAAAAAAGCATAAATACAAAAGAGAAACTGACTCATAGACATAGAATACAAACTTGTGGCTGCCAAGGGGATGGGGGGTGGGAAGAGATAGATCGGGATTTCAAAATTGTAGAATAGTTAAACAAGATTATACTGTATAGCACAGGGAAATATATACAAGATCTTATGGTAGCTTACAGAGAGAAAAATGTGAAATATATGTTCATGTATAACTGAAAAATTGTGCTCTAAATAGGAAATTGACACAACATTGTAAAATGACTATAAATCAATAAAAATTTTAAAAAATAAATCTCGGAACTGAATGTGTGTGGAAGCCATCCATCACCTACCTTTTTGCGAACACTGAATTTCATTGATTTGGACACAGTCATACCTATGTATATATATGGGGAGGCACTCTCTCCAAATCGATTTTCCATCACAAACGGCCTTTACCTTGAAACCGGCTCTAAGAAACGTGGTGAGAACTCAGGGTAAGTGATTCTATATTTACCCTTGCCCATTAGGCTAGCTGAATGTATGCTTCTCCACATGTTCCATTCTGGGATCCAGGCCCTAACCTTGAACTCTGACCCTCACCATGAACACTTCTCCTATCCCTAAACCCTGTCACTGAACCTGCCCCAGCCCCAGCTCTAACACTAACCTTGACCCAAACCCAACCAGAAACTTGTCCCTGACCCCTAACCTGAACACGAGCCTCACTCTCATCCTGATCCGCACCCTCATTCTCTCCCTCAACCTCACCCTCTCCCTCATACTAAACACGAACATGTACCCTAACTAACACCTGAGCCCGCATCCTACTTACCTGTGCCATAAACTTGTACCCTGACCCCTAGCCCTATACCCAGCACTACCCATGAAATTGACCCTGACACTGACCCTAGCCCTGACACTGCCCAAGCCCTAACCATGGCCCTGGCTCTAGTCCTAACCCTAGTCCTAACACTAGCCCAATCCATAGCCATGACCCAGAAGCCCTGACCCCATCTGCTGACCCTGACCATAAACCCTGTACCTGAACATGACCCAGACTGATATTGACCCTGAACCTGTCCCTGAAACTTGTCCCCACACCAAAAACACTGACCTTAACACTGACCACTGACTCCTATCCAGACCCTAATGCTGACCCCTGAAATTGACCCTGACCCAGACTCTGACCCAGACCCAGATGCTGAACAGGACCTTACCTTAAACCTACCGTTAACACTAACCCTAACCTTACCTTAACCCTACCCTAACCCTAACCCTAAACCCTAACCTGAAACCAAGCCTTTACCCTAACCCTAGCCATAGACAGAGCCCTAGCCCTAACCCTGACCCTGAACCAAAACACTGACCCTGAACCTGAACCCTGACCCTAAGCCTGAATGCTGAACATAAGCCTGAACCCTGACCCTAACCTTAACCCTAACCTGATTCCAACCCCAGCCCCAACCCCGAATCGAACCCCAACCCAAGCTTGAACCCAAACCCGAACACTAAAACCCTGACTCTGACCCTAGACCCTAAACCCTAGACCCTGACCTAGACCATGACCCAGACCTTGACCTTTGCCCTGACACTAGGCCATAATGCCTAACCCAGTTCTTACCCATAGACCCAACCACAGCCCATAAACATGACATAAACATCCAATACTTCCCCAGGCCCCTGTTCCCTAGCACTGACCCCTAACACACTTCACCTAACCCTTACCACTGACTATTTTAATTTCACCCTCTCTCTACCCCTCATCCCTTAATCCTATTTTCTTGGAATAACCTAAGACTATCTTGATGGAATAAAATCCCACAGAAACATCACAAAAACAATCAACTTGCCTATTAAATTCGATTCCTCCACTTACCTAAAGTACTACTTACCTTAATTTAACCACACAATAAAAAGATTATGCACCTTAAGCAAATGTCTCCACAGAAGATTTTATAATTTTTTAACATTTTAAACCAAACAATGTCTTAAATTTTAACATAAAACTAAATGGTATAATAAACAACAATATTACAGCAGGAGAAATCACATAATCTGATTCAATTGATCACAAGAAACGTTAAAAAACTCCACTCTTACTTCATGGAATAAACACTCTTGAAAATAGGGGTAGAAACAAATTATCTTAGTATGATACACAGCATTATAAGAAACAGTAAATAAAAATCTGGAATAAAGCCCAGAGGTTTCCTTTCAACACTTTTATTCACTATTTTCCTGGAACTTCCACAAAAAGCCAGGGTGAAAGACAGTAAGAGTATCAACAAATAAAATTGTTACACTAAAAACAAATCTATTCACCAATCAGATGACATCATATATATATATATAAGTCTTGAAATCATGAACAATTCACTGAGTAGCTTAACTTTTAAGCTGTAAGCGACTCAAATACTTCAGCAAGTAGACAATACAAATTGTCAATGTATCAGAATTTCTTTCTTGTACACACTAACAATGAATAATATCAAGAATAATTTAACAGAATTTTATTTTACATAATATCAATATTACTAGAATACTTAAGAATCAACTTTATCAAGGTGTAAGACTAGTAAATTGAAATGGAAAAGACATTACCAAAAGAAATAAAATAAAACCTTATAAAAAGAAGACATCCCATTTTGATAACAAAACTAAACATGGAAGGAGTGCCCAAAGCGATCTAGAGAGAAATAGACTGAAGCCAGTTTACTAGAAGATTTATCTGCTGACTGAAACTTCCTGTAGTGGAAGCCCACCAATCTACTAAGTATTTTCCTTAATTAAAGTGTTTGATTGGCTTCAATTGATGTAGTACAAACTCTTGTAATCCATATTTTCAGAAAGGAAATTGTACTTCCTTAAACATTTGAAAACTGTTGGTGTGTATAACCTGAATCCATACTTAAGCACTGATACAGTTGATATTAAGGGCAGTAATCCTGTGACTGTTAGGATTAGTAATAATCAGAGTGTTGTTTTCTATGTTTAAAATCTCATTTTTTTCATAATTTATTGTTAAAAATATAGGTAGTGCTATGGAATATTTTAGCCAGAAGTACAAATATATGTTAAAAAATGCTGCAAGGAATATTAATGTTTGTAGATTGATATTAATGAATTTTGTTATATCTTGAGTTATTACTCATTTGAGGAAAAACCCTTATGCTGGTGGCAGACCACCTTAGACAATATGATGATGGGGATAAAAATTATGATCAGAAGAGTTTTATTTTATGTGTGTGATAATGATACTGTTGCAGTCCATGCACAGGGCATAAATAGTAAGTTGACAGTGTTTTTGATACAAATGAGTGCATTTAGGGTTGTCATGATTGGATTACACATTGTAATAGCTTTTATTCATCTTATATGGACAGTTGATGAGCAGGCTATAAATTTTGTAGTGGGTTTTGTTAGTCTGTCTCAGCTTCTGATGATACTTCATAACATACTTTGAAGAATAGTATGTTTAGTGGGCAGTGAGATTTGGTGTAACACATAGGGGTGTACATCTGTCACATTAATAAGATTGGCTCTATTGTATGATGTATGCCCTGTATAAATTCAATCACTCAGAAAAGAAATGGGCGAAGTTCAATTTTATGTCTAGGGCTATTGTTAAAATGGTGGATGCTCTTAGATTAAAGAATTTTGTACTTGTTCATTGACTGGAGTATACTAGATTAATAATAATATCCAATATAAATAGTATTGATGTGGTGTTTATTGTTAGAAAAGACTTGTTGGATGCTTCTATAACTTGTGCATTTAATTTTCTTTTAGAATGGAAATACTAGTACCATGTGAGCTTTTTATTAAAATAATGATTCCTGAGATAATGGTCAGCAGAGTGACAGTAAAAATTGGGTTTACTAGTATACTAAAGATATAAAACAATACTCTTAGGGTATGTACCTGATAGTTTATTTAACAGACTATATTCACCATAGAAAGTGGCATAATGTGGTAGCATGAACATTTTAAAATTCTTAGGGGTAGGATCAATTCCTATGATTCTAGGAACTGATTAAACGTCTTTTATTTACTATTTTAAAAGAGCTCTTTTGGGGGAGGATATAGCTCAGTGGTAGAGTGTATGCTTAGATGATGATGATGATGATGATAATAATAATAATAATAATAATAATAATAATAATAATAATAATAATAATAATAATAATAAATTAAATATTTTAAATAATAATAATAATAATAATAATAAATTTAAACATGCATAAATAAACCTACTTACTTCCCCCCTAAAAGCAAAGCAAAACAAACAAACAAAAACTCTTTGGTCAGACATAATTCTTATGTTTGTAGTGGGATGCCTGATGCACTGACAGGTACTGAAACATATACATAGAGCTAGTCTTTGTGTTAATTTTTTTCATAAATAAGAGATGTATAAAAAAGAAATCTAAAAAGAGAACATAAATCCAAAACAGAAATAGATTCATAGACATAGAATACAAACTTGTGGTTGCCAAGGGGGAGAGGGGTGGGTAGGGATAAACTGGGAGTTCAAAATTTGTAGATACTGACAGGCATATGCAGAATATGTAAACAAGATTGTACTGTATAGCACAGGGAAATATATACAAGATCTTGTGGTAGCTCACAGGGAAAATAATGTAACAATGTATATATATATATATATATATATGTTCATGTATAACTGAAAAATTATGCTCTACACTGGAATTAGACACAACATTGGAAAATGACTATAACTCAATAAAAATGTTAAAAAGTAAGAGATGTATAAGATGATCATCTAAAAATTGTGTGTAGGATATTCAAATTCATAGAAAGGATATTGTTAGGATGCATGTTTGAATAATAACATTGGCTGTATGTAATTTGGCTGTATATAATTCTGTTATCCAGGGATTTTGAAATGCCCTTAAAAATAGAATAATTTTGAAACCATTTATTATAGTGATACTGACATATTCAGCTATAAAGATCAGAGAAAATAGACCTGCTACATATTCTACATGGAAGGTATATACAAGTTTTGATTCTCCTGTTAAATCAAAATGGGGTTCTGTTGATTTCTGCTACAGTAGAGGTAAATATAAAAAAATATGGCTAGGGGTTGGGAGGGGAAAATTAATCATATGTATTCTTGTTTAATAAATGAGAGTATAAATGACCCATTTATCAGTGGGGATAATAAACCAATAATTGCTAGTTTACATTATTTGAGATTGTGCTCTTGCCCATAAAGCTCTGATTAGTGTGTATTTTTAATATTATACTCATCCAGATCAGAGCATGGAATAAGAAGCTAGGCTTCATACAGCCAGTATAAGAAGTTTGCCTAAGTTTACATCAGTGGATAGTGGATAAGTTATGTTAAGAGGAACTGCTAATGTGAAAGCCATGGTTAAGGCCAGCATTGGTGAAATAATATACATAAATTGATGATATTTGGGCCTCTCTAAATTTCCAGAACCTAGGAATTCCCTTTAATTAATGTGAAAAGTGACACAGTGAGCAAACCTGTAATACTTAGTAAAAGAATGTAGATTGTAAATCTGTTCTTAGGAAGAGGACTTAACCTTAAGGAAATAAAGATTTATGTTTGAAGCAATTGTGTTCTGCTACTGTAGCAAACCATGTTCTACACTAGGGTATATATAAATTATTAAAATTTTAGTGTATCACCAATTAATTTGATGGTGCTTTTATAAAGTGACCCTTAATTCTTTTGTCCTCTCATACTGGGACAAGTGTATAATAGATACAAACTTACTGGGATCATTCCAGTCTGAACTCATATCTCACAGAACTTTAATCATTAAATGAAACATTTTCAGCAGTTACAACTCTGGGATCTTCTGATCCAATTCTGAGGGTATAAAACCTATTGCTGAAATGAATTCTACTTTTGAATTGAGCTATTATTCTTAGAGTACTTTATTATGTTAATCAATGTATTGGATCAATACATGCTACAGCATTTTGAAAAGCTGGTCTAAATTTTAATCACTTGAAGTTGGTTATATTCATTGGGGCCACCACAACCAAAATTATTAACCCATTAAAAGCTATGCTATCCGTTAAGATTCAGTTATTTATTTTATAGATTAAACACATAAAGCACCAAAGGAACTTCTCATTTTATATGGCTCCCACCTCTTATTGGGAAGGTCAATTTCACTGATGAAAAGAGATAGTAAAAACCTTGTGCCATTCTCTTAGCTGCTTATTTAGAAAACAAGTGATTATGCTACATTTTCAGTGTCAGGAAACCATGGCCATTAAATATGTCCTTTGTTAGGCAGTGCCTCTAAGATTAGAAGTGCTAGAGGTAACCTTCCTTGTAAACATGCAGGACATGTGATTACAAAGTTCCTTTTCCTTTTAGAAAGTCATTCCTTAAATGCAAACCTGTGTTGGACTAACAGTTTTTTATAATTAAGTATTGGTTAGGGTTTATTTTACTGTTAACCATCAGTAAGTGATTCATCCTGATATAAGCTTATGCAAGGATAAATATTTCTTGCTACCAATATGAATAGTATTGCTTTTACTAATAGATTAGTCCAGTATTAAATTATGAGGTTTATTATTTTGCTATTGATATTGAGATGAATGTGTTCTTAACCTTGATTACTTTCTTAATTGGTGGCTGCTTTTAAGCAAACTACAGCATTGTTTATGCTTATTCTCTAGAGAAGCTTATATCCTGCATCTACAAACCTGTACCTTTTAAAATTACATTAAATTATATTAACAGTTTTGTTTTTAATTAATACTTAAAATTGAACTAAAATTCTTTTATGAACAACCTGCTATCATCAGACTTGTTGGGCTTATTACCTCTACTCATAAATCTTCTATTATACCATATAGATGAATTTGTTCCAGTAAACTGTTCATAAATACATCATCTGGTTTCAAGGTATTTAACTTATTTCATCTTTCTGTAATGGTACTTTATACTACTAGATTTAATTTTCTATCTTCAATATATTAAGTGTTAAACAAATCTCTAATTTACTTATGATAGTTGAATATGGTAGGAAGCTTGGGCTGGCTTTAGTTCAAATTTTTCATGAAATAAGGAATCTACTGTGTGTAAATCAGGTGCTTTTCTTTCAACTACACTTTAATGCATCAAAGCACACTCTATGGTGTGCTCACCTTGTCATGAATCACCTCCTCATTAATGACTTGTACTTGCTAATGGGCTATAAAAAGTTATCACTATTTGAGTAGGGTGATGGGATGAGTGTGCCTGCTTCGTTTCCTGATTGTATTTGTAACACTTCTTAATTTACAACTATGTTCTCCTTTGGTATTTCTTAACAATTTTGTATATATTATTTGTACTCAAGTTGGCCCTTGACTTGCCATCCAATAGTTTACACTTAGAACTGACATTTTTATATCTGATCATTATGATTGTGACTACTCCATTTGCGGGTATACTGAAGATGCTGTTACAGAGACAAACCACCAAAAAAAAAAAAAACTGATAAAATAAATGAGTTTAGAAAAGTTGTATGATAAAATATCAATACAGAAAAATCAATTGTTAAAATATACACAATATCACTAATTATCAGAGAAATGCAAACCAAAACTACAATGAGGTATCAACTCACACCAGTCAGAAAGGCCATCATCCTAAAATCCACAAATGACAAATGCTGGAGAGGCTGTGGAGAAATGGAACTCTCCTACACTGTTGGTGGGAATGCAGTTTGGTGCAGCCACTGTGGAAAACTGTATGGAGAGTCCTCAAAAGACTAGGAATAGACTTATCATATGACCCAGGAATCCCACTCCTGGGCCTCTGTCCAGAAGGAACCCTACTTCAAAAAGACACTTGTGTCCCAATGTTTATAGCAGCAATATTTACAGTAGCCAAGACATGGAAACAGCCTAAATGTCCATCAACAGATGACTGGATAAATAAGAAGTGGTATAATTATACAATTGAATAATATTCAGCCATATATATCGACAACATAACGTAATTTGCGCAACATGGATGCTCCTGGAGAATGTCATTCTAAGTGGAGTAAGCCAGAAGGAGAAAGAAAAATACCATATGAGATCACTTATATGTGGAACCTAAAACAAACAAACAAACAAACAAACAAACAGCATAAATACAAATCAGAAATAGACACATAGACATAGAATACAATCTTGTGGTTGCCAAGGGGGCAGACGGTGGGAAGGGATAGACTGGGATTTCAAAATTGTAGAATAGATAAACAAGATTATACAGTATAGCACAGGGAAATAAATACAAGATCTTATGGTAGCTCACAGAGAGAAAAATTTGACAATGAGTATATATATATATATATATATATGTTCATGTGTAACTGAAAAATTGTGCTCTTCACTGGAATTTGACACATTGTAAAATGATTATAAAGCAATAAAAATGTTACAAAAAGAAAAATGAGTTGACTTTCTATATGCTAATAAGTTCTAGAAAGATAAATTACTAAAACAAACTTATTTCACAATTGTACCAAAAAATAACCAAAATGTCTAGAAATAAATTATAAAGGATGTGAAAGGCCTGCACATGGAAACTTATAAAACAGTGATAAAGAAATTGATACAGGACACACATCCACAAAATTTGTGCTCATACATTAGAAGAACATTGGTATAACATTCATCAAGCCAAAGCAGTGTACACATTAATTGCAAACTCTATCAAATTCAAATAGCTTTTTTTTCATGGACACAAAAACCAAGAAATCCTAGCCTTTGTGTAGAACAAAGAACCTGGAATAACCTAAATGATCCTAAGTAAGGAGAAAACAGCTAGAGGCATCTTTCTCACTGACTTCACAGTACATGATGAAGCTACAGTCACCTAAGCAGTGTGGTACTGGCACAAAAACAGGCACATGAACCAGAGTGATAGAATAGAGAGCACAGGAATAAACCCAGTTTATGTTGTCAGTTAATTCACAACAAAAGAGCTAAGGACACATAATGGGGAAAGACATTATCCTCAATAAATGGTGCCAAGAACACTGGAAACCATATCCCCCCAAAATGACACAAGACACTGTCAACATCACACACAAAATTAAGAGTAAACTCCACAAGTTTCCATATAAAGCCCCTTCTCTGCTGGATCCTCTGAAAATGGAAACCCTTGGCTGTAACCACATGGAGAAAGCTTCTGCCCACTTTTTCCACATTTTTTACTCTCATGATGTTGCCTCCTGTTGGTTCCTGAAGAAGTCTGGTTCCTGCCTGTGTGTACTTACCTGAGCATTGTCCTGAAGTTGAAACCACAACGGGTCCTGAAGAGGCCCAGCCTCCACTAGCTCCACAAGGAGCCAAGCCCCTCAGTGAGAAACGTGCACCTCAAGGGTCAGAGAGTGTGCATGGAGCCACCTTCTGACCAGCTGGGAACTGCAGGTGCAACCACTCAGTGTTTACCAAGTGTACTCTAAATTGTCCATACAATTATAAAAATGCACATCTATAAATATTCTAAAGGAAAACATGTAAGAAAATCTACATAACCTTGTCTAAGTGATGAACTTTTAAAAGAAAACCACAAATCTATCCACAAAAGTAAAATTTGTATCATGGAATTTAAAAAAAATAAAAATTTAAACATTGTTTATGATCTTATTCAGAAAACCTAAACACAAACCACACACTGAGAAAAATAAATCTACACAACACAAAACTGATTAAGGATTTGGACACAATTACATCAAAAATTTTATAACAAACAACCCAAATAAAAACTGGCAAAGATCTTAACAAACACCTTTCCAAAGAAAATCATATACCATTAAGGAATTACAAACTAAAATGATGATATAGAAATGCACACTTATTAGAACCACTAAACTCCAAAGAAATGATATTACCTGTGATTTATAGAGAATGAAGAAAAACAGGAACTCTCCCTCACTGCTGGAGGAATCCATGTGTGGCTACTTTGAAAGACAGTTTGGCAGTTTTTTCCAAAGCTAGTCAAATTTCACCTGAGGACCCAACAGTGTGTCTCTAGTATTTAGACAACTGCTTTGAAAGTGTCCAAACAAAACCTAGCCTGCAATTTTGCACAACAACTCTACTCATAATGCCTAAAATCTTTAAAATATGAGGATACCCTTCCATGCATGAATACATAAGATAATTAGGGTATACCCATGTGAAGGATGGCAAATTACACACTAACATAGATCCCTTTAGCTTGAAGATTACAATGGACAGATTTCTTAAAAAAGAACCATGAGGTTCTCTGAAACCCAAGTCAATTTTGCCTTTTTGAGGCAATTTTATATTTATAATGGAAATCTCCATTTGAAAGGTTGTGTCCCCCTCTGTGCCAGGAATAGAAAAATGACTAAATCTCAAACAACAACAACAACAACAACAACAACAACAACAACAAAACACTGTTATTAATGGAGAAGGCTAAGATTTAAATCTTTACAATGAACATACCCTTCCTTTCTTTTGGTTTTAGATGAAGATGGTATTTCAAGTGATGTCTTGGGCCATTTCAGGGAATTACTCAATTTTCTTGGTATCTCCCATGCTTAAAGGAGGTACGCATGTTACTAAGTTTGTTTATACAATTATATATAGACAGCTAATACCACAAAAGTGTGTACTTAAAATGATTTAAATGTTATGATTTAAAATGATTTAAGTGTCATATTATGTATTTTTAATCACAATCAAAATAATCAGGAATGTAGTACTGATACAATGCATGATAGTAATACACACTAAAAAGACCCCTAGTGAAAAAAGCCATAAAGAAAAGTTCTCCCAGATTAAGTGATTATCATGTATGTTTTAAACCCATCAAGGTTGTAAAAAGGAGAGAATCTCAGTAACAATTCTAGAAAAAGAAAAAAAAAAGAAAACAAGCAGTTAGACCTCCTGGTGAAAGTTGAAGTGAGCCTACAGATTAAATAATAATGTGGAAAGCATATCACTTCCTCATTTGTACATTATATGGTGGTTCTTCAGGTGAGTGTCCCTGCTTTGGGGAAAGCAGACTACAGTATTTGGTGCAAAGTGCCAACTATGAGGACTTTTTATCATTACAAAAATTATTGGAAAGTCCAATATTTTCAAAGCAACCATATCAATACCATGGCAGAAAAGTGGATAAGACAGATATCAAACGTTGATATAGAGGCCAATACTTATCCAGACCAAGGTCATCTAAAGTTGTGATGATAATTGCCCTTGTAGAAATCCACTTGCTATTAAGAGGTACTGTGGGAGGAGTATACAAGTAGCCATCAAGGTTAAACAGTATCTAAACATCCTTATTGTCTTGCATCAGAGGTGCAGATGTACTGCCATTTTGTCTAAGCATCATCCATGTGAGTTCCTGCATGGGTCCCCAAGCCATGCATCCACATGACTATGCAAGTAACTGTCTCACTCCCAACAACATAGCACTGACAGTAGCTCCTAGACCAGACAAAGAGAAAAAGAACTCGATGGGATATAGTCAGTGGTAGTGGTTTGGAAGAGGCTGGTTTGGCCGTGTGGCATCTTCCTAGGTTTGCAGGCCTCTGTGAGTGAGCGAGGAAGCCTGATATCTGGGTACATGTCAAGGTGACCTCAGCTGGGCTGAGAGTGTGGGGCATTGGTGAAGGTTATAACAGACTTTTCAGGGGTACTTCTGCCTACACTTGTGCAACATGGTCTGTTCATCCCCAGCACAGATTAGAGAACAACACAGTTCCCACGGGTGCTGCACAAGGCCAAACCTAAGGTGTAATGGCTTACTGACTCTGCCATCGTGTGGTAACACAAAACCATCATCCATCCAGTAATGTGTGAATTTTCCTGAGAAAAGGGCTTTACAGAATTCAATATAAATTCGATGTAGATTTTATAGAAATTCAATTATAGTGAAGTAGAAATCCACATATACAAATATATCCCATGCATGCAATAATAATTTTGCCATCATATGTTTCCTAACATAAACAGCTATAATGTAGTTTCTTTAAAGGTTAATTGAAATGAAGAGAGAAGTAGTAAGATCTTAAGCTCCTATAGAGAGACAATTTCACAGCAACAGATATTTGGATGTATGTGGCTTATTTGGGAAGTGATGACAGGAATCCAGAGAAGTATAGAGAGCAAAAAGGGACAGTAAGACAGGGAAAATGGAAAAGTCAAGAAAGGCGAGTTATGGGACTGGTTCCCCTTCTGGGAAATGAGGTCAATCCCAAAATGGATATTCTGAAGAACTACATAGAATGCACTTCAGAAGTATCCCTTTGAAGGGCAATGTGGAGATTTATCCAACAACTCACATTTCCCATTGATTGAGAGTTTTTGTAGATGTCTTTAACACCCCTAAACTTTCAGGCTGTGCTTGTGCAAAATGAGCTGCCTTTCAGTTTAAAGAAAATCCTGAGACAGAATAGATGAAAGGCACTCGAGGCAGGACATAGACGTAAGCTTACTGGTACCAGGAATGCTCTGCTACAGTACGTTTGAGAACAGAGGCAAGAGGATGATCAATGAGAATTGGAAATAACTGAAGCCTAAGAATTGGGAAATAGAGTGACCAAATCTGAATAATAACTTCAGACAAAGCCTTGTACTGAAAATAATTTAAACTTCTGGATTAAGGAAATGTATCTTTTCAAAAGCAATAAAAATGTTAAACTAGTCCTGAATGACATCATTAGGACAAATTTCAAGGGAAAGTGGGAACTCAGTGAGGTAAGTGGAGCATGGAAGCTGTTGTCAAACAAAGGAATGTGCCATCAATTTTGAAGGTGTGAGATAAGCAGCCAGAGTTCAAAAGCCAGAGATCACCCAAAGAGTCTATGGGGATGCAATGTACTTAATGACCATAGTGAATAATACTGTATCA
Source organism: Camelus bactrianus (assembly GCF_048773025.1). Taxonomy (NCBI): domain Eukaryota; kingdom Metazoa; phylum Chordata; class Mammalia; order Artiodactyla; family Camelidae; genus Camelus; species Camelus bactrianus. The sequence goes on along the minus strand of NC_133563.1, from coordinate 39,906,792 downwards.
TATATTTGAAAGTTGCTAAGAGAGTAGATATTAAACGTTCTCATCATAGGAAAAAATATATATAGCTATTTGTGGCAATGGATGTTAACTAGACTTATTGTGATCATTTGTATCAAATACATAAATATGACATTTATATATAATATATCTATTTCAAATCCATGATTTTGTGTACCTGAAAGTAATATATGAGAGTTATATCTCAATTTAAAAATAATGTAAAAATGCATGTACTAAAATATCAAAGGAGAAAAGAAGAAAAATAAAGGTAAAGGACTTAGGTTTTAATAACATGATATTAACCAATTATGAGAAATAAAAGCAATATAAAATGGGATGTATAATTCTATATTCTTGCCTCTCAAGAACACTGAAGATTAATGCAATGACAACAGTTCCATTCAACACAAAAGGTGATGAAGCTTCAATGGCAAAGTGTCTTTATTAATGAAGAAATATGTTTTGCTTGAACATTAAAAATTCCAAGCTTGAAATTCCCATAGTAGAGCCCTAGTAATGAATTCTTGCTGCATTTTGAAGGGCTTAAACTTTCACTTCAAAAAATAACTTCAGATCAGAATACTCCCTAAACTATATGAGGCAAATGAATAACTGTGCATTGTTTGTTTTTTTCAGCTTAAAGGGAATAGATGCTATCTCATCTCTCCTGAAAATTATCCACTATTTCACACATCATAGAGTCGTTAATTAGAATTCCAGCATTATTTGATAATAAAACTAGAATGGGTTTTATTATAAATAAAACTATATGTTATATTAGAAAATATAATAACAGTAAAATATATGTTAATCACTTATTGTATTCCTGGAACTGTGCTAAACTTACTCAATGTTAATATATTAAATGTGATCACTATACACCTTGTGTGATTCTCAATGTGATTGTGCTATTTGTCAATTCATTGACTTCCCAACTCCAAGTCTACTCTTTATTCTCTATTCTGAAAAAATAGAGCTTAACTCCTCAAGTATTTTTCCTTGGCAAAATGGCAAAGTTCAGCTTTGTCAGTAGAAGTTGTTAGGAGGACAGACATGGTCTAATGGGAGACCTCCTTTAAATATTGAAAGAATAAACTAGTTATTCTTAACATTTTCTGTACATAAACATCAACAGGGATGCTCTTAAAAATGCTCACACTTGACCTTTGGACCATCACCAGAGTGTCTGATTTAACATAGCTGGACTTGGAGCTAAGCATGAGTGTTTTTTTAAGGCCTCCTTCCCAAGTGATTTTAATTGCAAGCCAAGGATGAAAACAACTGGAGTACACCTACAAAGAAAGTGTGAACTTGAAGGGAATCTGCCTTCCCTCACTCCCAATGCATTATATTCAATGTTGATTTGATACAGTATGGAGAGGAGAGAGAAGAGAAGCAAAAAAAAAAAAAAAAAAAGATTCATGGCTATCATATTTATTTGCAGCCAGCGGTTTGTTTTAAAGTGTATGTTTTGTTATTATTCAAATATGGTGAGGCCAACAAATAAGGAGATGATTGTCATGGAAAAGATGGTTTGTTATTCACAGCTCCCAAGAGGAGAGGGCATGCCATAACAATGTGGGGCAACACAAGAAAGTACCAGGGTCAGTAAGGAGCAGAGTGAGCAAGGTGAAACCTGGGCAAGAGCTTTATTGTGGCTGCTGCTGGAAGGGGAAAGGGAAGGGGTGAAGCAAAGTAGTCAGGTTAAGATTGGTTAGTTTGAATAATTTCAGCAGGCTGTATGGTATGGGGGTGTCCATAGTTGACTGATATCTGATCCTCAGGTGATTAGAGCAGTTGGATAGTGGCCCAGAGTGTGAAGGCTGATAGAGGAGGTGGCTGGAATATAGCCTATTGATTGGTTGGTTTTTTACAAAAGGCACACTTGCAAGGGAGTCCTTTACTATTTCTAAGAATAGGCTAACCCCAGTTTGATCAGTCTCTTCAGGGACTGCAAAGTCCCAAGATGCCAAACCATTAAATACAGAAGCTAGTAAATATAGTTACTACAGGGTTGCATCTCTTGGATGGTCCAGGAACTCAAGCCAAAATTTTGGTTTAGGATGACTCTGGACTGGTAATATCCACAGGCACCTTAAAGAATTAAATATGAATCCTTCAGAATGGAAGATAATTTTACCCTATTCATCTTACAATTCCAACAAGAAATTTTAAAAGAAATTAAATAGCAATAACAATTTAAAAATTGCCAAGCTCAAAAGGAAACAATGAGCAAACACCCTTCCAAAAAAAAATAAAAGAATAAAGTGACTAAAAAAATTTAAATGTTGAAAATTATTGAATACAGATTACAAACTCATAAGCTTTCTCTGTTTAAACAAATAAAAGACAAACTTTAAAATATTTGCAAGTAATAGAAAATTATATAGTGACAGCAAATTTCAAAAGGAATGGAAAAGTCTTTAAATGAAAAATGGAATAGCTGAAATTAAAAACCCAAAATATATTATTAAAAGCGGATTAGAGACATCTGACAAGAGAACTGCTGTTCTGGGAGACAAATCAGAATACAATATCCTGAGTGCAGCACAGAAGAGGAAGTAGGAGGAGAAGGAGAAGAAGATATGGAAGAGAACTGAGGCATCTTAGAGGATAAGGCAAGAAAATCTAAACTACATGAAATGGGTGTTCCAGAACAAAATTGAGATTAATGCAGAATCAGCTTTAAAGAACTATCAACAACCAGAAAGAAATTAACAAAATGGCAATAATTGCATACCTATCAATAATTACTCTAAATGTAGATGGACTAAAGTCTCCAAACAGAAGACATAGAGTGACTGAACATATGAAAAACAAGATCGATGTATATGTTGCCTACAAAAGCCTCACTTTGGATCAAGATACACACTAACTGAAAGTGAAGGATTGGCAAAATATATCCTATGCAAAGGAAGACAAAAAGAAAGGTGGGGTAGAAATACTTACATCAGACAAAATAAATTTAAAACAAAGACTGTAAAAAGAGACAAAGAAGAGCATTACATAATGATAAAGGGATCAATTTAACAAGAGGATATAACAATTTTATGGGGGGAGGGTATAGTTCAAGTGGTAGAGTTCTTGCTTAGCATGCATGAGGTCCTGGGTTCATTCCCCAGTAGCTCCTCTAAAAATAGACAAACCTAATTACCCTGCCCCCAAAATTAAATAATTAAATCATACAATAATAAATAAAATATTTTTTAAAAGAGTACACAAGACTTGTAAATATCTATGCATCCAACATAGGATTACCTAAATACACAAAGCAAATATTAACAGACACAAAGGGAGACAGTAAGATAATAATAGTAATGACAATAATACAATAATATTTGAGGACTTTAACACCTCACTTACATCAATGGCTAGATCACAGAAAAGCAGAAAGGAAACAATGACCTTAAACAATACTTCAGACCAGATGAACATAATAGATAAACACAGAACATTCCACCCAGAAGCAGCAGATACATATTCCTTTCAAATGCACATAAAGTCTTATACAAGATAGATCACATGTGAGGCCACAAAACAAAACTCAAAAAATTTAAGAAGAGTGAAATTATATTAAGCATCTTTTCTGACCAAAACGGTATAAAATTAGAAATCAATTATAATAAGAAAACTGGAAAAAAAAAAAAGGAACAAACACATGGAGGCTAAAGATTAAGGTTCTAAAAAAGTAAATGGGTCAACAAAGAAATCAAAGAGGAAATTAAAAAATACCTTGAAACAAATTAAAATAGAAATACAGCATTCCAAAATCTATAGGACACAGCAAAAATCATTCTAAGACAAAAATGTATAGTAATAAAGGCCTATCTTGGGAAACAAGAAAGCAAATAAACAATCTAACCTTACACCAAAAGAAACTAAAGCAAACAAACAAATAAACAAAGAAAGCCCAAAGTGAGTAGAAGGAAGGAAATACTAGAACAGTATGAGGGGAGGAGGAGAGAGAGAGAAGGGACAGAAAGTTTATTAGAAAGAAATAATGGTTGAAAATTTCCCAAATTTATGGATGGAAATAAATATCCATATTCATACAGCATAAAGAAGCCAAAGGGAATGGATTCAAAGTCGACACTGAGACACATTATAAGCAACTGTCAAATAAAAGATGAAGACAGACTTTACAAAGTGTCATTAAAAAATAACTTGTCACATACAAGGGAACCCATAACTATGAGAACATTTCCTTTTTTTTAATGTTTTTATTAATTTAAAATCACTTTACAATGTTGTGTCAAATTCTAGTGTAGAGCATAATTTTTCAGTTATACATGAACATATATATATTCATTGTCACATATTTTTTTTCTGGGAGCTACCATAAGATCTTGTATATATTTCTCTGTGATATACAGTATAATCTTGTTTATCAGTTCTACAATTTTGAAATCCCAGTCTATTCCTTCCCACCCTCCACCACCTTGGCAACCACAAGCTTGTATTCTATGTCTATAAGTCTATTTCTGTTTTGTATTTATGCTTTGTTTTTTTTTTGTTTGTTTGTTTTTATTTTTAGATTCCACATATGAGTGAACTCATATGGTATTTTTCTTTCTCTTTCTAGCTTACTTCACTTACCACGACATTCTCCAGGAACATCCATGTTGCTGCAAATGGCGTTATGTTGTTGGGTTTTATGGCTGAATAGTATTCCACTGTATAACTATACCACTTCTTCTTTATCCAGTCATCTGTCGATGGACATTTAGGCTGTTTCCATGTCTTGGCTATTGTAAATAGTGCTGCTATGAACATTGGGGTGAAGGTGTCATCCTGAATTAGGGTTCCTTCTCTATATATGCCCAGGAGTGGGATTCCTGGGTCATATATTAAGTCTGTTCCTAGTCTTTTGAGGAATCTCCATACTGTTTTCCACAGTGGCTGCACCAAACTGCATTCCCACCAGCAGTGAAGGAGGGTTCCCTTTTCTCGACAGCCTCTCCAGCACTTGTCATTTGTGGTTTTTTAAATTACGGCCATTCTGACTGGTGTGAGGTGATACCTCATTGTAGTTTTGATTTGCATTTCTCTGATAATTAGTGATATTGAGCACTTTTTCATCTGCATTTGTATGTCTTCCTTGGAGAATTGTTGTTTAGCTCTTCTGCCCATTTTTGGATTGGGTTTTTTCTTTTATTAAGTCATATGAGCTGCTTATATATTCTGGAGATCAAGCCTTTGTCGGTTTCATTTGCAGAAATTTTCTCCCATTCCATAGGTTGTCTTTTTGTTTTACTTATTGTTTCCTCTGCTGTGCAGAAGCTTGTAAGTTTCATTAGGTCCCATTTATTTATTCTTGCTTTTACTTCTATTGCTTGAGTAGACTATTCTAGGAGAACATTCTTGAGATGTATGTCAGATAATATTTTGCCTATATTTTCTTCCAGGAAGTTTATTGTATCTTGTCTTATGTTTAAGTCTTTGATCCATTTTGAGTTTATTTTTGTGTATGGTGTAAGGGAGTGTTCTAGCTTCATTGCTTTACATGTTCTGTCCAGTTTCCTCCATACCATTTGCTGAAGAGACTGTCTTTATTCCATTGTATACTCTTGCCTCCTTTGTTGAAGATGAGTTGACCAAAAGTTTGTGGGTTCACTCATACCAGTCATTCTCAAACTCTTCCAGAAGACTGAACAGGAGGGAATACTCCCAAACTCATTCTATGAAGCCATCATCATCCTGACACCAAAACCAGGCAAAGACACTACCAAAAAAGAAAATTATATGCCAGTATCACTGATGAACATACATGCCAAAGTCCTCACCAAAATATTAGCAAATAGAATCCAACAACACATAAAAAAGATTATACATCATGACCAAGTGGCGTTCATCCCAGGGACACAAGGATGGTTCAACATATGCAAATCAATCAATGTAATACATCACATCAACAAGAGAAAGGACAAAAACCACATGCTCATCTCAATAGATGTGGAAAAAGCATTTGATAAAATTCAACACCCATTTGTGATAAAAATTCTTACCAAAGTGGATATAGATGGAACATATCTCAACATAATAAAAGCTATATATGACAAACCTACAGCCAGCATAGTACTCAATGGTGAAAAACTCAGCAGCTTCCCACTAAAATCTGGGAGAAGACAAGGATGCCCAATATCACCACTCATATTCAACATCGTCTTGGAAGTCCTAGACACAGCAATCAAGCAAGAGAGAGAAAAGGGATCCAAATTGGAAGAGAAGAGGTAAAAGTGTCACTATATGCCAACGACATGTTACTATATATAGAAGACCCTAAAAGTTCCACACAAAAACTACTAGATCTGTTTAAAGTATTCAGCAAGGTAGCAGGTCACAAGGTTAATGTTCAAAAATCAGTTGCATTCCTTTACACTAATGATGAATCAACAGAAAAAGAAAGTAAAGAAACAATCCCCTTTAAAATAGCACCCAAAATAATAAAATACCTAGGAATAAATCTAACCAAGGAGGTGAAAGAATTATACAGAAAACTATAAAACACTGCTGAAGGAAATTAAAGAAGACTTTAAAAAATGGAAAGATATCCCATGTTCTTGGATTGGAAGAATCAATATTGTTAGAATGGTCACACTACCCAAGGCAGTGTACAGATTTCATGCAATCCCTATCAAATTACCCAGGACAAATTTCAGAGAACTAGAACAAATCATTATAAAATTATATGGAACCATCAAAGACCTAGAATTACCAAAGCATTACTGAAGAGAAAGAAAGAGGCTGGAGAAATAACTCTCCCAAACTTCAGACAATACTACAGAGCTACAGTCATCAAGACAGCATTGTATTGGTACAAAAACAGACATATGGACCAAAGGAACAGGATAGTGAGCCCAGAAATGAGAGAATTTCTCAGCATAAATCTTATAGGCTAGAAAGGAGTAAAATGATATACTCAAAATGCTGATAGAAGAAAAACTGTAAAATAAGACTACCATATCCCACAAAATTGGTATTCAAAAGTGAAGGAGAGATAAAGACATTCTCAGACAAACAAAAGCTGAAGGAGTTCATCACCAAGAAATATTAAAGGGAGTTATTCAAGTTGAAAAGAAAAGACACTAAATAGCAACAGGAAAGTATACCAAAGTATAAAACTCACTGATAAATATAAATATATAAACAAATATGGAATATTGTACACTGTGATAGCAGTGTGTAAATCACAGCTTATTTTGGTATAAGAGTTAAAACACAAAAGTGTTAAAAATAAACATAAGTATAAAAAGTTATGAATGGATGCACAATATAAAAATATGTAAAATGTGACAACAAATATAAAGTTGGAGAAGTAAAAGAGTAGAGTATTTGCATGTGATTAAAGTCAAGTTATTGTCAGTTTAAAAAGAGACATAACTCTAAGATATTTTATGCAAGCCTCATGGTAACCACATGACATGAAAATACCAACAGAGAAGACAGAAGAAAAAGAGAAAACAATCAAAAAGTAACAAAAATCAACAAAACACAAAGGAAGACAGCAAGAAAGGAAAAGAGGAACAAAGAACTATAAGATAGAGAAAGCTATAAACAGTTAATGTCCAGCAACAAATGAGTAGATTAAGAAAATGTGGCCTAATCATACAATGGAATATTACTCGGCTTTAAAAAGGTAAGGAATTCCCACCATTTAACACAACATGAATGAAACCGGAAGACGTTATATAAGCGAATTAAGTTGGTCACAGAGGACAAATACTGCATGATTCTACTTACATGATGTGCCTAAATATTGTCAAAGTCATAGATGTAGTGAATAAAATGCTGGTTGCCAGGAGCTATCAAGAGGATGAAAGGGAGATTGGTTGCTCATTAGGTTGTCAGTTGCACAAGATGTGTATGTTCCAGAGAGCTGCAGTATGGTACTATGCCTACAGTTAACAATACTGCACTACACACTTAAAAACTTGTTAAGATATATAAAATAGATAAACAAGTTTATACTGTAAAACACAGGAAACTATATTCAGTATCTTGTAGTAACATATAAAGAAAAAGATGAAAATGAATATATGTATGTGTTTATGACTGAAACATTATTCTGTGTATCAGAAATGGATGCAACATTGTAAACTGACTAAACTTTAATAAAAATTAAATTAAAAAGTGTGTGTGTATGTGTATACATATTATATATATATAAATGTATATTATATATATATATATAGCAGTTTGGCCCACTAAAATGTTTTTGAAGCAACAGTACTGCAGAAATAATTAATAAATGCAACACCCAAATTTTTGTTTTCAAATTTTTGTTCACTTAAAAAAATTTAGCAAACAATGTTCCTTAGAGAAATCACACATTGATTGCAGGTGTAGGGGAAAAACACAACATGTGGCTATGATATAGCTTGGTGCAAGAAAACAAAAGTACACTCAAAGATTAATGAGGTCATATCAAATAGGTCATATCAAATATGCCAAATGGACATATCATGGGCAAGTTTGGGATAATTTTAATATCAAAAAGACTCATGACTCTAAGTGATTATATTCACATAACCTAAGCCGGTATCCAGATATAACTTCAGTAATAGGAAACACAGGGAAAGAAAACCAAGATAAAAGACACCATGAGAAAATAAACAGGTGGGATATTCTATATGAAAACTAGTTTCTTTTAAAATTCAATGCTGTTTTTAAAATGAATAACACATTAAAAACACAAAATGATACTTCTAGGTTTATATAAACAGATATAACAAATAAATATAGGACATGATACTTGGTTTGACCCTGATTCAAAGATATAAATAAATGATAAAGCTAAAAAGGTATGTTAGACGCAATTGGGGAAATTCAAATATTGGCTATCAGGTTATATTAGAGAATTATATATTACCATTCTTTCCCAGTTACACTAAAAACAAATGTTTATTTAGGAAAAGATACTTATTCTTGGGAGATGCATGCTGAAATACTTAGGGGTATTGTGAATTGTCATGAAACAAGTTTTAAATGGTTCATCGAAAAAAGTATGTAGAGAGAGAAAGTAAACGTGACAAAATATTAACAAATTTTAAATCTTAATGGAAGGTATATGGGTGTTCATTGCACTATCTTTCCACTTTTCTGTATGTTTAAAATGTATCAATTTAATGTTTGGAGAGAGAAAAGAACTGTCCAAGTGTAGAAAGGCATTCTTGCAATGCTGTTAAAAATATTATAACTCAGGGTACAATCTAAATGCACTGCAAAAATAAATCACTTAAACACATTTAGTACAGATGGTCCAGCCACAGAATGAATTCAGCCAATCAGTGAACAGTTACCACCCAGGCAAGTTCTTGGCATCAATACTACCCTGAGCCCTGAGGACAGAGTGATAAAGAAAATAGAGAAGGCTTCTGCTCTCAGGGGAGAGCCAAAAACAAGCCAACAAATAAATGAACAAATTCATTACCGATAGGACTGGTGCATGGCATGAAGGAAATAATAAATGACAGAGGAGTTTCCCTAGATTGAGGGAGAGGGAAGGTTACATTGGGGTGGCTGTATTGGAGCTGAGGCTTGAGTGACAACAAGGAGCTGCCACGGGGGACACCTCTTAAATCTTCCCATCCTCACAAGTGATAGCAGAGTGTAAAGGCACTGATGTGAGCATGAGGACGGCTACACAGGTGAAAAAGATGAGCATGGCTGAGGAACATGTTTGCAATTATGGTGCTGTGTGAGAAGAGGGGTCTAGAACATCTTCTCTAATAGGATACAACTCTTCAAAGATACATGTACACACAGGATGATACAATGCAAACCACCAACAGCTTGTCACTGTGTTGACATCACAGGAGACCTTTCTCTTTCTCTCACTATCTGTTTTTCCCAAAGTACAAATGAACATGTGACTTTTATATAGATATAGATATAGATATAGATATAGACATAGATATAGATATAGATAATTTAAATGCTTAGCACCCTCCTGGAGGGAAAAAAAAAACAGCAGAAATAGCTCAGTAACTCCCTGGCACCCTGAATGAAGTTCAATCTGGACACTTGAGAAGGACCATTCTGATCCCACCTAGTCACAATCCAGGAGCTCTTTGCAGGGAACAGCTTCATACATTTGTGAAATGCTTTGCTTTCTTCCTTGACTCTAAACCTTGGGACTAGGACAGAAAATAGGGGAAACTTCTCATAAGCTACCAACAACAGAAGACTAGCTGAGCCTAAACAAACAAACAAACAAACAAAGCAATTAATTAATTTTTTAACATTTTTTATTTATTTATAATCATTTTACAATGTTGTGTCAAATTCCAGTGTTCAGCACAATTTTTCAGTCATACATGGACATACACACACTCATTGTCACATTTTTTTCTCTGTGAGCTACCATAACATTTTGTGTATATTACCCTGTGCTATACAGTATAATCTTGTTTTTCTATTGTACAATTTTGAAATCCCAGTCTATCCCTTCCCACCCTCGGCCTCCCTGGTTAATCTTTTTAAAGTGTGGCTATGACTGATTCAGCATCTTGGTTACTGCCAAGGAGAAAAGCAACCTACCAGTTGCTCGTTAGTGGGAGCCTGATGATTGGCTGCTCAGCCACAGATATCCACAAGAGGGCAGCAGAGGAGTTTTCTTGCTCAAACACAATCCCATATGCCCTATCCTCCAGGGCCTCCATTCTTCCCTCTTCACCCTCTCTTTTAGTTCCCCCCTCAAAATGATCTCCTGCTTTTCAGCTTACTGTGGAGAATAAATCTGTTGGATCTCCACCTTCTGGAGACAATGCTCAAACCACTCATGCCACCTACTCCCAACCATAAACAAACTGAGAAAGTAGCATTTAAACCTTTGTCTTCAATTAAATTGCATGGCGAGTGATTTCCCCAAGTCCCAAAAGGAAAGAGGGAAACTATGCAAAAAGTCAAGAAGCCTTGGCTGCTTACTCTCTGAGATTCCCCAAACTTATATCAACTTATAAACTTTTTTGTGGTGATACTTTTCTTTGGTTTCAGAAAGCTAAATGGACCACTATCTTGGAAGACCTGGAGGGGTCTCAAATTACTGCTGAGTTCAGTCAGAAAGTAAGAGTTAGAGAAAAAGGTTTAGAAGCTATTCCAAGTTTTATCTTGTTAAAATCGTTTGGTCCTGTGTTCAAAATTGTAAACAACTGAAGGATGAAATGTGGCAAATTGACACCAGCAATTAGAAACTATTTGGAAAGATCAGTCAAGGCTTGAACTGAATTACAAAAGTAGCCTTTACTCTAGCCACAGCTTTCTGAATGACATAAGACTTGAGCTTTATGACAGAAAAAAGTCTACTGTTAAAATGCTGAGATGCCTGAATTTCAGACATCAGCTCAGCATTGTTAGGGTAACATTTCTAAAAAATAGAAAATTCACTATCAAATCACATGGCTTTACAATTAAAACAATTACAAAAATCTGAACAAAGACAGGACCCCAAAATAAGGGCTTCCATTGAACAGAATACTTGCTGGCATTACAAAGAAAATTTCACTGGATTTTGGACTGTCTAGACTCCAAATAGAAAGAAAAGCCCCCAAAACACACAGGAGGAATACTAACTTAGCTCTGAGGAAGCAAGCATTCTTTGACCACAGTTCCCACTAAATTCACAGGGTGAGGTTACCTTTATGAGTTGAAGGGCACCCTAACACATTTCTCTTTAATTTTGGAGTGACATATTTCACTTTTAACACTGCTTCCTTTTCTGGCACCTTCTTCAAAGTCACCAAACTGCCAGTGGTGGGTTTTGATAATTTCCCTCATAGTTTGCCTCCCAGTCCCTTAGTATATCTATAAGATCCCTTCTGTGTCAACCCAATTTTCCTCTTAGACCAACTACTCCAATAACTTCATGGATTGGGGTATTATACTTCATTGTGATACTGCAGGACTCCTTTCACAGGTCTCCTATTCATTTCTTTCACTTTTGTTACCTCTAATGGCTTTACCTGACTTCCTTAAGCTTCTCTGTCCTCTTCAACCTAGTACCAATCTTACTGTGGACTTAAGTCAATTAGTGGACAGGAGTTCTCTTCTTTCTAGACAAGGAATTTAACTGAAATTGGGCGTGTATGAGGTGGAGAACCCCATAATAGAATGCTATGGTAAGTAGAATTAGTTCTGTCCATGCCCACCCCCCCAAGATCCCCCAATATAATATAACACAAGAGAAACTTGATGGGTGCTAATAGTTCAAGAATTATTAGATAAGGTACTCCTGGTTCCTACTTGTATCCCATGCTACACTTTCATTCTGGCTGTTTAAAAGCCAAATGGAAAGGATACTGGCTATTCCAAGACTGGAGATGCTAACATGTTCCCCTTCAAATCTAATAGAACTCTATCCTGAGGTCTATTTAAATGTTCCCATAACTATATACTTCAACCCTCAATCCACCCTTATCAGAATTTCCCCTTCCCACTCTAGCCTTAAACTCTCTATAATCACTCAGCTTTAGGCTTCTTTTTCCCTTCTGTGGATTTTTGGAAATTTAGGGACCCTAAAAGCAACTACCACATGTGGAAAAGACTAATTGAAAACAGAGTGTATATTTTACCAACTCAAATGAATTTGAAAAATACCCAGATAGCTGCTTGGTGTCTTCCTAGTCCCCATTCAAAAATTGAGTTTACAGTCACCTTGACACTTATCCAGATGTCAGGCTTCCTCCCACACTCACAGAGGCCTGCAGATCTGGGCAGATGTCACACACCAAACCAGCCTCTTCCTCACTACCACTGAGTGTATTCCATCACGTTTTGTTTCTCTTTGGCTGATCTAGGAGTTACTGGAGGTACTATGTTTTTGGGAGTGAGACAGTTACTGGCATAGATGTGTGGATGCATGGCTTGGGGACCAGGCAGGAACCCATGTGGATGATGCATAGACACATGGACAGTACACAGATTCCTTTTCTGCATCTCTGCTCCAAGACAATGAGGATAGTTAGACACTGTTTAACCCAAATGGCACTAGAAGCAGACACTCAGCCTGAGATTCTGGACTTGGACCATTTTACTTGGCTTGTAAGACAATGATCCATATATGAGCTGATGACAACCCCTGGTATATCATAGCACCACATTTACTTAAACCAGGATGACTTCCCATTGTCCACCTTTGTAAACAATGTCTTACTGGAACATAGTTATGCCCATTTGTTTACCTATTGCATGGATGCTTTCACTGAATAGTTGTGACAGAGACCCTATATCTCAAAAAGCCTAAAATATTTACTATCTGGCCTTTTATGAAGAAGTAACCATAGACACAGAGAATGCTGAGGAAGGTGGAGAAGAGGAGGAAGGAGAAGTACTCCCTATACCCTCACAGTCTGGCTTCCTTGGACATCTCCCTGCTGCACTTCTCATCTTTCCCTTATACGCTGCTCCATTTTCTTTCTCACAGATGTGTGCCCCCAGTCACTTTCTTATCTGACCAAATACATCCCTTTGGAACTGGTCCAATTGGCTAAATTCCTGTGGAAAGAGGGTATCTATGTTAGGAGAGGGTCCATGTCTTAGGGAAGTACAGGCATGCTGAGCAAAATGCCAATAGTGAGCATCTCCAGATAATACAATGAAGGGTTGTTCATTTCCATCTTTAATCTTTATTTTCTAATTATGATAAAAGATTTTCATTTAACTAAACATATATATTAAGGAACAGATGTAAAATGTTAAAAGCCCTTTACTAACAATAATACACAGGAATCCCCGCCAAGAGGAAAATGCTTGAAATATACTTGTTGTATACAGCCTTGCTTACATTTGTGCCATGGATTTTCTATTTTTCTTGTTTGCTAAGGAAACTTAAGCCGCCTTTGGCAACTTTACACGGGGGGAGAGATGTATCAAGAAGGGGGCTATGAAGGCCTTCCAGTGCAGGGCAGCCCACAGAAAGCGGTGGCATGTGTTAAGATGTGACTTTTAAATAGCTTTTTCTAATCTCCTCTCACCATGAACTACACACCCATATTCGAAATGTAATCAGTGGATCTAGCATGACTCTGCTAACTGAAAAACAGCATGAATTACTTTTGCTTTCAGCTTCAGTTTTATTTCCATCATACTAGATGAACCAAGAAAAGATGAACCTCCTCGCTCTTTTTTAGCTTTCATGAAGGAGAGTCAGACTGGTAGGAGGAGCTAGTGAGCAAGGTGTGAGAGGCACTGAGAACCGTTCTTTTATCCCCAGTGTGTGGAGCAGGTATGTCCTTGTCTTTTACATGGAGTGCAAAATTGATGTCTTTTCTGTTTTTATTGAAATAGAGTCGATTTACAATGCTGTGTTAGTTTCTTGTGTACAACACAGTGATTGATATATATATATTCTTTCTCATTATAGGTTATTACAAGATGCTGAATATAGTTCAATAGGACTTTGTTGCTTATCTATTCTGTATGTAGTAGTTAGCAAGATTGATTTCAGATTCAAAGTGACACCTGAGGAAGGGCAAGTGGCCTGCTGTCTGGCATGCAGGGGTCTGTGGCTGGCTTTAGTTCAAAGGAAGCTCAGCTTCTCTGTATGGACCAGTAGCAGCTGCAAAGTGACAGCCAGACACACTGTCCCCCTCGATGTTCTTCTCCTTGAGAGAGTCCTCCTGGGGTCCTGCCTGTCTTCCTCTGTCAAGCTCTGTGGGCTGGCGTTAGAATTCAGAGAATAAGACCGTCCCTGGCAAGGAGGTTATAGGGAACTGTCATCTATAGAAATTGTTTCTTTTTAAATTTTCTATTAGTCAATTTAAGAAAGCTCACAGTGAGAGCTCTGTAAATCTCTATGTAGAGATAAATTTAGTCCCCTCACCCCTGACCTTTATTAGTTAAACATTACGATCACATCAAAACTATCTTTCTCTTTCTGTCTCTCTGGCTCCCTCTTCCTCCCTCTTATTCTCTATCTTTCCCTGTCCCCCAACCCCCGCCCCCACATTTGTGGGTTTGTTTTTCATAAGAACATTGGAATCATTTGTAGCATGTTTTATACATACACAATCAAGGTTTAACAATCACTCTGGGTGATTTTTTTTCTGTAGATCACATTTTGAAAACCAACCTGGAACAGGATTGAATAGCTGCAGTTTGTTAATTTGATGTTAAAAATTATGTTACTTATTCACAGCTAAGAAATCACAGGTCTGTTTCTTTAAAACATTTTCTATTGAGTTATAGTCATTTTACAATGTTGTGTCAAATTCCACTGTAAAGCACAATTTTTCAATTATATATGAACATACATACATTCATTGTCACACATTTCACTGTGAGGTAACACAAGATCTTGTATATATTTCCCTGTGCTATACAGTATAATCTTGTTTATCTATTCTGCATATGCCTGTCAGTATCTACAAGTTTTGAACTCCCAGTCTTTCCCTCCCCCCGCCCTGTCCCTTGGCAACCACAAGTTTCTATTCTATGTCTATGAGTCAGTTTCTGTTTTGTATTTATATACATTTTAAAATTTTTTGAGATTCCACATATGAGAGATCTCATATGGTATTTTTCTTTCTCTTTCTGGCTTACTTCACTTAGAATGACATTCTCCAGGAGCATCCATATTGCTCCAAATGGCGTTATGTTGTCAGTTTTTATGGCTGAATAGTATTCCATTGTACAAATATACCACTTCTTCTTCATCAAGTCATCTGTTGATGGACATTTAGGCTGTTGACATCTCTTGGCTATTTTAAATAGTGCTGCTATGAACATTGGGGTGCAGGTGTCTTTTTGAAGTAAAGTTCCTTCTTGATATATGCCCAGGAGTGGGATCACTGGGTCATATGTTATGTCTATTCCTAGTCTTTTGAGGAATCTCCATACTGTTTTCCACAGTGGCTGCACCAATCTGCATTCCCACCAGCAGTGTAAGAGGGTTCCCTTTTCTCCACAGCCTCTCCAGCATTTGTCATTTGTGGACATTTGAATGATGGCCATTCTGGCTGTTGTGAGGTGATACCTCACTGTAGTTTTGATTTGCATTTCTCTGATAATTAGTGATCTTGAGCATTTTTTCTTGTTCCTATTGATCATTTGTATGTCTTCCTTGGAGAATTGCTTGTTTAGATCTTCTGCCCATTTTTGAATTGGGCTGTTGGTTTTTTCTTATTATGTAGTATGAGCTACTTTTATATTCTGGAGATCAAGCCTTTGTTGGTTTCATCATTTGCAAAAATTTTTTCCCATTCCTTATATTTATGTTTTGTTTTACTTATGGTTTCCTTTGCTGAGCAGAAGCTTGTAAGCTTAGTTAGGCCCCATTTGTTTATTCTTGCTTTTATTTATACTGCTTGGGTAGACTGCCCTAGGAGAACATTTTTGAGCTGTATGTCAGATAATGTTTTACCTATGTTTTCTTCTAGGAGGTTTATTTTATCTTGTGTTATGTTTAAACATTTGATCCATTTTGAGTTTATTTTTGTGTATGGTGTAAGGGAATGTTCTAGCTTCATTGATTTACATGCTGCTGTCCAGTCTTCCCAAAATCATTTGCTGAATAGACTATCTTTATTCCATTGTATATTCTAGCCTCCTTTGTTGAAGATTAGTTGACCAAAAGCCTGTGGGATCATTTCTGGGCTTTCTATTCTATTCCGCATACCTGGTTTTTATAAAGTTGTTTCTCTCACATTTTCCTGCAGCTTCCTTTAAGTTTTCCATTTAAAGAGGGGGACTGGACAACTCTGGTCATTATAATGTAGCTGTTAGAGGATCCTGTTTTACCTTTGTATTCTTTTCTCCCACAATGAAGAATCAGACAAAAGGAGATGGTGCAGGAGCAGTGTTTGAATTTTCTTGCTGCTTTGCTCTGAAAAAAAAAAAATTATAGACCTTGTTTCTTAGTAACCTGAAGTTTGCAGATTGTGTTCAAATATGTAACCCAATTGGTTTAGTGCAATTATTGTGGATAAATCTCCATCTAATTCAGTAAGCATGCAATGAAATCCCTTTTTGTGCTGCATTCTATGCTCATATATAAGTTTTACTTATCTGATTTTATTATCAATACATCCTCCAGAGTGGACTTACCATTTTTTTCATATTACCCCTATAATTATTCTTAAAATCTTAGGTTTAGCTAGGTGAGGCTTCTTGTTTAAGGCCACACAAGTAGTAACTGATAAAGCTGGTATTTTTTAAAAATATTTTTGATAGTATTTGAGGCATCTTGAATACTTGACCTATAAATATGGAACTGAATAGTTTAGATATTTGAATATAATATCATGTTTATATAGTCTGATTATGAAATATGCATAGATATTATAGGGAACTTTTATTATAATGCCAATCAGAAATATGCCAGAAGAACCATGGTATAATTGTGTTTTTAGTACTTAATTTTTAAAATCAAATTTGCCTTGGAAAACAATTACAAGGGAATCTCATATCCTTTTCACCTAGATTTACCCACTGGTGGCATTTTCCTAGATTTGCTTCCTCTCTCTAAATATATGTATATGTCTCTCAATATAATATAAAACAATATTTGCATTTTCATTCTTATTTTCATTTATGGGATTAAGTTGCAAAAATCCTGACCCCTCTCAGCTAAGTACCTTGGCCTAAATCTCTCAAGATTCAGGAAATCCTCCTGAAACCGAAGAAGAGTGGCAAGCGGGAGAAGGAGCAAGTGTGTGGGAACATTGACCTAAAGTGTGCAGTCTCCTTCTCAAAAAGGGGAGGCAGGAGGGTGGGAAAACTCTTCAGTAGTTTACCTATGAGGATGATGTTACCTGTGCGTTTTTCCATACATAGACTTCATTATGTTCAGGTAATTTATTTTTATTCTTAAATGTATTTTGTTTAGTTTTCACATATTTGTAGACTTTGCAGTTTTATTCCATCTATTAATTTCCAGTTTCATTTCATTGGGTTCAGAAAAGATACTTTGTATGAGTTTAACCTTTTAAAATTTGTTGACTTGTTTTGTGGCCTAAAATAGGGTCTATCCTTGGAAATATTCCATGCCCATCTGGGAAAACGTGTTTTCTCTTGTTGTTGGATGAGAGTGTTCTGTATATGTCTGTTAGGTTCAATTAATTTATAGTGTTATTCAAGTACTCTGTTTTTTCTACTTATTATTGCAAGTAAGGTATTAAACTATTGTATTAGTGTTAAGTGATCTGTTGCTCAATATTGTCAATGTTTATTTCACATATTTTGGAACTCTGAGGTTCAGGTATACATATTTAGAATTGTTTATCTTCTAGATAAATTTGACTCTTTTAACATAATGTCCTTCTTTGTCTCTTTTAACAGTGCTTGAAATAACTTTTTTATCTCATATAGATATAACCACAACAGTACTCTTTTTGTTGTTATTTGAATAGAAAATCTTCCTGGGGTGTACAGTAAGGTGGTAGTTGCTCAGGCTGACCTGTCTCCAACCTGTCTGGTGGCAAACCAGCACCCATTCACTCCTTCTAGTCAAGGCTTCTCCAGCCTTTCTATCTGTTTCAGTCTTTCTCCAAGTAGCCAAGGGGATTTGTCTCCTCTGTGCAGGACCCCAGGACTGGGATGCCAAGTCTGTGGATTGACCTACTCACTCCTCAGGGTTAGGGCCTATTTGCACAGTCTTCCTTTTCCTCTTAGTCCTTCCCTAGGTGCACAGGTCCCAACCTGAAGTTTTTACTCCTCCCTAATTATGTGGAAATATCTCTTGAAATCTTGTTTGTATAGGAGTTCTGCCAGTTTTCAGTCACTTTTCTGTGAGAAGTTATTATCCCTCATCTTGACCCCCCTCCTCTGGAAACAGTATTCTTCTTTGGTAGGTTCCCCCCTACCCCATCACTCAGTTTTTAGCAATTTAAACATATCATTCCACTGCCTTCTGGCCTACAAATATTTTGTTGATAAATTGACTGACAATCTTATTGGATGTGATGAGTTACTGCTTTTTGTCGCTTTCAAGATTCTCTCTTTGTCTTTTGACAGTTTGATTATAATATGCCTCAGCATTGGTCTCTGATTATTTATCCTACTGGAGTTTGTTGAATATCTTGCATTTGTAGATTTATATATTTCATTGCATTGGGAATTTTTTAGCCATTATTTCCTCAAATAATCTCTCTGCCCTGCCTCTCCATTCTGCTTTAGGGACTTTCATAATATATATACCTGTCTATGTGACAGTATTCCATAAGTTTGTTAGGCTGTATTCACTTTAAAAAAATTATTTCTTCCTTCTGCTCCTGAGACTTGATAATTTCAAATGTCCTGTCTTCAAGTTTGCTGAGTCTTTTTGCCTGTGCAAGTCTAATCCCCTTTATATGTATTCAAATTCTCTTCCCCTGAGCTTTACCCCCAAGGCTAATTCCCTGTAGAAAATGTGTAAATTCATTCATTGTATTTTCCAGCCTCAGAATTTCAGTTTGGTTCCTTTTTTAATTATTTTTTTCTCCTTGTTCATTTTCTAATTTTGTTCATATATTGTTTTTCTGATATTCTTTAGTTATTTTTCTGAGTTTTCCTTTAGCTTTTTAAGCATATTTTTAAAAAGTTATTTTAGAGTCTTTGCCTAAAACATCTAATGCACATGTTTCCTCAGGGTTTTTTTTTTTTTTTACCACTTTATATTCTTCCTTTGGAAGGGCCATATTTTCATTTATTTTGTATGCCTTGTGATTTTTGTTGTTGTTGTTGAAAAATTGGATGTTTATTTATCTATTTATTTATTTTAAATGAAGGTACTCAGTATTTAACCCAGGATCTTGGACATGTTAAGTACATGCTCTACTACTGAGTTATTACCCTCCCACCCCCTGAAAATTGAGCATTTATGAAAGCAGTCACCTTTCCCATTCTTTGCATACTGGCCTTTTGACAAGGGAGTCTTTTCCTAAGCTGGCTCTTGATTTTGAAACATGGGATTAAGCTTAAGAGAAGTTGTAAAGTCTTTTTAGGCTTTTTTGAGCATGCATCTTCCCTGGGCCTGTGTTTTGCTTTTTCAGTTTTTCCATATATGTGCTCCTTTTAAGTATATTAATTTCCCAAAGGATGTCTCCTTTGAACTTTTGAATGTCTATTGTGTGTCTCCACCCTGAAAAGAAAAAGAAAAATTCAGTTTCTCTTCTCAAATTTCTATTCTCTATACTTATTTCTGGTCACCACATACGTGAGCATTTTTTCACAATAAGCAATTCTGACACTAACTTCCAAGAGTTACTTTATACCCTACAGATTAAGGGCTCAGTCCCACAAGACTTCTCCTCAATTCAGATGCAATTACAAATCCAGGTTGTCACCTGTGCTTCTGACTAACTGGCTGTACATTGGGGTTTCCCATCTCTGCCCCAGGTTCAATGATTTGCTAGGATGGCTTAAGAACTCAGGAAGGATAATTTGCTTACTAGATTACTGGTTTATTTTAAAAAAGGATACAGCCTATAAACAGCAAAATAGGAGATGCAAAGGGAAAGATATCAAGAAAGCATGTGGAGCTTCCATGACCCCTTTGGATGTGCCACCTTCTAACAACATCCACATATTCATCAAGCCAGAAACTCTCTGAACCATTTCAGTTAGGTTTTATTTATTTTTTTAATGGAGGACTTCTTAGGTAGATATGGTTGAGTAAACTATTGGTCATTGGTGATTAACTCAACTTTTCTCTGCTCCCCAGTGGTTGGAGCATCAGGCTAAATGTTGCAACTTTCTAATAACATTGATTCCTCTAGGAACCAACTCCATTGTAGTGATCTAGGGGCTTTAAAAAATCACCTCATTAACATAAACTCAGTTGTTGTTGAAAGGTGCTTGTTATAAATAACAAAAGACTCTCCTTTCATCTTTATCAGTCTGGAGCTATTTTAGGAATTGAGGACAAAAGACCAAAAGTTTCAAGAAAAATAATTTCATCTCTCTCATCACATAGGGTTTTAAGAGCTATATACCAGGAATAAGGACAATGATCAAATTTGTATTTCTTATTATACATCTCAATATCACACACCCATAATATCTTGTCATAGGTGTCTGCAGGTCATTCTCCCTGCAGCTTTCCCAAGCAATGCCCACTGCTTCTCCCTGCCTAAGATCCAAATAAGGGAAAAGATAACAGTCCTTCAGGCAGCCCATGAGATGTCAGAACATTGTAAATGCAGTCTGCTCTGCTCTGTTTATTTTGAAAAAGGGAATTGGAAACTCAATTGATGCCTTAGATAGTCTATTTTATATATTCACTGGTAACCTATTGCTCTAGGCATCTGTGGAGCTGTCTCTCCACATTTTTCCTTGAGAAATACCTGCTGCTTCTTTCCAACTGATATCCAAGTTTTACCACCACCTACCCCTCTGCCACCCTTCCCTGAGTTTCATGTGAGGTGAAACAGAGACCTGAAGAGGCAGCCCTGACAGGTTAGAACATTATAATATTCCCTCTCTCTGAATCAGGGGAGGGAATTGGGAAATGATTTGCCACTTCCTTAAAGACCTTACCACAATGGGGACCGAGGGCAACAGAAAAACCACAGAATTTCCTACCATTTTGAATGAGGCTGTTTCTTGATTTGGTATTTGGTTGGTTGCTTTGGACCTTTGAGTGTTTTATGGAACTAGTGTAAGGTTATTCTAGCCAGTATTTTGGTTGTTGTTTATATCTCCGTGGGGAAACAAGAGCTTAGAGTTTGCTAGTCTGTCATTTTGCTCAAGTATGTAGATTTTCATTCCTTTCTCAATGTCATTCACTCAGCCTTTGTGAGAACCACTTACCTCATTTCCAAAGTAGTTATATTAATTTCTAACTTTCAGTCTCTTGTGAATAACAGTTTAGCTGGATATGTAAGTTATTATCAAAGGGCTTGGTATATTGTAGGCCTTCAGTGCATCATAACAATAACTTTAATTATATTATTATTTTGAAATAACAGTTTGGAGAGTGATATTATATTATTTCACTACCAATACCATGAGAGACTTGAGGGAATGATGGGGGAAAACCTCTACAGTATGCTAATTCTAGGTTACATTTTGTCTAATGGAAAGCACAGAACTCTTACTTACCTTATCCTATGTTGATAGATGTTTTGTATAAGTCTGAGTTAGAGAATGACTTTATAATCTGATTTCCACTAAGAAGATCTTCTAGGTTGGCAGGTTGCCATGGCATCCAGACCCAAAATGATGGACCCCATTTGTCTGCTGGAAAGTGTCAAGGTGATGTCAGTGAACCAAAAATCTCTGCAAATTCTTGGTGAGATTTCTTTGCCAGTGCTGGTGGTGGCCATCGTAGGACCAATCATACAGGCAAATCCTACTTGATGAGCCATCTTGCAGGTCAGAATCATGGTGAGTGTTGTACTGGGTCAAGGACTAATTGCTTCATTCTAGCTAATACCTCAGCTTCTTAATTTTTGTCCTGATCTTGTGTAGGGAGAACCAAACTTCTCTTAACAAATCAACTTTCCACTCCTATTTCTCACTGCTAAACCACTGTCTTACTGTAATTCATTATCATATTGTATGTTTTATTCCTGTAAAGCAAAATTTCTCCTACCTATTCTCACAATCCTACCTTATTTTACATGCTTAAACACTGGACTCTTGCAATTGTGTCTACTCGCTCTTGAAACACATTTTGCGTTTTTATGGACTATTCTCATCTACATATAAATGTGTTCAAATGTCTATAATCTTAAAAATATTTCCTGTATGTCATATACTATTGTGGCTAACACCTCTCCCCACTTTTGAAAAATTTCTCTGACAAAAAATATAATCTTGATTTTTTTCCACCTTTTTCTCTTCCCATTTCTGTCTTCAGTCCATTTCTCTCTGGCTTTGAACCTCACCGTTCTTTCAAGATACTCTTTTTATGGTTATCAGTGACTTCCATTTTATCTGATTCATGGATTCCCCTTTGCCTCTATGTTGAGCCCTTGCTTGGTATCTTTATCACAATTAATATTCCTTCCTCCTTGAAACAGATGACACACAAAGTAGGACATTCTTGAAGAAATGGATAAAGCACCAACTCGTATGCTGGGATACTGACATTCCAATAGATCTGACTCTGTAGCCCCTTGGTTGTTTAGATTATCTGCTGTAACTGAATGCTGCTTTCTCCCCTCTCCTCACAGGCTTTCCTCTAGGCTCTACAGTGCAATCTGAAACCAAGGGCATCTGGATGTGGTGTGTGCCTCACCCACGCAAGCCAAATCGTACTCTGGTGGTCCTTCTGGACACTTAGTGCCTGGGGGATAAGTGAATGGTAAAGCAGAAATTCACAGTTAAATACTTTTTTCCTGGATTTTCCCCTTATCTTTCCATGGTCCTAGAAATTTTACTGCTTTAATCTGTAAAATCTAGAAATCAATTATAGTAAATAAGGCAAACTATAATTTGTTTGAATCTCACTTCTAGGTAAGATATCATGGTGTCTTAGATAAATTTTATTTCTTGGCACTGTGTGGATGACTTGATTGCATTTAGTAAGTCATTATTGAACAGCTGAGTTACAGGCCTTTGGATTTAGAATTGTAGATATAAGTGACCAAAGTAAAGGTCCTGCCTTAAAAGTGTCTTTAGTTCAATTGATAAGACCACATTATCTGCAGTCAGATTTAGTACCATGTAATTGGGAAAGAAGCAGGCTGGATGGAAGTAGAAATTACATTGCATTGCAATCCCCAATTTCTGGGAATTTCATGGGAGCTCCATGGCTGGAATGGCTTTTTTGAGTTATCCTGAGTTTGGGACAGGGGTGCTGATACATTTTTGAAGAGCTGCTCCAGAAGCCTTTCTAATTAAGAGGGCTGACACCTGAAGACTGTCTTCCACCAGCACTCCCAACAGCTGGGGGAATAAGTCCTTCAGTTTTGAAAGGCAATCCAGGCAGCACCTGACTGGTTTTGAGAGCTTACAGTTAAGCATAACTAAGAAAGAGGAGAAGTATCAATCTGTGAGTGAGGAAAAATTTCTGATTCACCTTCTTAGCTACAAGGTGAAGAATGTATTTGAGGGTTGGATTTAAGGGACGGGTTTACATTTTCCATGATGTAGTTCATCAACTACTCACAGAGTGTTCTGGAAATCTGTGAGACACCTCTGAATGTGCAAGTTCTATAAAAGTAAGTTTTTGTCCTACAAGAAACATTTTAAAATGGATTTTTGGTGTTTTAGCTTTCTGCTAATGGGTGAAATGAACTATCCCTCCTTTCCCCCTTTTGAGATTTATTTGGAAATAATACCTACATTTTTATAGCTCTCTTTTTTTTTCCTAAATGGGAGTTAGAAAGTGTGTGCTTATTTTTAAAGCCATATATCAAATAATGATATAATCTTCTTGTTGAAATAATTGTTTGTCATAACTGCTACTGCTTCTTATCCTAATTGATTATTTTTAAAAAGTGGGTTTTGGGGAAAGAAAGTAATGAATAGACTCTTATCCCCCCAAACTCCCATTTAGAATATTCTCAACATAAACCACAGTTTTTGCATTTGCACTTGGAGCAACTTAACATGCCATTTATAATAAAAAAAATTTCCAGTTTATGCCATTATTTAGACAATGCTATGATTTATACAAATTAGCCTGGGCTTTAAGGCCCTTGATTAGGCTGCATGAAAGCTCACCTTATCTTCTCCACTTGCCCTCTGCCCTGAAATGACTCTAACTACAAGACCCCTGTCTTCTCCCATCTTTAATTTTGTTTCTCTGGGCTTTCCTGTCTATGGGATCACCTTCATTTCTTCAGTTCCACATTTACCAGTTATTTAATATTCAGCTCAAGACTTTGAGGAAACTTTCAGATTATAAATTCTTTCTCCAAATTTCATAGCTCTGTTCTTTCTTGATAGACTTCTAAATTTTAGTTTAGTGTTATAGCTATAGGTTTCACTGCTTATATACATTACTGAGAGTAAGCCTTTTACAGATACTTCTATCTTTGTTGCAATACTGTTATGGATGTTTGTCCACTGCTTTGAAATAGTCATGTTGAAAGAAATAATTTTCATTTTTAGCATTGCTTTTTTAAAATCTAAGAACAGTGGGGGATATTTAGTAGCTTCCTGCAATTATTTATTGATTGGATATAATTTAAATACACAGTTATGCCAACTATGGTGTATTTTATATGGACTCTGATTAATAAATATATGTAGAATGAATAAGTGCCCACACTCATCACTGAATTCCTAATTACACAACAGGTACTGTATTAGTTTTTCTGTATATGTTATTTTACTTTATCCAATTGAGGTAAAAGAAAGTACTGTGAACATTAGAATCCTTTTATATATGAAAAATTTGCAAACACAAGAAATGTCTCTGTAATTGTCAAAGTTGATATCTGCATTTACATCTGTCTTCAATTTCTTTGCATGGTGAGTATGTTAGCTGAAATAATAAATGAAACCATGATTGAAGAAGTGTACAGATGAATTTCTAATGTAGGGATAAACTTCTAACTCTCTTGTTCTAATGTGCTTTCTAGGATGAGTCTAAGAAGGATTCATGGATCTTTGCCCTGGCCGTGGTACTCTGCAGTAGCTTTGTCTAGAACAGCATGAGCACCATCAACCACCAGGCCCTGGAGCATCTGCAGTATCCTTCCAGGTCCTGAACCACCATGTTTCACTGAATTCATTGGATGAGGATAGAGTAAGTCTCTCCTTTCCTGTCATTTAGTTTTCTTGGGTGGAGCAGAGGGGACCCATGGCAAAAGAGTGTGTTTATAATATTTTTATACTAGAGAAATGTGGGAAATGTTGGTAGTGAGTTTCTTTTCCCTAACCAAATCTTAGTTATGTGACAGAGCTTGCAAAACATCAGGGCAAAGTCCTCTCAAACACCTGATAGAGTAGAAGATTCCACAGAATTTGTGAATTTCTTTCCAGACTTTATCTGGACTGTATGGGATTTCACCCTGGAGCTGCAGTTATGTGGTCAGCCTATCACAGAAGATGAGTACTTGGAGAATGCCCTGAAGCTGATTCCAGGTATCAGAGTATGGCCTGGGCAGTGTATGGTCCAATAGAGTGTGGGATCTACTAAACAATATCCCTCATCTCTGTGATTGCATTTGTATTTGAGACTAAATCAAAGTCTGTGGAAATGGTGGCTGGAAAGTGGGTTGCAAAGATCTAGGGGCTACAGTTGAAGTTTACTCAAGAAGAGTAAAGTGAAATTACTCAAAACCAATTTGTTTTTTATACATTTTTAAATTTAGCATCCAGAATTAAATGGGTGCTGAAACATTCTAAAGACTGGACGCTGTGTTTCCTATTCCTTCAATTTGTCTCTGTTGAAGAAAACAACTTATCAGCTAATTGTTAGACATGAAACTGCAGTGAAAAGCTTATCTAAAGAACAAAATGTAGATTTCACATATTATTCTTTTCAAAGAGGGATATAAAACTTTCTAATCCTGTATAATTATATCATCTACAAAATGATTGTATGTTCTAAATAAACCTGAGGATGTGACTGTCTTTACAATCTATGCCTTTTCAATAATACTGACAATTATTAGAACATTAATTTTACCTTCCACATCATAGCTTTCTCCTAATTCCCACATGTTTATCCATGAATTAATTACAAGGTAATAAATTATTTTCATGGGTTACATTTCCAAGGATGTGTGTCTATTGAAACCTTGAGAGAAATATCAATCCCAATTTATTCATTCTTCTTTTCACGTTTCTATTTATGATTTCTCAAAACAGCTATTAAGAAATTGGCTGGCAGGAGAGGACCAGATATAATCATTTACCTCAAAGAGTTTATAGATTATTGGTGATACCTTAAAATTTCATTTCAGGTACATTTATACTTCAGAGGTTTTACTAAAAAATAGATAAAACTGCATCAATTATTTTTAGCATCAAAACAGTTTTTCTTAAATAATGATGATGTCATTCCTAATATTCCAATTACTGTCCATGATCCCTTGTTTGTAGCTCTCCTTTTTGGTTCCACAGCTCAATTCCTACATGAGGTTGAGTTGAGCAGAAAGTTTCATGTGACCTTTCATTCTTTTAGCTGCTAGTTAAGCAAACACATCATAGACAACCACTCTACTATGTGCATGTCTGGAGAGACCAGCCATAGGTTTCCTTTACTGGATCAGATGTCTCCCTAAATTTCTCTGCAGTTATATCATTGGTATAAGTCTGATGTGCAAAGAAGTATTGAATGTCTATGTTAAAAGAGTTCTATGAGTAGAAATGGCAAAGACACACAAATCCCTGCCATGAACACCTGTAATCCCCTCACCTCAAGACTCTACACACTCTAATCCCTGTTTTTCTGTCCCTCAGGGAAGAATCCCAAAGCCCAAACATCCAATCTACCCAGAGACTGCATCAGGCATTTATTTCCAAGATGGAAGTGTTTTGTCTTTGACTGGCCAACATAGGAAAAAAAAATTCTAGCCAATATTGGGATGGTATCTGAAGACCAATTGGATCCTAAGTTCCAGGAGCAAACAAAAAATTTCTGTTCTTACACCTTCATTGATGCAAGGACCAAGACCCTCACAGAAGGAATCATGGTCACTGGGAAATGTGAGTCTCTTTTTCCCATTTCCATGGGGACTGGTATATGTTGAATATTTTATATAATGTGCTTTCTAGTATTTTTGTTTGATTCTATAAAGAATTCTGATTTTAAAGATATTTATTCTCCATGAATAAATCTGTATACTTTATAATTATCTCACTTTGGGGGATTTACAAATTCCTTCCTGAAATTTCAATTTTTGTCAATGATATCGGTGGCTCCCACTTATCTGAAAACATTCTCCACTTAGAATATAATCACTCTTTTGGTGTAAAAACAGAATACTGCATGTTTTCAAAGAAAGTCCTATACAATAAGTGTTTCTCACAAGGAGAATTCAAAAGATATTTTGAGAATTTAGAGTGGTCCAAAAATAAATATTAGCCCATAAATCACTGAAAATCCATTCAAAGCCTCAGAATTAGGAATAAATTAAACATGGTACACTTTGCCTCATCTGTCTATCTATGTAATCTATATTGCTTTCAATTTTTAAACTGAGAAACTGTATTTTCCAGGTAGCCCCTAGTATGTTAGATAGAAGTAGATATTGACTTTTTTAGTCCTGTGGCCTGGAAAACCATAAAAATGAAGAGTCAGTAGGAAAATGAAGGTGATAATAGTAGTGGGAGGTAGGGGTGTATGTGTGTGTTTGTGTGTGTGCATGTGTATATGACCCTAGAAGCATAGTCTCAGAATCCTGGAGCCATTGACTGATAACTTGATATTTAGCCCCTAAATTTCCTGGCTTCTTCAGGGCTGAGGACTCTGGTTGTGACCTATGTGGATACTATCAATAGCGGAGCAGTACCTCGCTTGGAGAACGCAGTGACAAATCTGGCCCAGCTGGAGAACTCAGCTGCCATTCAGAAGGCAGACAACCACTACAGCGAGCAGATAGCCCAGCGAGTGAACTTCCCCACAGACATGCTGCAGGAGCTGCTGGAGGCACACGCTGCCTGTGAGAGGGAAGCCCCTGCAGTCTTCATGGAGCACTCCTTCAAGGAAGACAAGCAGGAGTTCCAGAGTAACCTTGTGGTAATCTGTCTTAGTATTTACCTTTTGTCACCTCCCCTTGAAGAATGAAGCCTAGAAGTGTTGTTACCAGTCCCATGGCTCATCTCTCACTCAAGGATAAAGTAGTCCATGTTCTCATGAGGGACAGAGTTTCAAAGGACTACATTTCCTTCTTTTTTGACTGCCAGAACTCAGGCAGTTTATCTGGAACTCCCTTTGACCTTCAATGAAAAATCAGTATAGATATCCTCTTGAAATAAATACTTCTGTGGATTCCAAGCCTGTCCAGAACACCCAAGACATTCTTTAGCTGGCTTCTTTTTCTGTGAACACACTCCTATGTCTGGGAACCAAAATTTCTCTTTTCAGATCCACATCTCAGGCCACTTTCAGCTTAGGTTGCTCCTTGTTGTATCTATCATTGAATACAGACAGAATCACTGAATGTGGCAGCTTCAAGGAACCAGAGAGATTAGGTAATGCAACTCCAACAGCTCAGATGAAATACCCAAAGGAGGTTAGGGAACTTCCCCATGGTCTTCCAGAGTTTTCAGAGCTGTGAATAAATCAAATCTTGTGACTGCTGTTTTATTACATGTCCTCCAACAGAATACTTTTCTCATGAGGAACACAGTTAGACCAATTCTTCTACTAGATCCTTTGGAAATTTACTTCCTCTGTTCCTTACTTCTGGTGACAGCCCTCTATCTTTCTTCCCTCTAGGAAATCATAAAGAATAAGAAAGATGATTTCTTGATGCAGAATGAAGAGACATCAATCAAATATTGCCAGACTAAACTTGATCAGCTTTCGAAGACACTAATAAAAAGTATCCCAGCAGGAACTTTCTCTGTTCCTGGAGGTCATGAACTCTACAGGAAAGCAAAGGAAATTATTGAAAAGGAATATCACCAAGTGCCCATGAAAGGAGTGAAGGTGAGGAATAAGGGAAACATGGGGAACCTACAGAATAGTCAAAGAACTATACTGAAAATCTGAGAGAACAGCTCCATGCATGCATAAAGAGAGAGTATGGGGCCATTCAAACAGCTTTGGCTCTTAAGGTTCACTGCATGCTATTTATTCCTGAAGAGAATACAAATGTCAACTCCCAACCGTGAGTACAGATTTCTTAAATCCAGAGACAGAACATAAATTATTCATTTTTTTTTTACTCAACAACATATTTGACGTGTTGACCACTGACAATTTACAAGTCAGTCTTTGTACACAAGGATGATCACAATTGAGACAGGAAGTCAACTACATAGACAAGTTATAACACTCAGGAAAGAGCTACTTAGGTGTTAGAAACAAACATCATCATCATCATCATCATCATCATCATCATCATCATCATCATCATAATTAAAAATCAACAATACTAATGCAACTAATATATATTGAACAGTTGTTTCCTATAGCCAAAATGTTAAACTCGTTCCCTAGACTCTTTAGTTTAATCTTTCAAATAACATTAAGAAGTATCTACATTATCAACATTTTAAAGATCTGAACTGAGAAGCATAGGCAGGTTAAAATATGTTGTCTAAAGTTATAACCAGCTAGTGGCAGAGGAGAACAGCAGCACAATTTAGAGGCACTATTTCACACTGGGAAAATAGATATGTACAAGCACCAGAGATTTGGATTTGTAGAACTGAACATGGTTCTGACTGGCTGGAATCTAGAGTGGGGAGAAGGAAGTAGCACTGGGCAAGTGACTGGAGGGAGACAGGTCAGTCTAAGGAGCTTGGACTCATTGTAAGGAACCACTATGGAACTTTAAACATGAAGCAAAAGTTACATGGAATTAGTTGTCTTTGCAGCACTAATTTACTTATTCGAAATCTAATTTCTGTGCTCCTCCTTGGTTCCTCAGGGAAATGAGTTCCTCCAGAGATTTCTGCAGTCCCAGGTGGCAATAGAGAAATCCTGCAGGCAGATAAAGCCCTCACTGATGGGGAGAAGCCCATAGCAGGTAGAGGGTAGGGCTGGTCTCACAGTGGGATGGGTAGGTTCTTGCAGTGCCCTCTGACAGGTGTGAGAGCAAAACCTTCCCAATACAGGAGCTTCCTTCCTTTCTGTGGAACAAACCTGCTGTGTCTGGAAACAGCAAAGGGAACTGTGATTGGATGCCAGACAGACAGAGCCTTTTCTCTCACATTCTGAAGTGTGGTCTTGATGGTATGGACACGGGGTGGGGGGGAAGACTTGGGGAGATTTCCTACCCCTCTCTTCAATTTGGTTTGGCCTCTGAGCTCAAGAGGGTGGAGGTCAATCGTTGCCTATTTTTTACCTCTCTAATGCCTCCCTTGGGCAGAGGAGTGGACCAGGAATGAGAGAGCTGATAAGGAACAAGAGCTGCTGAAACAGAAACTGCAGGAGCAGCAGCAGCAGGTGGAGGCTCAGAAGAGAAGTCTTCAGAAACACATAGTCCAGATGATGGAGAAGCTGGTGAGGGAAAGAGAAAACCTGCTGAGAGAGCCAAACAAGATATTGGAGCATCAGCTGAAGGTGAATCAGGCTGTAGCAGTAGTAGAGCTTCATAGCTTTGCCCTGGTACCTCAGGAAGGGATGGGTGAAGGTTACAGCAAGATCATGCAGAGATCAGAAGTGCATCTACTGCTTGTGATTTATTAAAACCCTGAAGCCTTTGAATCCTTCCAAAACCTTTAAATTTGTCTCTGTAAGTAGACTTTGGAGTGTTCAGGATGAGAATGCCCCCCCTACTCCAAGCCCTCAGAGAATATAAATAAGGTTGAATAGCCACTTAGAGAAATTTAAAATGATCTCACAGGGCTTGATTGAACAGATATTCCAAATATGTGTGTTTAATATGAACAACAAATAGTATGGTTTACCAAGTTCACTACATATTACCAGGAGCCCTGCTCAGCCCAAGGCCCTGAGGTAGGTCTCTGCTGACATAAAACTACCAGAAATGTCCAGAATTAAAAATACAGGGAAGTGGCAGCTTTTACTCTTGCTGCATTGCCTCCAGGTTTGTATAGATCCCCAAGCTATCATGTGGCTTGGAGGGATTTCTCTCATTGTTCATCTGAACATGATTTATAAGAGATTTCTATAATTTGTGGACCATGTGTTTATAACAGATTTCTATAATATGGGTGACAGTACCATCCTGAGTGGAACTGAGAATTAGTGCTGTCAGACCAAGGCTACCTCTCATTTGCATTTTTTGACTGGAAAATATTACATTTGTCCTCATGCCAGGCTTAGCCTCCTGGCAAAACCCTAAGGTATATGAATATTATTAAGGCTGTAAACTACACTTTCTCTTAATATTTAGGTCCAAACCAGGAAATATTCCTTGTTACAAGAGTCTCCTTTCATGATTAAGAGAGAACAATTTTAGGAATAAAACAAAGATAGTCTGACAAAGTTTTAAAGTTTGACAAAATGTAATCCTTGAAAAAAATGGGGGATTTAAAAATTTTACTTCCTTCCTCACTTTTTTTTTTAGGTCCAAGAAGATCTGTGTACTTAAGGATTTAGAAAGAAATGTGAGAAGATGAAAACAGAGATAAATCATTTGAGAAAGAGAATTGTTGACACTAAAAATGATGATCGTTCCTTGCTTGCACAAGCCTTGGTCAACTTGGCAAAATAATCACTTCATTATTGCCTGCCCCAGCTAACATTCTTGGTAATGTTATGAAAGTATTGGGCTCACTATTTAAAAAGATGTAGCTTTCCTTGTAAAGAAATTAGATATATAATATATTATACATGTATATTCTCTGGCCTATTTCTGATGTGCATGCTTTTCACTTTCATTCAGCAATGCTTTAAGTATAAAAAGTGATTTCTAGAGAATACAGATGCCTGGCCCACATTAGATAGAATAAGTGCATGGACACTTTGATTTAGTGTGTTCACTTTTAGGAAATATATATGTGTGCAAAATCATATATATGTGTATGTACATACATACAAGAGTTTCACTGAGGCTTCACTTCTAATGGCAAAAGATTGGAAACCACTTAATGCTCATTTATGTAATTTGGTAATATATATTTTGCATGCACACATACTAGAATACTAGATTGCTAGTAAATAGATAGTGGAGCTCTATTTGTATAAATATAGAACAATCTGGAAGATAGATTGTAGAGTGAAAAAATGAGGCACAAAACAGTTTGTATAATGTGTTCACCTTAAAAAAAAATGCAATTATTATGGGCACTCATACACATGTATATATAGCACATTTCCGGAAGATTCATTAGAAATTGGTATCATTGGTTCTTCCTGAAGAGGACAGCTTGGCATCAGGGATGAAAAGGACACATGCTTTTCATTATATACTCTATCTTTTCAAATTTGCAAAGATAACTTGTGTTATCATTTCTCAAATAACAAAGAAAACAAAGTATAATACTAATAATTAAAATAGTAAATGGAATGTGAATAAATGGAATTGCTCATTGCTTCTAGAAATGACATTAGCCTGCTCAATAAGGGGTCTAAGACTAAGATCAGAATACTAGAAAATAACGTTTGCATCCTAATCTTGTTTTTGCTTTGGCCTTGGTTTTTAATCCCTTATATTTGCTTCAAAAATAAGGTATGAAATTTCCTGTTACCCCTTGAAATCTCAGCAAGAGTAACCTTTTCTTCATAGGTTTCCATTACACTTTTACAGTGTTTAGAAACAAATTATTAAACATTAAGAATATTCACTGGTGAGAGGAATTCCCATCATCCTTAAGTTCAGTGGTGGAATCTCTGCTGTAGTCAAGTACAGAAGTTGTGATCTACCACTGCAGAAATGGATGCCTTGATAGTAATGGGGAATGAAAAACCCAGACACACAGAGGCCAGGTGTTGGCATTTAAACATCAGAATTCAAGTACATACAATGAGAGTAATGAGCATCGTGGTTTGTCTTAGCTCAGGCTGCTATAACAAATTACCATAGACTGTGTGGCTTACAAAACAAACATTTATTTCTCCCAGTTCTGGAGGCTGAAAGTCCAAAAGAACTGTGCCAGCATTGTTATTTTCTTGGTAAGGGTCCTCTTACAGCTTTACAGATGACAAGGTTCTTTCTGTGTCCTAGCATGTTGAAGAGAGAGAGACAGAGAGAGAGGGAGAGAGAGAGAGAGAGAGGGAGAGAATCTCATGATTTTTTGTTATACAGGCACTAATTAGATTCATGAAGGCCCCACACTCATTATCTAATCCCTCCCAAACCCCACTTCCAAGCACATTGGTACATTGGTAGTTGGAGTTTACTCAAATGGATTTTGGAGAACACATTCAAACATTCAGTCTATAATTTGGTTGGAGTGGCAGCTAGCAGACCTGACCAGAGAAAATTCTGAAGATGGCAAATAAAACAAGGTGTCTGTAGAGAAAAAAAGAATGGGGAGGAAACAATTAGAATCAAGGATATTTATAGGAAGCTGAGAGGTAACATTGATAAAAGGTTATAATCCCTAGCCTTCGTCTAAACCAATTTCAGATGATGGAAGTATCACCTGGAGGGGAGGGCAGGATCCCAAGAGAGAGGACCTTGCAACTCTGGGATGAGGATAAATGATAATGATTTTCACAGTGCCTCTCGTAGGGGACCTCTGGAAATGTACTTGGATCCATATGCTGGGAAATGAGAATGCCCAAACACTTCAAGGACTCTCAGAATCAGGATCCAAGCTAGAAGTGATGCTCATATCCTGAAAAGACATCACAGTCTCCCTGTTAGAGGTACATGGTATAAACACACTCTTGGCCCAAGTGCAACTAACTTGGTCTAGTATTTGTTTTCAAATAAAAGTAAAGTTCATTGGAAGAGAGACACCATTATATATATATTTTTCTGTACATCTTCATAGTGTATGTTTAGGCACAGAGAGTACTTAGTAAGAAACTTCTGTAAAAACAAAAAGCTGACACATATGTGATTGTTTTCAATTGCCAGAATTCCATGATCACTCCAAACCTCTGAGATAATAGATTGTTTGGATTTTAGATATTAGATTAATGTCTCTAAGTTGACTTAAGGGCCAGAGGAGCAGAAGAAACACTTTTGTTACAGCCCCCCCCCCGTGACCTTATGCACCACAGTCTCTGTATCTCTGCAAAGATGTTAACTTATCTCCACTGGAGACTTTAAATGACTCCATCTAGCTGTGGCTTCAAGTGTTCAGAAGGAAGAATGAATGGCTTTGCCTTTTAAAGAAGAAACCTTATAGTAATGAATATGTGAACAATGTATCATGGGGTTTAATGCAAAAGTAAACGATTCTACAGAAATATCTGTATATCTGTTCCCACTGAGAGCTTGACTTAAGCAGATGTTCTAATCCCTTGGACTAGACACACCCTGCATTGAAGAGCAAAGAGAAGCCTTGCCTTTTTTAGATTCGACATGTAAGTGATATCACACTGTACTTGTCTTTCTCTGACCTATCTCACTAAGTATAATGTGCTCAAGGTCCATTGATGCTGCAAATGGCAGGATATCCTCCTTCCTTGTGACTGAATAATATTCCCTTGTGTATATATATATGTGCCACATCTTTTGTATTCACTCATGTGTTGGGCATTTAGGTTGCTTTCATTGCTTGGCTATTGTGGTTAATGCTGCAATAAACATGAGTGCAGATATCTCTTTGAAATACTGTTTCTATTTTCTTTCAATAAAAAATAATAAAACTGACTATGGTCACTTAGAAAAATAAAAAGGCTTTAAAAAGTAGATAACAATTTATTCACACATCTATTCTTATCGTCATTAAGGAATGCTTGTTTCTAATTATTTACATTGTTAAATTCTTATGTCCTCCCTGCCGTTGTTCTGGATTATGTAAAGAGAGAAATGTAAAGATCTTGTCCTCATGCAGCTTACACTGTGTATGGGCCTTACATAATGTTATTTAGGCAGAAATAAATATTGTAATTATATACATGTATATATATATGTGTGTGTGTGTGTGTGTGTGTATAGATGTGTGTGTGTGTGTATAGATATGTGTATGTATGTGTATGTGTGTGTATATATATAATTATTTTATGTGTAGTGATCAACAATCTAAGTAGCAACCAAATAGTCATTTTTTAAGATTGGTTTCAACCTAGTGCATCTTGCCTGGAGATATAATTGGGTATTATAGAGCCCTAAGGACCAAATATGGTAACTTTAAAGTAAGGTAAAACCTAGAGTGCATGGTGATTGAAACAATGAATAAATAGATTAATGGTTGGATGTATGAATAAGTGTGACATTTGTTTATTATTTCGAAGGGTAATAAATATCCCTCTCATTACCTATAGGCAAAAAAGTAAACGCTTTGGTGAAGAATTTTGTGTTTTTTGATCTCTATTCCTTTATCACCTGTACAAATGTATTATGTTTAAACAAACTAAAGTGGATTCTGTTTCTATGACTGTAATAGGACTGATATGACAACTCTGGAATATTCTTCCTTGTGTCTCTTTTTCCATGGAAGTGTGGTTGTGCCACTCAACAGTGTTATTTGGATGGAATTCCTTTTACTTCAGATAATGTGATCTTATTCCCTGACCACTGTTTTGTGGACAGTGGTCCCAGGCTGCATTGAATATGGTGCCCACTCTTAGACCAGGAAACGGTCCCTGATAAAACATGAGTAATTAATTCCTCCCCTGATATATTTAGTCTAAGGCCCCAATCTCTCTCTGCCCCTGCTGACTGTCCATTAATATAGAAAATGCCGACAATCAAGTTCTATTTCCCTCCCACTTAAAGTACCTAATTATTTTATTTTGATGAAATATGCCCAAGTATTTACTATTTTAACTATTTAAAGTGTACAATATAGTGGAATTAAGTATATTCACATAGATGTTACAATCATCATCACTATCTACCTCCAACCCTTTGCATCATGCTCAGCTGAAACTCTGTATCCAATAAACAAGTCTCCATTTCCCTCTCCCCAAGATCCTGGTAAGTGTGAGTAAACTTTCTGTTTCTATGAATTTAACTACCCTGGATACCTCATAAAAATGACATCATATAGTATTTTTCTTTTTGTGACTGTCTTATTTCAGTTAGCATAATGTCCTCAGGTTTATTTAGACTGTAACATGTGTTAGAATATCCTTCTTTTTAAGGCTGAATAACATTCCATGGTAAGAATGTACTACACTCTATTTTATTTTTTTAATTTTTAATTATTATAGAACTTTCACATTTCCACTTAATTTGCAGTTATTACAAAATACTGGCTATGTTCCCTGTGTTGTGCAGTACATCTTTGTAGCCTGTCTTATACTCAATAGTGTGTTACTCCCACTCCTCCCACTCCTCCACACCTTTATTGCCCACCCCACTTCCCACTGGTAACCACTGGTTTGTTCTCTATATCTGTGAGCCTGCTTCTTTTTTTATTGTTGTTTTTGTTATATTCAATAGTTTGTTGTATTTTAAACATTCTACATATAAGTGATATCATATAGTATTTGTCTTTCTCTGTCTGACTTATTTCACTTAGCACAATGCCATCCAAGTCCATCCATGTTGCTGTTAATGGCAAAATTTCATTTTTATGGCTGAGTAGTATTCCATTGTGTGTGTGTCTGTGTGTGTGTGTGTGTAGTATACAATAAATATCTATACATACTAAATCTATCTATATCTATCTCTGTGTGTGTGTGTATCATATCTTCTTTATCCATTCATCTGTTCATGGACACTTAGGTTGCTTCCATACCTTGGCAATTGTAGATAATGATGCTATGAACATTGACATGCATGTATCTTTTCAAATTAGTGTTTTTGGTTTTGGTTTTGGTTTTGGCTTTTATACCCAGGGGTGGAATTTCTGGGTCATATAGTAATTATATTTTGAGATTTTTGGAGAAATCTCCATACTATTTTCCACAGTGGCTGCATGAATTTACTTTCCTACCAAGAGCCCACCAAGGGTTTCTTTTATCCACATCATTGCCAATATTTGTTGCTTGTGTTCTTTTGATGACAGCCATTCTGACCAGCAAATACACTACAATTTATTTACCCATTCATATGTTAGTGGATAACTAGATTGTTTCCATTTTTTTTGTATTGTTTTGAATAATGCAATTAAAACATTGGTGTACAACTATATATTTGAGTTCTTACTTTCAGTACTTTTGAGATATATAACTAGAAGTTGAACTGTTGAATCAAATGGTAATTTTATGTTTAATTTTCTGAGGAATAGTTATACTGTTTTCTACATTAGCTGTTCAATTTGTTCCTACCAATGATGTACAGGATTCTCAATTTCTCTACATCCTCACCAAAATTTGTTTTCTGTTTATAAAGAAATGGCAACCATATTAATGTGTGTGAAATATATCTCATTTCCTTAATGAATAATGATGATGAGCACCTTTTCAGGTACTTATTGGCCATTTATCTCTGTTATTTGGGGAAGGTGTCTTCAAGTCCTTGACTATTTTTGAAATGAGCTCTTTGTTTTTGTTTTTGTTGTTGCTGAGTTAAAGGGTTCTTTATATATTCTGAATATTAATTTCTTATCAAATGTATGATTTGTAAACATTTTTTCCCATCCTGTGAGTTACCCTTTATTCTTTTGATATTGTCCTTTGATATGCACAAAAATTTAAATTTTTGTAAAAACCAATTTATCTATTTTTTAATTTGTTGTCTACACATACCTTTGGTGTATATCCAAGAAATCATTGCCAAACCCAATAGAATGAATAGTTTCCCCTACGTTTTCTTCTAAGAGATTTTGTTTAGCTTTTACATTTAGATCTTTGTTCTATTTTGAGTAAATTTTTGAATATGGAGGAAGGTAAGGGTATAACTTCATTCTTTTGCATGTGAATATCGAATTTCTTCAGTATCACTTGTTGAAAATATTGTGCTTTTCCCACTGAATGGTCTTGACACCTTTACCAAATCATTTGACCACATATGAGAAGATTTATTTACTGTATTCGTCTATATGTCTATTTGGATTACAATAGTTTGTACTAAGTTTTGAAATCAGGAAGTATGATATCTCCCGCTTTGTTCTTCTGTTTCAAGATTTTTTATTTGTTTATTTGGGATCTCTTGAAATTCCCTATGAATTTTAGAACTTTTTATTTTCTGGAAAAATATTGGAATGTTGATAAGAATTGCATGAGATCTGTAGAATCTGTTGAGTAGTACTGACAGCTTAACAATATTAAAACTTGCCACCTATGAACATGGATGTCTATTTCTTTATGTCTTATTTAATGTCTTTTGGCAATGTTTTCAGTATGCAAATCTTTCTTCTTCTAGGCTAAATTTATTTTTAATTAATCACTTTGATCCTATTTTAAATGGGATTGCTTTCTTAATTTTTTGAATTGCCATGTTAGTGTATAGAAATGCAACTGATTTTTAATTGTTGATTTTGTATCCTCCAAATTTGCTGAATTCGTTTATTTTTTCTATTTTTTTTGGTGAAATCTTTGATATTTCTATATTTAATATCATGTCGTGTGTTAAGAGAGAATTTATTTCTTCATTTCCAATTTTAAATCTCTTTATTTCTTTCCCTTGTTTTATTACACTGGCTAGTACCTCTAATTCTATGTTAAATAGAGGAGGGAAAAGTGGGCATTACTGTCTTTTTTGTTATCTTAGGGGAGGAGATATCAGTCTTTCATCATTGAGTAGGATGTAGCTGTGGATTTTTCATGCATGGTTTTTATCATGTTGAGGAAGTTTTCTTCTATTCCTACTTTTTGAGTATTTTTTTAACAGAAAAATTATTAAATTTGATCAAAGGATTTTTGTGAATCAATTGGATGACCATTTTTTTTTTTGCTCTCTTAATGTGGTATATTATATTGATTGATTTTTCCATTTGGAATCTACAGGATGTAATCAACATTTATAGAATACCAAAAACATAAGAATACATATTTTCCTCAAGCTAACATGAAACATTCACCAAGATAGACCTCATTATGTATCATTAAACACACCTTAAAAATTGAAAGGAACAGAAATTTTATAATGTATGTCTCAGACTAGAGTGAAATTAAACTAGAAATCAACAATGGAAAGATAGCTGGAAAGTCCTAAAATACCTGGATAGTAAACAACACATTCTACATTATACATAGGTCAAATAAGTCTCAAGAGGGATTTTAAAATGTATTCAATGAAATAAAAATAAAAATACAACTCATCAAAATTTGCAAAATGCAGTGAAAGTTGAAGGAGACTTATAAGATACTTTTGTCATGATATATAATCTTATGGAGACCATAAACTCAATTTTGGGAAGGGGAATAGGAAGACACAAAGCTGCAGTTCCCAGGAAGGGAAGTGATCCTAAAATTAAATTCATAAATGGTTTCCAAGCAAAGAACAAATCCAGGG
Source organism: Camelus bactrianus (assembly GCF_048773025.1). Lineage (NCBI taxonomy): Eukaryota > Metazoa > Chordata > Mammalia > Artiodactyla > Camelidae > Camelus > Camelus bactrianus. The sequence goes on along the minus strand of NC_133563.1, from coordinate 39,866,875 downwards.
TGTTGCCAGAAAACAAAAGAAAAAAGATGGAGGGGTCAAATATGAAACGAAGGACGTGACTGAAGAGTCTTTTGCTTAAACCTCAGAATCATTATGGTTGCATCCTTGGAGTATGACATAATAAGGAAAAGACTCTCTGAGGAGATATAGTATGTATCATAGATGCTTTCAAACAATTGGGCTTCTGGAAAGTTTAAGGGAGTTTTTCCTCACCCTTCTCAGCAAAAACCCAAGGTAGAGATAGGGCTACATTGAAAGGATTTGTGGGTTCAGCATTGTTGAGCCTTGATGAAGCTCACCTCAGAAGGCTTAGAACAAATTGGAGGGTATTTGTGCTAATGAAGAGCTACAGGGGAACCTGTTGATCCTGCCCTGGCACTCCCATGCATGACTATACTTTTATACATTTTTCCTTACCATTTTATTCTCTTATCTGTTTTTACCCTTTGTTTTTCTTTCTTTTCTCATTTCTTCACCTCTTTTTGGACAGTTTTGTGTAAGTAATGGACAGAGGACAGGCCTTGGAATCAGAGAGCTTGCATCTGAGACTAAGCTCTAGAACCAAGCTAAGTGACCTAGAAGATGTTAAGTCTAATCTCTTCACTTGCATAAATGTAGGAATAATATCTAATTTACTGTGTGATCATGAGGATTAGAGATATAAGTGTACTTCCTTAAAGGTAGAAAGTTTCCAATAAGAGTGGCTGTTATATTGTTTTTATTACTGTTGCTACAATTTTGTTTTTGTGGTTGATTTGGGTTCTTGGAGCAGCTGTTAGTAAACTCTACACTGAATTTCTTTACTCTACATACTCTTTATTATGATTATTTTTATGAGGTTGATTTTGATAGCAAATATTGAACTCTCTTAGTCTCTTTACAGCAGAGTATCCATCCCAAGATGCTTTGAGTGCTGGCTGCTAGAAAGGCTCACATGATCTCCCTTTAGAAATGCCTGGGAACTTGCATCCTCCTATGTCTCCACTTCTCTCAAGATTTCTTCTCAGAGGATTCAAGCAACAAATCATCTACAGGAATTGCCATCTTATGCTTTGCTTCTAACATACTAACATTAGAAAATTATTTTTTAATTTTTATTTTTAATACTACAAATATATCTTAGGCCTTCCACTAGCAACCAAAGATACAGCAAGCCCTCAGTTGAAGAGAATGCTAATCTATACTGTATCAGTTTCCCCTTCCTGGCTCCGCTTCTGGCATGATGGTGTGCAACTCAGAATCACTCCTCAAAAAACTGATGAAAACTATTTTTAAAACACATTTAAAAATAGTTGGCCTTATGAGCATACACAAATGGAAATGCCACTACAGATATACAGCAAATGAGGACACATTTACTCAAGAATATTTACTGAAGCTCCATAAAATGATGAGTCTTTAGTATTTGAAGATCCGCACTTTTCCCCTCTCCAATCATTGAGCTGGGAACTCCACCCAGACTTGTACAACCAAGAACACAAGTTTTTGACTCCCCCCAGGTCCTGGTTGGAGGGTTGTCTTCCTGGGAAGGACATGACATTAGCATTTCTCATACTGCCCCTAGATACTTGTTGCTGAGGCAAAGTTCTGTACTACTGCAGCCAACAGGTGGGGGCCCCATTCTTCCACCACGTTTCCTCTCATGAGACATAGGTTCTACCTTGGGCATGGTAGGACATTGAAGTCCCAATTGCTATTGACTCAGCTCATATGACAGGGGCTTGTGCCAAGGGAAACAAGCCAAGGACACCTGGGGCTCTTGCCATGTATCCACTGAGCACTTACTTCTTCAAACTGGGCTATCACTTAGAATTGACCTATTGTTCCTTACTCCAGCACCAGAGTTGTGGCTCAGAGATTTTCCCTGGAAGGAAAGGCAGACCATAGAACAGAGAGCTCAAATTATCTCCCCAAAGGAGCCAACTTTATTTGCAACAGCATATGAAGTTCAAATCTAAGTTTGCTTTCAAAAACAGTAGAAGTGTTGGTGAGAGGCAATGGGGAGGAGACTGATAAATTCATTGAAGATACAGGCTAAATGATAAGCCAACTTGTTGCTGGAGAAAAATAAGAAACCAGCTGCAAGAACTAGAGTCTGAATAAATATCAAATATTGATCATCAGGAACTGTCCCTTCTTAGCAGCCTGAATTTGACTGGATTAGGGTGTAAATAGTTTATTCTCCAGGGCATTGTTACAAACAATAGAGCTTTTACCCAGCAGTTAGTGGAGTTTCACAGGTTAGTGTGGTCAGGTAACTAGACTAACACCACCAAAGTCCTGCTAAAACCTTGTTATCCCAGAGTTGCTGGGCATGTCCAAGGATGAATCCCCTAGGAAAAACATCAGAGGCTTTACCCTGTGTCTGTTTATGGGATAGAGGAGGAAGAGAAGGGAATGTACATCACTAAAATAATCCAGTTAGTCTTTAAACAAGTAAAGAAGCTAACAACAATGACAAGCACTGAAAGAGGGGAGAGATGAAGCCAGTACCCAAAGTTGCTGCAATATCTAAAATGTTCATTTTCCAAAAAATATGAGACATGCAAAATAAGCAGGAAATTATGGCCTAGATACCAGAAGAATAGCAGTCAATAAAGCCACCTGCAGGAGAGACCTGATGTGAGAAAAGAAGCCATTATAAATATGTTCAAAGAAACAAAGAAAACCATGATTTTAGAAGTAAAGCATGATGACAGTGTCACATCACATAGAGAACATTAATAAAGAGACAGAAATTATTAAAAATAACCAAATGGAAATTTTGGAGCTGAAAAGAGCAATAACTGAAATTTAAAAATTCACTAGATGGAATCAATAATACACTTAAATGGGCAGAAAGTAAAAGTACTTAAGAATAGATCAATAGAAATTATGCAATCCAAGAACAGAGTGAAAAATGAATGAAGAAAAAATGAGCAAAGCCTCAGAGAAATGTGGTACAATAATGTATACCAACAAACATGTAAAGTCAGCACCAGAAGAACAGAGAAGGAAAGGAGCAGAAAAATATTTGAAAAATTAGTGGCTAAAAACTTCCCATTTCCTAAAAAATTTAAATCTACATACCAGGAAGTACAACAAACTGCAAGTAGGATAAACTCAAAAAGACCCATGAATAGACACATAGTAAACATGCCAAAGAAAATCTTGAAGGCAGCAAGAGGAAAATGACTCCTTGCTTAAGGAAACTCCTATAAGATTAACAGTTGACTTATCATCAGAAACAATAGAGGGCTGAAGGCAATAGGATAACCTATTTTCAGCCCTCAAATTTTAAAAACTCTTAATCAAGAATCATATATCCAGCAAAATTATCATTTAAAAATGAAGATGAAATAAAAAGATATTTGGAAAACAAAATCTGAAAGAGTCTGCTGCCAGTAGACCTACCTTACAAGACATACTAAAGTTAGTTCTTCAGGCTTAAAGCAAGTGACCCAAGACAGTAATTTGAATACACACACACACAAAACTAATAACACTGATAAAGGTAATTATGTAATTATAAAGGAGTATAATTGCCTATTATCCTTTCTTATCTTGTTTAAAAATCATAAAGCAGTATACTTTTAATTGTATTTGTGAGCATATAACATACAGAAATGTAATATATTTACCAATAGCAGGGCAAAGAGGTTGGTGACAACAAACCAACATTGGGTTAAGAATTGACTCCAGATATTTCACTTAAATCCAAAGGAACAAATGCATAGAACCTGAAATGGAAAGAAGGCTAATATGAGAAAAATTATACATATAACATAAAAATTTTGTTCTACAGTGGAAACTGACACAACATTGTAAACTGACTTTAACTCAATTAAAAAAAAAGAAAAAAGTTATACGTATAAACTTGCTCTCTTTTCTCCTCTCAGCTACTTTAAAAGACATAAAATTACATAAAGGAATAATAATTATAATGATGTACTGTTGGGCTTATAACATGCATAGAGATAATACCTATGACAAGAATACCACAGTAAGAAACAAAAGAGAGTAGAGCTATATGGGAATGCTGTTTCTACATTCTCTGAAATTGCTGGTGTAATTGTGAAACTATTTTTGATAAGACATATATGGTAAGGCCTAAAGCAATCACTAAGTAAATAACTAAAAATATATAGCAAGAAAATCATTAAAGAAGTTAAAAAGTAATATTAGAAAATATTCAATTAATGAAAAAGAAAACAGTAATGCCAAAAAAAGACTTGAGGTGTAGAGAAAATAATAACTTAAATGAGAAATGTAAATCCTATTGTTTTGCTTAGTTTTGTTTTTATGAACTCTGGATACAAGTCCCTTATCAGATATATTATTTGTGAATCTTTTCTACCATTTTGTGGGTTGTCTTTTCATTTTCTTAACATTACTTTTTTAATTAATGCTATGTCTCTCTCTCTTTTTTTTTTTTTTTTTTACTTAAAATGAATCAAAGCAAACGCAACATGTGTACAAATCTATAGATAAAGCTGCTCTGGAAAAAAACGCATAAATACATGGCAAAGAAATGAGACTTGGCATTTTAATGCTGATCATGCCATCCTCAATGCCATAAAACCAAATCTGTGCTTGCAACACAGTAAACTATGTATATCTGCTATACCCTACTTCTCAAATCCAGGACTTACGAACTCAAATCAGAATTTGCCATCAAAAACTCAAACTTGAATTCCTGTACTAGGAATGTCTCCAGTAGAGAGCACTAATGTTTTTTGAATATTCGGTGTAAGTAGCTTTAATTGGGATAAGGCTTAGGAAGGACTTACAACCCTTTCCCATTCCCATATATCTGGGTACACAAGACATAGGCATTTATTCCATATCCATTAACAGTTTACAGAGCACCCACTGTCCCCAGGCACCACATTAGGCCTTGGGATCCTGAGAAGGAAAAGATACACTCTTACCCTCAAGGAATTTGGCCTAGTGAAGAAGACTGTCTCAATCCCCTAATAACATCTCCTTCCATCAATCAAGGAAAGTATTTACTAACTAATAATGCACTTTCCTATCACAAACTACATACATATATGTAGAAAAGCACATGGACTGTAAGCATTTGAAAACAGTAGGTTCAGGAGGGCCTTAGAGAAAATCTAGTCAAAATCTCTCATTTTATACCTGGAAACTAAACCCAGAGTGGATAAGTTACTTACCCATGATCACGATAAGAGCTAAGATTAATATGGCACTTCCTATACGCCTAGAACTGCTCTAACAGTATTGTTTATTTAATCCTCACCACAAATCATTTTTGAAATACAAAACTAAGGCACAGAGAAATTAATTAACAACAAAAATCAAACAGCTCACAAGGGCAAAGTCAGGATTTGAATCTAAGTAGTCTTGCTCCAGAATCCATACTTTTAGTCACCATGCTATATTTAAGTAGCTATGTCTAAAGGCAGTCATGAATTTCTGACTCATGTTTTTACACTGTCTTGTTATTTTATACTGTCAGGGTTTCCAGCAACTCTAGAACCCATTGGTCAAAAATTATCAAAGAAATCTCAAGATATTATGGTACTTCAAAGTCACAAGATCCTCGATTTGGGGAAAATGGCTCAATTCAACGTGGATGTATATGTTACCAGAAGGTGAAGAAGAAGACATGCACAGACATGAGAAATATAATAAGTAATCTTGTAATAAGTTTTTTTTATCTTACTTTGACAAATGTTGCCACTTGTGTCTCATTTCCTTGTTTTCCTGAATCACTTCCAGGTACTCCTTCTCACTTCCAAATCCCAGTCTTTAAGTGTGTTGATTCTTCAATCAAATAAGAACATGTTAATGTAGACAGAGCTAGGGATTAAATCTTGAGAGGACCCTGCACTATACAAGATAGAGAAGATGTGCATTTCAGAAGCCTCAGACTTCATTTCACCCATTCATTTATTATCTAACAAATATTTATTGGGTGCCTGCCATATGCACAACAATGCACTAAGTTCTGGGGATGTGCTAGACTATGTGATGGATGTGACCTTTACTCTCCTGAGGTTCACTGTCTTACAGCATTCCTCCAGAGTAAGTTAGGGATCCATAGTTAAGCACTTGTCAATTCTCAACCTGTTGGGCCTCTGAATGATGCCTGAGCTAGAGGAGGATGAACAGAATGACTCAGAAAGACTGGGGACTGCTAAGAGATGCTGTCACTCTCAGGTGTGCCAACTACAGAGGAGAGAGCATGTTATTTTGAAATGACAGTAATACACTGTTTGAGTGATATGCATGAACTATAAAATTGTTTATAAATAGAAATTATTTGCATTATGATTATGTTTTGTCAGAATGCATACAACATTTTTGTGTGTGTGTGTCCTTGAGGACCCTGAAGAACAAAATTTTATAGCTGATTATTGAATTGGTTAAGTAAATTAAGCAAATCCAGGCATTTTATTTGATAATTAAGTTCACTCAAAGATGAAGGTAAAATTATAAAATTTACACCCACTTACATATTTGTTTCATCCTTTAGTATGCTTCCCCCCCTCATTTTTACTTGTAATCAATCTGTCTTTAACTCCCCCAGTTACACAGATGCTTTACCAGACACCAAAAGCTATTCTGCTCACAAAAACAACAGGCTTCCTTAAGCCTTAAGTTTTTTTTTTTTTTTTTTTAATTTTCCCTTTAGGTCTCAATTTCTGTGAGAAATCTGGGAATTCCTCTCCACTTTAGCCCACTCTTTCATATACCAATGTAAGACCCAACTACTTTTGCCCTTCAATTTTGTAATGAGATAAAGGACGCCTGATTTATTATCATAGTGCTCTTTTTCATAAGGTGACCTGGATACATTCAGCTATTATAAAGCATATTTGAGTCATAGCCTCTGAACCATGTCAATATCCTGTACTAGGAGATTTTACTCAGCCCTGAATTTGCTCATATATCCAGCTACATATTTGCCTCTATTTTTTTTAAACTCTAAGTTTCCTGAGGGCACATGTTTATTTGTTTTTATATCCTCCAAAAACAATTTGGTGGAGAGACTGAATTGGAGATAAAGAAGTTAGCAGAGATAAATTAGTAGAATAAGTGGATAATTGGAAGTTGTGTCTGCATTTGGATACATAGGATTCAGGATACAAAGCCAAAGAGAACTGTGGTGTGGGGACACACTGGTGTTTGTTTAGTTAGTCCTCACTGATTTATCATGTCCAGCCTAACGGTCCCTGGAGGAATGCTTGGAAACTTGTGGAACCCGGGAGGGCAAAGGCCACATCCATCAAATGGACCACTGTATCCTCAGAAACCAGTCCAGTGTTTTGCACACAGTAGGCAAAGAATAAATATTTGTTGGATGATAAATGAGTGGTAAAATGAAACGAAGTCTGAGATATCTGGAACATGAAATATTCCTATCTTCTTTTCTGATATAGTCCAGGATAGCTACATTAAACACATAGTAAACAGAAACTCCTGCCTAGACTGTTAGTGGCTTGCCCCAGATCTCACTGACAGAAGAGCCACAAGCAGAAAACAAGATACCAATTCTCATACACTTTCTGAGTCATATCTCTTTTTCTCTATTTCTAAAATGTTTGAATCTTGTTCTTTTACAATTTATATTGATTCTTAAAAATTCTTAACAAATTATATATATGTGTGTATATATACATACATACACACACACACACACACACACACACACACACATACATGTGCATACATATTATGTCCTAGTCTTAGAGAATCAGTTAAGGTTAGAATTGAAGTTCAGTATTAAATGTGTATTACAATTAACAGATAGACTAATATTAGGCCAAGAAACACATATGCACAAATACATACACACACAGTCATTGAGGAAGAAAAGATGGGAGGGGCATGGAATCAAGGCCTAGCTGGAATTAGACCTGGGTTACTTCAAATCAAAGAAATGAAAAAGTTGACTATGAGGAACCTCAGAAACCAGCTGCTTTCACAGTATCAGGAAAACTTTTGCCCAGATTTCAACATGGTCCAGGGAACAGATTGAATTCTTACAGGGATCCCAGCAAGCACTCTCTCAGTCACTAGCAGAACCCATCAGGGTGTTTTTTATATCACTTCACAGGAGCTAAGGAGCACCAACTCTGCTTTAATTCTCAGCTATCAGCCTGGCTTCACTTGCAAATATTTTCTTAGAAGTCTTCATTTTATGGATGGGAAAGAGAAAATAGTCAATAACTGGCTGGCTCCTGTGTGGCAGATTCCAATATGGGACCCAGATGACAGTACATATTCTTTAAATGGGATGCATGGGAAACTTTCAAAGAAATATTTGGACATCTTCCAAGAAGACCGATTAGCTGGAGATGGCGGACATCCTGCTGCAGGAAATCGTGTTTTTCCTTTGAAGAAGAGCCTGGAAGATCACCTACCTAACACTTGTCATAAAAAGAAGGGATGTCATATAGTTAAGGCAGAGGGTCAATCAGCACAGTGGGGTGAGAATACAGAGTAATTGGTCGTGAATATTTAAGACTGGGACCATGATAAGGGATCAGCTCACACAGAAGTGCACAGCTGGCCTTGCACAATTACAGTTTCTAGTCAAGCTACCTTATTCCAAAAACACTTGCAATGTCGACCTCATCCTGTCCTTGGACTTCTCACCACTGAGCTCATTCTCAGGGGTCATTCTCAGAATTTCTCCCAGGCCCGAGGAGAGCTCACGTTAAAACTCTGCAAACAGGAGATTGAAAAGTTCAGGAAAACATGGTGAAGTCTTTGATCAAAAATAAATAAAAATTCTTCATCAATGACAATATGCTCAATCATACACAGTTGAACCAGCAGGATGTCTTTCTGAGAATGCAAAGCCATGAATGCCTTCTCACTTTTGTTCTTTTCTTCTGACCTGATGTCTCAGTAGGACTAACAAACTTGAACCCTGGTGTTGAGAAAATATTGCAAAGTAGTATTTCAATTGAGCACTGTAAAGCTAGCCAAACTTTCCCAGACCCATGTTCCTATGCTCCTCCTTCAACCCTGCATGGCCCACCAACCTCTCCTCCCCTTTCAGGTGCTGCCTGCTTCCCCTGTAGATTACATACCTCTAAGAAAAGGAAAAACGATTCCTGTTTACCTTCGTATTCTGCCTCACCTCTCCAGAACTCCAGTGCTTTCTTTTATACACTGCAGACTTTCAATGTTTTAATTAATTTAAAGAAATAGAGAATTTTCCATTATCAGAAATAATTTTATAATACAGAATTGGAAAATAACTGTTAATACTGGATAATATTCTGTCTTCCATTAATCATAAAAATTTTCTCATGACACACAGAAAACTGAACTCTTATCAAGGCAGCCACATGGAGCAAAGCTGATGACACTCAGAGTCTCTCATTTTTTAATTTTTTTTTTAATTTTTTATTTTTTGGTTTGGTTTGGGTTTTAATATTTTGTTTTGTTTTTCAGGGAATCAACTCAGAAAGGCCCTGCCAAACCTAGGAGTGAGTTGATTGTTCCATGTAGGTCATGCAGTTCAATAACACAATTTGTAGTGATCCTTTCATTTCTGTTATTTGTGACTCTGCTTGTGCCATTGGGCAGAGGAACCGGCCACATTGCTGCTCACAGTCATCTCCTTTATCATATGAATGTGAGGAGCCTACCACTAGATATTTCCCCAAACCAATGTGATGCTGTAGAAAACAGAGTATTTCTATGTCTTTTTCTTCTGGATATTCTCAGGTTACCAGAAAGAGATTGACTGAGCCCTGAGGGTGGATTGGTCATTTTAAGACAATATTTGGGGCAGATAAGGCAAACATATAGAATTTAGGTCTTTCTAAATTTTACTTCTCTTTCATGAGTCTCTTTCTGATTATTATCACCTGCAATGATCCATCTCTTCATGTAAGTAGTACTTGGTTGTTTTCTATGTGTTCACCTAAGTTCTGAGCTGCTTGAGGTCAGAAATCAAGATTGATGCTTTTTGATATTGTGCTTGATATCTAGCATACTGATGGGCACAAAATGAATGCTTAATATTTATGATGAGACTTCTAAACACAATTTTACACTTTGACAAATTTGGCTGTGGAAATAGTGACTGAGTCTTTTAGAATTTTCTATGAACAGAATAAAAAATGCATATAGGAAATTTATAAAATATAGATGGGAAATAAAATTCAGCAGCATATTTCAGAGACACAGCTTCTGTTTCCTTTCTCTTTCCAGATCCATGCAGGTGACAGATCTTTCTCATTCTACCTCTGATGGAGACTACATTCTTTACTGTCCAGTAGCATATACCCTTTGATTGTCTCTTAGGTATGCATAATTGTGAGCATATTCGAACTTTCCTTCTTTCCTTCTGTCAAATTCTTGTCAGCAGTTTTACACACACACACACACACACACACACACACACACACAAACACACACACTTCCCCAACACCAATCTTTTGCAGATTATAAGCAGGAGTTCTTCAGGCTTCTGCCTAAGAGTGTGGACTTTGCAGACTGGTGGGCCTGGGTTTGAACCTTACATGATCACTTTGGATAAGTTTCTGGATTAGTTAAAATTAGCTGCCAGTTACAGAGACTGCAAAGAACAGTGGCATAAACAAAGTGATGTTTGTTTCTCTTTCACATTAAAAAGTATTTCTAGGAGACGGAGAAGATGGAGGAGTAGAAGGATGCTCGCAGGTCACCTTCTCCCACAAATACACCAAGACCCACATCTACAGACCCACTCAGCCAACCAGAGCACCTGTGGAAATCCGACAGAACATCACCCTCTTCAAAAGATAAAGACGCCAAAAATCTGGTAGGAGAAAAGGAAAAAAGAAAGAACAAAAGGCAAAGCAGCATGGGATGTGTCCCGCGGAGAGGGAGCGTCAAAGGAGGTCTGGCGCTCGCTTGCTGGGTCTATCCTCTCCAACTGAGAGGCCAGCGGGATGGAGGGGGAGCCTCCGAGGCTCGGATCTGTACAGAGCAGCCCTTGACTAACAGAACTAAGATAAACGGGCACAGAGCGTCCCCCAGACACCAAGCCTGAGACGCGGGCCGGCAGCCGTGGGCAGGGCCAGGCTGCACAAGCCAGGCGGAGGATGGAAGTGGCTGCACGGAGGCAGCCCCGGGGGAATGCAAGGGGCTGCACGCCGTGGCTTTGGGTGCACAGGGCAGAACAACCTGGGCCCTCCATAAAACTGCAAGGTTGATGTGCTCTCAGGGTAAGGGTGCACAACCCTATCTCTGAAAACCTGCGGAAAGTTTTCGGGGGAAGAGAGGTGGGGCTCAGGGACAGCCGCCATATCCTCCACGCTGAGCACTCAGGCGGGGGCGGGGGCAAAACCTGCATCGCACTGAAGGGCTTAGCAGCCTCAAAGGCCAGACTGAGACTGGCCTGCCGCCCGGGGCAGATAGGATCCTTCCATCCTGGTCCCTCAGAGAACTTGCTCCACAAAGACAAACAAGGAGCTGGGTTTTGCCTTGGAGCAGGGACAGGGCTGTCCCTCGGTCTTCCCCGAGCCCACCAGCGGAGCGCCGACTAGGGCGGAGCAACGACCAGGGCAGAGTGCGCAGTCGCACAGAGAGCGGAACTACCGGCGGTGCAGGTAGAGGGAAAGCGGCCCCCCCGCCTTTAGGGCAGGAACACAGCCCCTGACCGAGGTGCTGGGAGGGGGCACGACCCGCCCTCCTACCTGGCCAGTCTGCAACATCTGACTGCAGCATCCGGAGGGGCAGAGACCCGACTGCCCAAAGCAGAGAGCTGCACCTGACCCAGTGTTAGGAGGAGGCACGATCTGCTTGCCGACAGGTGCTGGGAGCAGCACAGAAGAGGGCGCCAACAGAGGGCCTCTGAAAACAGCAAGCTGAGATTCCAAAACAGGACCAAGACAGAAAGATTCCACATTAAAACCACACAGACTCCAGGAGAACACCGACAACCCCCCCCCTTTTTTTTAAATCTGTTTTTACCTGTTCTATTTTCTATTACTCTCTTAATCTTTACTTCTTAATTCATTTCTATTTCTCTTGGGTTTTGATGTCCTGCTATTGATTAGACACAGGTTTCAAATACATCTATTCATCTCCCCCCATTTTTTTGTAAAGGCTTTAAAAGGACGTCTCAACCTGATTAATACTCTGCTTCAACTCAACCTTCTTTCATTATACACTGTTTTCAAACACTCTTTCTCCCTTCTTTTAAAATTCTTTCTTTCTCTCTCTTATTTTTTTTCTTTTTTTTCCTAAGTTCTATTCCTAAATAGGCATCTGATAGATAAAATCCTTAAGGACCAAAATAAACAACTGATACTCCATAAACAACAGTGCCAAGGAGGTATGAGCAAGATGAAGAAGCAGAAACACCTTTCCCAATTAAAAGAACAAGAGAAATCCCCTGAAAGAAAGATCAACAAAATAGACATCGATAGCCTACTAGATCAAGATTTCAAAAAAGGAGTGATCGAATTGCTGAATGAATTAAAAGAGATAGTGTTTAGAGATATAAAATATGTCAAAAATGAAATTGAAGCTATAAAGAAGAGCCAAGTAGAATGGGTAAACTCATTGACAGAGATGAGGAATGATCTAATAGCTGTGCAAAGCCGACTAGATAATACAGAGGAACGAATTAGTGATCTAGAAGACAGGGCAATAGAAAGCACCCATTCAGAAGAACTACAAGAGAAGCAAGTAAAAAATAATGAAAATAGCATAAGGGACCTATGGGATAATATAAAGCATCCCAATCTTCGTATAATAGGGGTCCCAGAAGGAGAAGAAAGATCAAAGGGGATTGAAAAGGTTTTTGAAGAAATCATGACTGAAAACTTCCCAAACTTAAAGAAGGAATCAGATATCCAAGTACAGGAAGCTCAGAGGGTCCCAAACAGGAAGAACCCAAATAGACCCACACCAAGACATATCATAAGCAAGATGGCCAGAGTCAAGGATAAAGAAATGATTCTAAATTCAGCAAGAGAAAAGCAAAGATTAAGTTACAAGGGAACCCCCATAAGGCTCTCAGCTGATTTCTCTACACAAACACTACAGGCAGAAGGGAGTGGCAAGATATATTCAAAGCCCTGAATGAAAAAAAGATGCAGCCTAGGATCCTTTATCCAGCAAGGCTATCCTTGAGGATAGAAGGAGAAATAAAGAGTTTCACAGACAAAAAAAAAAAAAGCTGCAGGAGTTTAGCAACACTAAACCCATGCTAAAAGAAATATTGAAAGGGCTATTCTAAATAGAAAAGCAGCAGGATGCTACAGAAATGAGAAACACACAACTGGAAAGGTGATAACTCATGAATTACAAATAAAGTAAACATGAAATTATAAAAGAAGACATACAAATCACTGAGAGTGGGAGAGGGAGGCAGGGAAATATAGAATTTTTTTTTCTTTCTTTTTTAAAATTTTTTAACAGTAGGATGGGTTTGAGATCATGTTACTATCAGTTTAATAAAAACAGTTATAGTAATGGGTTGATAGATTTACAAAATAGGGTAACCACAAGCCAAAAATTTACAAAGGAGTCACAAAAATTAAATAAAATCCATGATAATACAAAGGAAAATTACCAAACAACAAAAGGAAGAAGAAAGCAACAAAGAGGATATAACAATTCAACTGCAAAGATAAGTTCAAAATGGCAATAAACACACATATGTCATTAATTACTGTAAATGTTAATGGACTAAATGCTCCAGTCAAAAGACACAGAGTGGCAGACTGGATAATAAAGCAAGAACCTTCAATATGCTGCATACAAGAGACCCACTTTAGGGAGAAGGACACATATAGATTAAGAGTGAAAGGATGGAAAAGAATATTGCATGCAAATGGAAAAGCCAAAAAAGCAGGTGTTGCAGTACTGATTTCAGACAAAATAGACTTTAAAACAAAGGCCATAAAGAAAGATAAAGAAGGACATTTTATAATGGTTAAAGGAGTGATACAAGATGAGGATATTACACTCGTTAATATATATGCAGCCAATATATGAGCACCTAAGTACATACAAGAACTACTAACAGATATAAAGGGGGGTATTGATGGGAATACAATCATAGTTGGAGATTTTAACACTGCATTAACATCACTAGACAGATCTTCCAGACAGAAAATAAACAAGGCAACAGAGAAATTAAATACTACAATAGAAAAACTAGATTTGGTGGATATTTTCAGAGCATTAGACCCCCCAAAAATAGGATATACTTTCTTTTCAAGTGCACATGGAACAATTTCCAGGATTCATCATGTACTTGGGCACAAAAGAAACCTCAACAATTTTAAGAAGATAGAAATTATCTCAAGCATCTTTACTGACCACAATGCCATGAAACTGGAAATCAACAGCAGAGAAACAAAGGAGAAAAAAAGGAAAGCATGGAGATTAAACAATATGTTATAGAAAAAACAATGGATCAATGAGGAAATCAATGCTGAAATTGAAAAATACCTTGAGACAAATGATAATGAAAGCACAACCACTCAAAACCTATGGGACACAGCGAAGGCAGTGCTAAGAGGGAAGTTTATAGCGATATAGGCCTTCCTCAAAAAAGAAGAACATTCTCAAATAAACAATTTAACCCACCACCTGAATGAAATAGAAAAAGAAGGACAAAAAGCCCCAAAAAGCAGCAGAAGGAAGGAAATAATAAAGATCAGAGAGGAATTAAATACAATAGAGATTAACAAGACCATAGAAAAAATCAACCAAACCAAAAGCTGGTTTTTTGAAAAAGTAAATAAAATCGACAAAACTCTGGCCAAAGTCACAAAGAAGAAAAAAGAGAGAGCACAAATTAGCAAAATAAGAAAGGAAAATGGAGAAATTACAACAAACAAAATAGAATTACAGAATATCATATGAGAATATTATGAAAAACTATATGGAACCAAACTGGATAACCTAGAGGAGATGGACAAGTTTCTGGAAACATACTGTCCACCAAAACTGAATCAAGAAGAATCTGAACACTTGAACAATCCGATCACTAGGAAGGAAATAGAAACAGCAATTAAAAACCTCCCTACAAATAAAAGTCCAGGACCGGACGGCTTCACCGGGGAATTCTACCAAACATACAAAGAACTCATACCAGTCCTTCTCAAACTCTTCCAGATGATTGAAAAGGAGGGAATACTCCCAAACTCATTCTATGAAGCCAAAATCACCCTGATACCAAAACCAGGCAAAGACACTACAAAAAAAAGAGAATTATAGCCCAATATCACTGATGAACATAGACGCCAAAATCCTCACCAAAATTTTAGCAAATAGAATCCAACAACACATAAAAAAGATTATAGATCATGACCAAGTGGGGTTCATCCCAGGGACACAAGGCTGGTTCAACATACACAAATCAATCAGTGTAATACATCACATCAACAAGAGAAAGGACAAAAACCACATGATCATCGCAATCGATGCAGAAAAAGCATTTGATAAAATTCAACACCCATTTATGATAAAAGCTCTCGCCAAAGTGGGTATAGAGGGAACATATCTCAACATAATAAAAGCTATATATGACAAACCTACAGCCAGCTTAGTACTCAACGGTGAAAAACTCAAATGCTTCCCACTAAAATCTGGGACAAGACAAGGATGCCCACTATCACCACTCCTATTCAACATAGTCCTGGAAGTCCTAGCCACAGCAGTCAGGCAAGAGAAAGAAATAAAAGGGATCCAAATTGGAAAAGAAGGGGTAAAAGTATCATTATATGCTGATGACATGTTACTGTATATAGAAAACCCTAAAAGGTCCCCACAAAAGCTACTACAGCTGATTGAAGAATTCAGCAAGGTAGCAGGTTACAAAATTAACATTCAAAAATCAGTTGCATTTCTTTGCACTAACGATAAATCAACAGAAGAAGAAAGTAAAGAAACAATCCCCTTTAAAATAGCACCCAAAGTAATAAAATATCTGGGAATAAATCTAACCAAGGAGGTGAAAGAATTATACACAGAAAACTATAAACCATTGATGAAGGAAATTAAAGAAGACTTTAAAAAATGGAAAGATATTCCATGCTTTTGGATTGGAATAGTCAATATTGTTAAAATGGTCACACTGCCCAAGGCAATCTACAGATTTAATGCAATCCCTATCCAATTACCCAGGGCATATTTCACAGAACTAGAAAAAATCATCATAAAATTCATATGGAACCATCAAAGACCTAGAATTGCCAAAGCATTACTGAAGAGAAAGAAAGAGGCTGGAGGAATAACTCTCCCAGACTTCAGACAATACTATAGAGCTACAGTCATCAAGACAGCATGGTATTGGTACCAAAACAGACATATAGACCAATGGAACAGAATAGAGAGCCCAGAAATGAACCCACAAACTTTTGGTCAACTCATCTTTGACAAAGGAGGCAAGAATATACATTGGAATAAAGACAGTCTCTTCAGCAAATGGTGTTGGGAAAACTGGACAGCAGCATGTAAAACAATGAAGCTAGAACACTCCCTTACACCATATACAAAAATCAACTCAAAATGAATTAAAGACTTAATCATGAGACAAGATACAATAAACCTCCTGGAGGAAAACATAGGGAAAACATTATCTGATATACATTTAAAAACTTTCTCCTAGAAGAAATCAAAGCAAGAATAAACAAATGGGACCTAATGAAACTTACAAGCTTCTGCACAGCAAAGGAAACCAGAAATAAAACAAGAAGAAAACCTATGGAATGGGAGAAAATTTTTGCAAGTGAAACCGACAAAGGCTTGATCTCCAGAATATATAAGCAGCTCATATGACTCAATAAGAAAAAAATAAACAACCCAATCCAAAAATGGGCAGAAGACCTAAACAAGCAATTCTCCAAGGAAGACATACAAATGATCAAAAAGCACATGAAAAAATGTTCAATATCGGTAATTATCAGAGAAATGCAAATCAAAACTACAATGAGGTATTACCTCACACCAGTCAGAATGGCTGTCATTCAAAAATCCACAAATGACATCATATATTTTTAAATGATTATTAATTCTACAGTTATCAGAGTATTATTTTACTTTAAGTCGTATGTAGCTTATAGATACCCTCATGTGTGCAATACGTATAAAAAATTCAATAAAAATTGTCACATATTTCAAAGTACATAGTTTCCCCTAAGTATACATAGAAATCCCACATCTCTTTCTTATTGCTTTAAATAGACAGGAACTGTATTTTTTAATTTAATGGAATAAAAATAAAACATTTAGATTTTAAGCTATATTTTGGCATATTTCAAAGGAGAACGCATTTTTATTTTGGTTTCATAATGAAATATTAATAACATAATAACCAAAATTACCTGGAATCTTGGTAACCATGAATAATTAGTGATTTAATCACATGTATTACAGAGACCTGGTTCCATCTAAGGATAGACACATGGAAAGAGTGTCATACTTATCAAACCATAAGAAAAAGCTGGGAAATCTGCAAAATCACACTGCTGCTGAACCCATCAGAGTGCTGACTTTGAACGGCTACCATCAGGGTAAAATTTGAGGAACGCTGGCATGAGCCTCCAGACAGACAAGACACTGGCAATCCCTCACCTGTCCCAGAGCACTGAAAGTGTTAGGTAGTTAGATAAGTGGGGGTACCAGGCAGACAGGTGGAGGAGAGAGAGGATGGTCTGGATGATGGTGGCATGCCTGCCTCCAGCATAAAGGGGCTTTACTTCTTTTATGTGAGTGCCAGCAAGAAACCAGTTAGAACTAAAAGGCTGGAACTTCATGGTAGTGACAAGGACCTAACCGGACATGACCCAGTTCTCATTCTAATATAATTAGCATTGAGGTTCTGGCCCCTCCATGGGTTTTTCTGTGTTCATCATGGATAAGGGCATTCACAAAAGGGGACAAACATGACTGAGCACTCCAGGGGTCAAGAGCCATCAATCAATCAAAAGACCACCTCTAAGTGAGGGTACAAGAGGAAGGAGCAAAGACCATTGCCGTCTGCACTTGGATCAGCCTGCCTCCTGTTCTTGGAGGGGTACTTCACCTTTCCTAATAAAATCTTTCACTGCACAATTCTTTCATCTCCCATGTGAATTCTTATCTTTTGAGTAAGTCAAGAACTGTGGCCTTTTCCTTCCTTCTTTTAGGGTAACAGAAGGAGACAAGGTGGCTATGCAAACAGATACAAAAGTATCAACTAACTCCTTAATGAACTGCTCAAAGCTGAGCACTCCCAGTTGGGAGAGTATGGAGTCCTGGGATCACAGATGGTCGCAGCCCCTTCTCCAAGGACCTCACTTTTTGCTTGTGAAAAAGCCTGGGGGCAGGAAAGAGTTGAGAAAGCCTCCCACAGTTGGTGTGTTCCTGTTGCCCTGGGATGGCACTGCTGAGGGAGAAAACAATTCTTACCTGGATGCTTTCCCCAGTGGAATAATGTCTTAAGATGCTGAAAATAAAGGGTAGTAAATCCTGTTACTTTCAGCGGTTGAAAACTCAGAGTTTGGTTAATGGAGACAGGCAGACATCCTCCTAGTTTCAGAAAATTAAAGATTTCTTTTTACCATGGAGGGCAGGGCAGGATCACCAAGGAAACTTGGATCCAAAAACTCAGAGACACGTGAGATACCTAAGACTGATGCTAAATGAGGAAAATGTGGAAAGCCTCTTTGTTCCTCACCACCTGGAGTAACCAGGACCAAGAAAAAGCAACAGAAGACCAACCCCCAGCAGAGGGATAAGAGCACACAGGGACCAAGATACTGGGTCACAGGGAACATCTCCAACTGAAGGTGGACCAAGCACATTCCAGAATAAAACTCAGATAGTCTATCAGTCTAGCTCCCACCCTAACCACAAGGTGACACTGAAGGAACCTGAGGTTGGCCACATATGGCAGGTAATTGAAACTACCAGCAAAACAGAAACACAGCTCAGCTCCTCAATGAAAGCCTAGCAGGAAAAGAGGCATGCCTATTTGCAGCCTTAAACATTATTTACTTAGGCTTCTGACACCCTACATGGAATATGTAGATTTCAACTAAAAGTTATGAGACCTATGAAATGGAAAGAAAAAAGAATCAACTGTTGAGAGATAAAACAAATAATAGAAGTGAAAATCAGACAGGGGATATAAAATCACTATGATTAATACATCACACGCTCCAGTGAAAAGACTTGAAGACATTCATGAATAGATGGGTCATTTCAGCAGAGAAATGGAAACAACAAGAAAATGTCAAAGAGCAGGCTAGGAATAAATTTAAACACATGCCCAGCAAAGGGGATGAAGAATGTCTTTCACAGGCTCATCAGTAGGCCTGACAAATTCAAGGAAAGCCTTGGTGGACTTGAATATAGGTCAACAGACATTACTCAAATGAAAACAAAAGAGGAAATTCTTGGAAAATTTTAATAATTTAAATTTAAAAGAACAGAGTATCCAAGAGATGTAGGCCAATCAGTCTGAAATATATTTAATTGAAGTCCCAGAAGGAAAAAGGAAGTAAAAGAATGAGGAAAAAAAATTGCAAAATGAATGGTCAAGAATTTTCAACAAATAATGAATTAAAAAACAACCTAGAAATAAATTCATAATGCTAAAGGCCAAAGATGAAGGGAAGCATTAAACTCTGTCAGAGAAAAGTACATGATCATCTTTAGGAAATGGGGTGTCTCCCAGGTGTTTGAGACCAGGTGGAACCAGAATAAAGTTATCAACGTGCCTAAAAAAATGATGTATAATTTAGAGGAGTGAATGATCCGCTAAAGGGGTTAAGAGAAATCAGAAAAGGGAGGTGACAAGGTCAGTTATCCCATGTAAAGTATGCTTTTCCTGGCTAGAAGTTGGATCACCCAGTCATATATACTGTACAAATCAATGAATCAATTAATTAACTGTATGAACATATATAAATAATGAATAAAGACAATTTAAAATTATATTCTGATGATATATATTCAAATGATAAAACAAAATGTCTCGGGATTTGTACTGAAATAATATACATTTCTGATGATTTTTTTTAATGTAAGTATAGTCAGTTTACAATGTATCAATTTCTGGTGTACAGCATAATATTTCAATCAGACATATACATACATATATCCCTTTTCATATTCTTTTTATTATAGGTCACTGAAAAATATTGAACATAGTTCCCTGTGCTAAACAGTATAAGCTTGTTGTTTATCTATCTTATACATAGTAGTGTCAGCAAACCTCAAACTCCCAATTTATTCCTTCCCACTCGCTTTTGATTTGCTTTTCAATAACATTTGCTTCTTTCTTTCAATGTAATTTCAATAATTACTTTTCCAATATCTCAAGTTGATTTTAATATTTTACTAAGTTGAGCTTAATATTCATTGACAGATATTTTAAATTTCATAGATTAAACTGACAAATAATACTATGCAAAATGCACCCAACTTTACTACTGTGAATCATGTCTTGAATCAGAAGAGCTCTGGGACCCTGAAGGAAGCAAGCACATCAGTCAAGCACTAATCCAGAGGCAGGAACCATGTGGTACCTTGAATGTGGACATTTTAATTAAAAGTATTATCTATAACAGGGAAACATCTACTAAAATGTAAAGGGTCCTATAAAAAATCTAGAAATAACAGATAAAATAACAACCAGATCTCCTAGAGATGAGATCATGAACCACAGGGAGAGACACATTTCCTGAAGTGTGGAGAACACCCAGACTTCTTTTTAGAGGGTGGGTATATCTATGGCTCATGAGAGAGTGGAGAAGTTCACCGAGGCCACAAGCCTCCCAGGGAGTAAAGGAAGAAATTTTTAATAGGAGGTACCCTGCTGGAAAATCCCCACTAAGAAGCCACTGTGGATTTGGTGGAGAAATCTACCCCCCAGGACAATCCTGAGCTGCTTATAAGTCAGGTAGTTCTGGAGTCAAGGGACTGGAGGAGCTATGCCCTCTGCTGAGCTTGGAAGTTGACATGGTGCAGGAGCCAGCCTAGGAAAACACAGCAGACTTTGAAGAGAAACCCCTTTCTTACTCTAGTGTCTCTCTGTTACTCTACTAACAAAGCATGCCATCTGCCACAGGAGAAACATCTACAGGGTCCAAATATATTATTTCAGAGCAGTCATTTAAGGGTGGTTTGCAGCAGAGAGGCAATGTACTGATAACAAGTATATTACATTTTAATGTCTCTCAAGAAAAATGCATCTGGAAAAAAAACATGGTCAGCTATCTGGTGTAGTGTGAGCCACACATTTTGCAATACACGCACTTGCTATTCTAAGTATTTGCCAATAATAAGGGGAAAGAAATAGACAACACAGAGAAAACATTCAAAAGCATCCCAGAGCTGGTTATGTCAGTGTTTTCAATTTGTGAAATCTCATCAAGCTATAAAGTTAAGTTTTATGCACTTGTCTTATCATTTATATATTTCAATAAAGACTTTTAGAGTAAAGCATATATGTGGCAAAGTTTAGTTTTTGATTATGTAGCACTCCATAGAATTCATGTATTTAGCTCTATTGGCACATGGATTTCTTTATATTTCAATTGCCAATTCAATTGCAAGCACTCTGAATTGAACATAATTGTATTTCCAGGCTCTCAATAAAGATTTTTTTTTTTAAATTGAAGTATGAGTGTATTTTGGAAGGAAAGACTTATCAATCATGCAAAATATGTATATTCTTTGACTTCTTAGAGGCTCCTAGTTTGCCTCTAACTGAAAGTTATAGTAATTATAAATGCCATCAGGAAGCTAGTAATTATTGTATGGTTATTACTTTATAGTAAAAAGCCAAATGACCCTCATTTCATTCACTAAGTTCTTTTATTTTAAACTGAAGTATTTTTGACTGACAATATATTAGTTCTGGTGTACAGCATGGAAATTTTATATTTTTATTGATTATACTGCATACAAAGCTATAATAAAATAGTGACTATTTTCCTTGTGCTATCCATTAGGTCTTTTTGTATCTTGTTTTATGCATAGTAGCTTGTATTCCATAATCCTGTATAATAGATTTGCCCCACCCCACACCCCTCTCTCCTGACAACCAACAGTCCATTCTCTGTATCTGTGAGTCTGTTTCTGCTTTGTTGTATCTGTTCTAATTATTATTATTATTATTAATTATTATTATTATTATTATTATTATTATTATTATTATTATTATTATTATTATTATTATTATTATTATTATTAAATTACTGTCTTCACCCTTTAATGGAGAATCAGTCCCTGTCTTAGAAGACAGGTCTTCAACTGTGTTATTAACAAGCGAATCACCTTTTGTGGTAGGCTAATTTCATTCATGGTCTCATTAATTCTTTTCTAAATCCTGTCATTTACTTTGTAATTTTCTGCTCTTCCCTTTGACAATGGACTTTTCTATGTTGCAAGCTCTGGTCAAAGCAATGTTAACAATTGTGATATAAGCTGAAAATTAATTGAAGATAGAAGAGTGCACTTTTGATTGTCCTGTTCATGACATGACCTACTCTCTCTTGAATCCTCACCATCAACCTGAGAATGAGCTGAGACTAGCTTCCTGGCAGCTAAGAGACCCCATCAAGCAGGGTTAAGTCACCCCAGCTGAAGCCAGCCAAGTCTGGTCAGTTCATTACTGACTCATAAGCTTATTATACAGGAGAAAGAACCTTCAGCAATGTCAGTCCAACTCAATTCAGATTAGCAAGACCTCCAAACTGAGTCAAAACCTTGCAAAAAAAAAAAACAGGTAGATGTGATTTTAAGTCACTATATTTTGTTATGTCATGGGAAAATATCTACATAGCATAACTTTTCACTTTTGGCAGAAGTTTTCTCTCTCTCTCAATGTTTTAAAATTTAAAAACAATGTTTTTTGTTTCCTTAGGAAATATTATTCATAGCACTCCTCTCGAGTTTTATGCATTGACAAGGAATTAAGAACCAGAAAAATCACTGATATTTTTATATGAGATGGTCATGTGAATTTATTATAGTTCAAAAACATTTTTCTTCATCTCAGCAAGAGAAATTATGAATCTAAATTTCACTATAACTAAGATACAAAATATTACATACTATGAACTTGTAGGGTTCCTTGGGAAGAGTTAGAAGTTTAAAGTTAAAATCTACAAGTGTTGAGTCCACCAAATGAGAGAATTGATTAGAAACTAAGAATGGTTTTTATTAATTATTTTTGGATCTAGAGATTATCATATTATCTGAAGTCAGAGAAAATCAAATATCATATTACTTACATGCTGAATCTAAAAATGATACAAATGGACATATTTACAAAACTAAACCAGACTTACAGACATAGAAAACAAACTATGGTTACAAAAGGGGAAAAGGCAGTAGAGGGATAAATTAGGAGTCTGGGATCAACAGACGCACAAGGTATAGCACAGGGAACTATATTCAATCTCTTGTAATAACCAATAATGGGAAGGAGTCTGAAAAATAATATATATATACTAAATCACTATGCTGTACAGCTGAAATTAACACAACATTGTAAATCAACTATACTTCAATTTAAGAAAATAAAGCCAGCAACCTCTTGGTGCTGGTCATTGGCAAAACAAAAACAAACAAACAAAAATAAAACAAAAAAAACAATACTGGTGATCTGATTCCCTCATTAAGAGATGTTGCAAGAGTTAAGTGAATTTCTTTTCAAAATTATTTAGAAATATTTTACAATAAAAAAGTGATAATTGAATAAGTGTAGGCTTAATCATTGTTACACCAAGTGTGCGTGAACCCATAGGTTATTAAAAAAAACAGGGCAAATTTAATGACTGACAATCAGGCAATTATGAGAACAGCTGCCAAAACCAAACTGTCCCAAGTCCTGAATCATTGTGAAAACTAAGGGAAAGAACCTGTGACTTGATGAATAGCCAGTAAATATAATTTATGTGAGAAATATATTGCTATATTTTATGAAGATTTGTGTGTGTGTCACTAGGTGATGCCACGTTTGGTCTCAGCTATGATTCATGAGTCAAGAGAGAATGGGGAGCGTTGTTCTGCTAATTGCACACACCACAGCTAAAACATACATCATATTCCAAAACAATGACTCTTTTTTTTATTATTATTTTTATGTTGTCTATCTGTTTTGGAGACAAGAATAAACAAGAATTTTAAAAATGAAGAGCACTAAAAACATTCTGTAGGACTATTTTTTTGAGAAATGTTTATTGAGCACCTCATCTTTACCAGCTACTATGAGTCACAGGCAAAGACTGCCTAACTCTCCTTTCAGAAGTTGAATGGGAAGAAATAGTTTCCTTTTAACTAATCACAAAGAAAAAGATATAATTGATGTTGAGGACCTGAAAAAAGCCATCTGATTCTTATTCTACTTCTAATCTTAAATAATTTCAACTCTCCAATTTTATGTTTGTTTATATAGCTAAGAAGATACTTACAGTATTCTTGGATGATGATTATTTATCTTCTCTAAATGTTTTTTTCTTTTGACCTATCCTTTCTGCTTCTTTGAGCTACATTGGATGATATTATCTACCCACATGTGTGCAATAATTTTCCCATGAAAATTAAGCTTCTTAGAGGAAATCTATTGTTGCTTGGGTTAACTTTACAGCACTTCAGATCCAATTATTATTTAGGCCATTAAGTGTTTGAAAAATGAAGACTTAGATTTGAAACCCAATTTGGTCACTGACTGGTTTCAAGAAATTGGAGAAAATTATTTCCTTTCTCTCTGTTTTGATTTCCATATGTACAAAATTGGAATTAAAACATTTGCTCACTTTATCACACAGATAGGTGTAAGGAGAACATGAAATGCAGTTTCAGAAAGAACTTAGTAAATTACACTGAAACGTGAAGCATATTCTCTTAATGATAAGTAATTAAAAGTTCATAAATTGACATATTTGATTTCTCATGCACTGGAGATTTCTAAATGGGAGTAAACCTGTTAGGGTTGTAAGGATGAAAGTTTTATAATTACTTCTAGCCATTCATTCCAATATCACATCCCTGTATTCTTTGTGAGGTTGGTAAATTTAAGATGTTCTGGGTTCCCTTATAAGTGAAGCTGCATATTCTTGCTTTCTCAGGGAAGGACTTCTTTTCTAAGGGTCTCTTTCATTTTGGCTGTGAGGGATCAGACAGCTTCATTGTTCAGATGATAGCTTCACATTCAGAGAAAAATAGGAAGGAAAAGAATAACTGGAAATCAAGCTATTTTCACAATTTGGAAAATTTAGACACATTTCTAAAATCATGAAAAATCATAAAGTAAAAAGTCATGACTATAAATCTTAAAAGAGCAATTCTAATGGGTTTCTAGACTGAATATATTATAATGCCTTTCTAGGAAATCATTAGTACATATCACTAAAAAATATTTCATATCTTAGGTTAACAGTTATAAGGGGGGAGACATATGGTACAATAAAAGAAAATGTCATGAGTGGTTTTTTTTCTGAGAGTTTTAAATTTTATATCAAAAAGAATATCTTATTGCCTCTCCAATTTTATCTCCTGCCATCAGAGTTGGCCCAGGGAGGCCTCATCCAGACCCTCCAGCAGCCCAGGATCCTTGGTACCTTGTGGTCCACATATTTGTCAACTGGGATACACTTTTCAGAATATCTCCTACATATCCTTGAGACATTAAGTCTCTTCTGGGATAACATAAATTAGGTTCCCTTTGTAAAATCTATCACTTGGCATGTTGTTAAATAATTAAAAAAAAAAGTCCTGTGTTTGTGGTGAACATGAGGTTGTAACATTCTGCTGAATACAATCCTCACAGGTATATTTTTATAGTTGTATAATGGGTATATTTTTGCTGAATATCTTTCAGGTTAAGAAATATTATGTTGCTTTAATTTCCTTAAATCAAACCACTTGTATATTAACAACTCTTCCTTATGTGGTGAGAAATATTTATTCTATTCAGCCAAGTTACAATAGGGAGCTGTTTCCTCCTCACTGGCATTTTTATATTTGACCCTTTGGGACTTTCACTGGCTGGTATGTTAGACAATGCACTCCCCTATACACAGACTCCCTCCCTGACATGATCTAATCAGCACATCAATCTTAGGTCTCTGCTCTTTTTGAAAGCATCCAAACAAGTTGGCTAATGTCCTATCACTACTATCATTCACATAGACAGAATTGAGTTTGTCAGGCTCCAGGCCAAAAGCCTATGTCTAATTTAAGTCCAACCATAGGCAATTGCAAAGGATTTACTTGAGGAAATTCACAGGGGAAAGCTGCTCAGCCCACCCAGACTCAGTGCCCAGCCAATGAATTGCAGTCTCAGAACCCAGGGCCCCTAGTCATGCATGTCTTTACACTTACCTCATTTCCTGGCCCAGGCCCTCCTCTTGGAGGCTTCATCATCAGTGTCTCACTGCAGAGGAGGCTGTCAGGCACCTCTGCCCAGAAAACCTTATCAGGGACCCTTGAAAATATTTTTCTCTGTGCTATCCTAGCCCTTACCCTTTGGCTCCCCACAGACCTCAGATCCAACGTGACAGGAGCATTTGGTTTGGAGGCTCCCGGGAAAGTAAGACAAATATTTTCATTGATCCACCTGACCATTGTCTTGGGCAATATCCTGGGGGAATGTGAACCACCATGGGAGCTGGCACTTTCTCCTGTTTAACCTCTAAATGTGTCATCTCAACAAGTGATAGAAGGCTTTACTGTTACATTCATCTGGCCTTTTTTCTTGATCAACTACTTCAACATCTGACAGCTTATCTCTCTTTAGCTCAGCAGGCTCTGGGCAAGACCCAGAGACAGTGCACAGCAACAAATGCAGCATGTAGTAATAGAGCCAGAGCTTAGGAAAATACTCTATGAAAATCATCATTTGGGGCCATGCAGCTGTCTTTCAGTTATACTCTTTTTGCATTTACACATTTTGGAATACTCTAATTCTAAAATTTGAATATTCAAATTAGTTTCTCACCATTGTCCATTTAAGTCCAGAATAGCCAGAATTCCCAGGACACAATGCTTCTCTGACTTTGAGGAGGAGGGTTACCATGGTCTCTCACTCTTTGCTGTGTAGGATACAGTTGTAAGAATAAAACAGGAATTAACATGTATTAAACAATCCTGTCAAATCTGTGACAGGAAAATCTTCTTTCTGTGTTATCCTTCCAAGGCTTAATTTCTCCTGTATCTTAAGTCAATTGCTCTCTTTCTGGGTCACACCTGCTACATTGCTTCTGTTTCCTGTGTGTTTAATATTTATGCTAATGGGTTTTTGACAGCATTCTCTCTTATGATCTTCCCCTCCCCTCTACTCCTCTTCTCTTTCCCTATTTTTTGGGGTTTGTGTTTTACAATTGTACTTGTTTGTTTGTTTGTTTATGCATGTATGCTTTCTGATGGAAAGGATAGTTCACCAACTTCTGTCCATTCTGCAATGTTACATAGTGTGAGAACTTAATGACAATACAATGGGGAAATGGAGAATGTGCACACAATCAGAAAAGTGAATCTTGTATCACTCTTGTTGTCATGCTTTATTCCTCTTGACACTATATTTTTTTATTCTGGAATTTGCCATGCATCAGTGTTTCATGTAGATTGATTGGGTGGGAGCGGTGCAGGGAAAAAGACACCATTTGTACCCTTGAATCATACAGCATGGTTCCTTGACTCTGTTGAGAATTTCCAGATACTGTTTTAAAATATAAACATTTTTCCCTAAGGGAAAAACTAGATTTTGAAAGGAATAAAATCAGAAGAATATATGTCCTATGGAAAAACATGATTGGCAGCTTCAGGTTTAAAACAAGAAAGAAAAGAAAATGGTAGAACAAAATGTATGGTTATCCATATATTTTTCTAAAACTGAGTTTCATACTTGCTTCTATTTATTTACAATCCCCAAGTTTGAAATGGAGAATATAACTAGTCTCTTAAAATATTAATTCTCAAACAGTATTTTAATATTTTAAAGAAGAAAATATTTTGAGTTTATTCCTTTAATAATCTTACAACAATTAATTTTTGAATGTCCTAAAAATTGCTTTTAAATGCATCTGAAACTATATATATCAGATGTGTTATTAGGATCTGATAGACAGCATAATATCAATAGATGAGAAAGATCATCTGCAACCCTTCTTGTCTCCCTTTATGAGTATGGAAATGAGATACTGTCAAATATCTCTTTTCAATTATCTATTTTTAAATATCCATTGTCAATTGCTCAAAATTTTCACATTTTCCGGGTTTTTTTTGACTTGTAATAAATCACAATTGTAACAGATCCAAATTTTTTAAAAAGCAACTTCCTTAGAAAAAAGTGTTCCCAAATTTGTATTATAACCAAATAAATTAAACTGACTTTTTTAATTTTCTTTGATGTAGGGTAGCTCTTAGAGGGTATTATGTCCCTTTGGAGAATTACTGAGGAACAACACTGATAGAAATTGAATACTGTTTGGAAGAAATCTGTGAGAATCAGATTTGTAAGAGGACTATAAAACATGTTTTACTACTGTATTATTCAGTAACCGTTTGGTTTAAAGTGACATTGATTCAAACTAGTTTAAGCCATAAAAAATTACTTATCAGTCCATACATTGAGAAGGATAGATACTGTGATAAGGGAAATAAGAATTATTATGGTTCTTAGTGAACTGAAAAAAAAAATTAATGAGAGACAGAAAGTGTGATATAAGCAAGGTTTTTATTAGTAAAGTAAAAAGGTACTAAAAGAGAGTACACTCGTGAGAATCGGGAGCAGGACAACCGAGGGGAAAAATCCTCATTTCAGGTAATAATGGATTCCAGGCCTCAAATATGTAACTAGCAACCTTTATCATTTTCTGCACCTCATTTCTGACTTCTTTCTGAGACACCATCTCTTCATCATTATGAATGCTGCTCAGAGTTCCAGTTTAACAAAGAACTTATTTTTCAGGACCTCACATGCAGAGATATCCTCCTTTCCAAATTCCACGTTGAAAACTCCACATATGTCTACTTCTACCACCCAGAAAAAAGAATCAATCAAGATAAATCAAATTAATCAAGCAATCAGGCAAACAAGCAATCCCAATTCTGTCTTGCATAGCTTAAACCACATAATCATCCTTAAACCAATTGCAATCTGTGGAAGATACATTCAAACTGAAATGTTGGACTCTGTGTTTTGCAGTGACTGCTTCTTGACAAATTATCAAAACTTTTGTTGTGAAAATTCATTTTGCTTGTTGGTTCTGTGGGTCAGTGCTTCAGACAGGGAATGGTGGGGAAGCCTTTTCTGCTTCACTTGACATCAGCCAGGGCATCTCAGAGGCAGGGTTCTGAAGTAATCTGAAGTCTCTCTCACTCATATGTCTGCAGGTTGAAGTTAGAGGGAGTTGGACAGCTTAGGGGCAGAATAGACAGGAATCCTATGGCATCTCTTCCTTACTCCATGTGGTCTCATCACCTGACCTCAGTATGAAGCTTAGGGTAATCAGGATTTTAATGTGTCAGCTCAAAAGTTCCAGAACAAGAGATTCAGGTGGAAGGAAGTTGCATTTCCTTTTTCTTAGAGTCAGAAGTTATACAATGTAACTTCTGACACATTATATTCATTAGAAATGAGTCAATAAACCAGTCCATATTCCAAAGACTCATATGTCTTGTGAGAATTTGAGAACATGTTTGAAACAACCTCAATGTGCCTAATTTTGGGAATGGTAAATGACACATTTTGGTAGAAATTTCCACAAAGTAGAAGAATAGATATCCAAAAAAAGGGGGTGTATGTGTTTGTTACAACCATGTAAGAAATAAATACATAATAATCACAATCAATTTTAGTTTTAAAGGTCAAATATGCTATAGATATTATCTTATTAATTATAATTTGCTATTACAGATGTGATAAAGTTAACAATTATTTATATCATCTCTGAATTATCACTAAGCATTGTTCATTGTTAGACATTTATTCAATCTTTCTATTTAAGAGTATTAATTTTCCTTTTTCTATCAATTGGTTAAAATAGATTTTTTTTTTTTAGGCAAAGTAAACAGGTTTAAATTCTTCTTGAGTCCTGTTTACTTTAAGTGGATTTTATCTTGAAAAGGAATATCTGATCATGAGCTTTTATTTTCAATATTAATCTATGGATGATGCTGTGAGTTTATTTTTTCTTCTATCATTTTGTGTTTCAAAAGAAAATGTGAGGAATATGACTTTGTTTATTTGCTATTTTTAGTATGAAGCTAACCTTTATCTTTGACTTTTCTGTTATATATTTTATGGGATGAATTTCCTTCCTCTCTCCTCAGTGTTTACATGTAGGTGTCTTAAGAATTATATTACATGTAACATAGGGAGCATTTCATTGCACATGCAATGATTTTTAAACATTTTTATTTGTCTAGAAAACATATCCACACTACAATTTTGGCTACCACTTCTTCCCTTTTTGTTCTGTTCTATCAGTAATCACCAGTAATCTGCATTTTAGAATCACCAGTTTACAGCTTCTATAGATACTTGCATATTTTTTCTTGTCCTGTGAATTCAGGGAAACCTTTTCAAATTGTTCCCCATGTCACTTAATCAATAACATTCTTCTGAGAATTCAAAACAATTTCCCAAACATTTTCCAAATTATGGAACAGATCATTTTCAGAATTAATACCCTCCTTTAAGTGTTTTGTATTTTGTTCAATATATTTGATTCTGCACTATACTTTCATGGCTCACAAGTTGTTAGTAACTATGTTTTTCTTTTAATATCATTTGAATTGTAATCCCTCCAACATTGTTTATCAAGAGGTGGGTTATGTTAACTTGATCTCTATCCTTCTGACAGTGCCACACCATCTTGAATAATGTAATTTATAGAAAGTTTTGAAATTGGGAAATGTGAGTCTTCTACCTTTGTTTTTCTTTTCCATTTTTGTGGTATACTGGACCCTTGAATTTCCATATAAATTTTACAGTCAGCTTATCAATTTCTGTGAAAAAGTTAGGTAGAATTTCAATAGGGAATTCACTGAATCTAAATCAGTCTGGGAACTACTGATCCCCCCAAAATATTGTTTGCCAATGTATGAATATAAGATTCCTTTCCACTTATGTAAGTTTATCTTAATTTCTTTAAAAGAGGTTTTACAGTTTTCAGTGTACAAGTCTTATAGTTCTTTTGATAAATAGATTTTAAACATTTTATTCTTTTATATGCAAGATCATAAATGTATGAAATTTGTCCACTGCTATTGTATAGAATTACAACTAATATTTTATACTGATTTGATATCCAACAATCTTGCTAAACTCATTTGTTACTTGCAATTGTGTTTGAGTGTGTGTGAAATACTTTGTAATTTCTGTATCCACTCACATGTCATCTGTAAGTATATGGAAACATTTTTATATTCGGCAAGGCATAACTCTTATGTTTTCCTTTAGTTCATTAAACATGATTTAATTTGATTCTTGGGAGATATTTGTAGAAGTTGATATAAAGTCTTTGTAAAGTGTATCCCACATCTAAGTTTTCTCAGGGACAGTTTCTTTACTCTTTTTTCCCTATTGTGTAGCATAGTTTCGTGATTCTTTGCATGTCTCATAAATTTGTTTTTTTTTTTTTTTTGAAAACTGAACATTTAAAGTAATATAATGTGGCAATTGTGGAAATAAGATTTTTTCTTACTGCTTTTTTATTTTTTTGGTACATTTCCTGAACAAATCTGTAAAGTCTGTGTTCAATATCACTTGTCACCAGAACTACCTCTTTTATTAGCTTAGCAGTCACCTAATAAGTGCACACATTTTACTTAAATGCAATGTTCCAATAAGTCTCCTGGATATTGCTGAGGGGTTTTATGTGCATTTTAGACACATCTTTAATGTTCCTTCAGTTTACACTATGCTTCATCTCTCACTTTGATGTTTCAATATCAGCCAGAAGTGACATATTAAGATCTTCTTAGTTCCTCCTGGGCTTAAAAACTGCACTATACATGACCTTCCACATTCTCAGGAATATATCAGAGCTATTTAAAACCCCCTATGGATGTCCTATTTTCCAATTTTTCCTTTAAAGTCTTTTGGTCATCTTCCCATTTGCTCCAGGTGTTGATATTGGCTCAAGCAGTTGTGGTACTAAACAATTATGGCTGATGGTCTTTAACATGTGTCCTGGGGTAAACATTTCCACTTTACATGCTGACTCATATCAAATAAAAAGCAGCTGTTGAATTTGGGTTTACAGGGGGCTGCCATGCCAAATAATAATAAAAGATATCTGTAGGAATAAGGCTCTATGGGGTAGTCCAAATCTATTCTACCCTATTGGGACACCAACTTCAGGAAGTGCTTTATATTTGTTTATATTTAAATAGATACATAAAAGTACTTAAAGAATATTATCCTATTAATGCAATGAACAGAGGGTAGCTATTTTAAGATTGTAAATGATATATAGCTTTCTGTAAAAGTTAAATGTACTAGAAAAATTTATATGGGTTTTTTTGGTATTAGTTTCAGGTATGCAGCATAGTGATTCAGTATTTTTGCAGATTTTATTCCAGTATATGTTATTACAAGATATTAGGTATAATTCCCCATGTTATACAGTAAATCCTTATTGCTTATCTATTTTATATATTGTAATCTGCATTTGCTCATTCCATATTTTCTTAAGATTGACAATAAGATCAGATCAACAACTATCACTACCCAAACCATCATAACTTCAGTGAAGTTTAAATTATAATTCCTGGCAAATTATTTTTAGTAAATACTCAGCATACATACACAAGAGCATCTATTTAATAATAGTTCAATTATTAAAAAAAAAAAAAAGAACCTGGAAGACTTTTCCTACCCAAGAAGATGTCATATTTTAAAGAAACAAAACAATGTAGTACAAACATCACAGTAAACAAATCAACTTCTTGGAATAAAATGGAAATTTTTAAAATAGAAATAAAACACATATGAATGAATCTATTCTGTGATAAAATTATCACAAAAATTGGACAAAGTGCAGCTTGTTTAAAGGAAGGTATTGGAAAAATGGAATCATGGAGAAGATTATAACTTTGGATCTCTACATATCAATATACACAAAGAAATATATGGGAATAGTAAAATTGTAAAGGTAATAGAATAAAACCAAGGAAACTATATTCACCATTGTGTTCAGTAAGGGATTTTAATAAAGCATTTGAAAGCACATATACAAGGCCAAAAATTAAAAATTCTGGTTCAGTATTGGCAAATTTAATGTTGTTCAATCAAAGGCACAACTGAAAAATAAGCTGAGATAATAGAGATATGAAGGTATTTGCAAAATTAGTATCTGAAAAATATTTCACATCTACACTATACAAGTTTATATCAACATAATAAAAAATAGTAGAGACCAAATGCGAAGAGGACAAAGCTCACTAATAAGCAAAGGAAAGAGGGGCCTCTGTACATGATATGTCCTTTAGTGTATATTTTCAAGATGTTTATTACAGCATTCTATGTGGAAGCAAACAATTGGAACCATCCTTGTTACTGATTACTAAAAATAACAATGTAAATGTAGGATATGTGTAATACATACGATGCCATAATAGGTAGCAAAACAAATATGTATAAACTAGAGGCCCTCAGAGCATTTTGATGGATCTTAAAACATGAAGTTGAGCACAAACAAGAATAAAAATAAAATGTCATTGTATTATCATTTCTCAATCACATTTATGCATGTAAACAATGAAGATATGCAAGAAAAATACATTATACTTAAAAGCATACATATATATTCAACGTATGTGTGTAGACACATATATTCAATTTTTCATGCCCAAAGCATTAGAATATCTCTGTTGAGGGAACTGGGGATATTGAAAGCATGTATAAAGTAGAATGGGGAAATATGTACTTAATTCTTGTACTACAAGTCTGCAATAGTGAGAGGAAAAACAAAAATAGAGCTATTCTAACCTAATGGGTAAAACTTAAATCTTAACCTGTGATACACTGGTTTTATACTTTACCTCCTACAATCTCTTTTCACAATCAACCTATTATTTATACA
The DNA here is from genome assembly GCF_048773025.1 of Camelus bactrianus. Taxonomy (NCBI): domain Eukaryota; kingdom Metazoa; phylum Chordata; class Mammalia; order Artiodactyla; family Camelidae; genus Camelus; species Camelus bactrianus. Next base: position 39,832,871 of record NC_133563.1, on the reverse strand, counting down.
ATAAATAAACGTTAATTTCCTGGATGCTGATGCCCAATATCTTGGATGTGTTTTCCTATAATATCAAGATAATAAAGAAACCTAATTCATGGTGTTGTTTTAAAGATTACATGATTTAATATGTGAAAATATTTAGAACAATGTTTGAGACATATTAAACGCTCAGCAAAATTGCCTTCTTGAAATATTTGATTGTTTATATATATATAAACAAAATTTTAAAATAAATAAAAATATATGTATGCTATAATATGTACAATTTTTAGAATAAATGATATTGCAATGTTATTTCTTCATTATTAAGTGATTAGAAATCTGAATTCAGTATTGTTTCACTTTCTTCTAAGGCTTATTGGTAGTCTCAATTTTGAACTTGGTCTTTGAAAAATTTGAGTTTTATAGTTAAATATAACTATATACATAATATATTTAATATATGAAATATTTGTAAATGTATATATACTCATTTAAATAAAAAGGTAACTGTTTAGATCACAGAGCAGAAAAGCTTAAAAGAGCCCTGGATTCTTTTGAATGTTAATTTCCACATTCACACATCCTCAGAAATTTTGCTTTATTTCTGTGTATTCTGTGATGTTTTGGGCATTTTTCTCCTTTGTGAGCCACTTTCACCATTAGGACAGCTCGTCTGATGAGTAAAATATATATAGGAGTTCCTAAAATCCCTATGCTACTCCAACCAGTCCAATATTCTGTTGTTCTCAAGGAGTTAGACAAAGCTTCTTTCCTTACTGCCTTAGCTAAGTGTTCTCAATGTCACATGACCTGGATTAGGTCTTGTGGTCATCTCAGAACTGAATTCTGTGGCTAGGAGAATAGGAGTCCTTCACGGAGCTTAAGATTAATCATTCCCATCGAACTCAAGGAGAGAGTGAAATGGGAATGCCATTTCACAAAAGAAAAACTGAGTGCTCTAGTTAGAATTCTAGGGAGTGAGCCTTAAGCAAAGAACCAACAAATAGAACCTTTAAAATGAATACACAATAGTTCCATGCATTCCCTCTAGAGTCTTTTTTTTTCTTATTATAAAGGATTATTCAAGATGAGTGTCTCCATTTAATCTGTTTTCCTCATGTTTTTAAAGACTTTCCCAATATGTCTAAGTTCTTGGCTTCTCCTTATGACAACATTTCAGATATTGACAAATCCATTGGTTTCATTTGTTCATATTGTTTGTGGAGTATTTAGAGGCTCTGCTGTAAAAGGCAAAAAAAGAAGAAGCAGCACATATATTTTCCTGAAAAAAAAATTGTCCTACAAAGATATTCAATGTTGTATTTCTTTGTTATTCTTTAGCTTTAGATGAACAAAACCAAGTGCGTATAGTTTGATGAAGTCTAACTGAAATTATCATGGTCAAGCTAAAGAATATAGGTTGGTTGCATCATCTAACTACATATTCAGTTTTCCCTACAGTGCAAGCATAAAATCACAGATGCTGACATTCTGAAAAGGCCCATCAACATGATGCTGAAGATGTGTCTGGTGAGGGAACCAGGATAATTTCAGAGGATGTATTATGCTTTTATTTAGAGGCATGATATATATTTGAGAATGCTTTCAGAGAATGTGTATAAAGAAAGAAATGGGTGTAGGGCTTTTCTGTCTCACCTATAGGTGTCAGATTGCAGAAAAAACACAAGCAAAAGACCTCACATTTGGGGGATTGAAAGATTGTTTAGATAAAATAAAACATAACAACATAAATAACCATAATAAATTTATCTCTGACCACTGAATGGCAAGGATTATATTTTATCCAAGAAACTTGGATTTTTTTTCATGATTAGTCTAAGCTGCAAGTGAATATTTCACTTGATGTTGCAACATGTAGCATGAAAATCACTAATTCAGCTTGTTTTTCTCCTTTCACTAAGTATTTAATAAATAAAGAAGGTACAAAAATTAGAGGAGTATATCTCAGTGCTGCAAATTTTGCTGTTTGAAAATAAGTTAGAATATATTAAGGTACAGATTTTAAGCCTTAGGCCATAGTTTATAAAATTCAAGTGTTAGATACAAACCTTCTACATCCCAGAAACAATGTTGTAAGGCAATAAAGTCCATCAGGAAATTTTTTAGAGAATCAAGCACAACAGGCCAGTACATATTGTTAGATTTCAAATAACAGAAGACTCCAAAACAATTTGCATTTAACTGTATGTATATTGTTTGAATACAAGACATTTAGAGGCAGGACATCATGAAACTGTATTTGTTGACATGCAGTGACATCAACAAAGACCCAGTTCTTCTCATCTTTCTCCTCTGCCATCCTGAGGGTGTTTGATTTGTCCAGCCCTCAGATGAGGCTAATGGCTGATGAACAGGAAGGAAGTTGCTGCATACTGATGTAGCCAAGGTGGGTAAATTCATCCTGCTGTAAAAATTTCTTTTTCTGAAGACAAAGTCATTGAATGTATCTAGAACAAAGTCCACAAGCTGGGATTAATAGCCCAGTGGCCTGCATTATCAAAAACTCATGAAAATGATCCCATAGTGCCTTACACAGCCAAATAAGCATATGAAAGACTGGGCTAGACTAACAATTTCAATGAGATTTGTATCCTGAATGGATGAATTTTTTTTCTGCACCCAGCAGGGATTCCTACAGAAGTGAGAATTTTCTTAATAAATCTGAATAAGAATAATAAGCTTTCTCATCTAGTGTGATACTGGAGGCCATGAATGTGGTCATTCTTTGATCCCTATGTGTTCAATTCTGCTTTACAGATTTTTTGCTTGGCAAATTTTTGAAGCTGGCTTTATTTGTTTTTGTCTGGGAATAATTATTCAAATGTCATATCTGTGAGTAAATTTTAATCTATTTTGCTGATAGAAAATTTTAATTATTTTATATGTCTTGATGATTTCATTAGAAATGTAGGAGACTAATCTTGTGGGGGGAAAAAACATCCAATTTCAATTTGTTTTACACTTTACATTATACCATGTGAGCGTTTCTATTTTATGCATATGGACATTAATACATTAAAAATATTTTGCATCAATATGAACATTTTGATCAGCTGTTTTATCTTAAATTACTTTATAGAAAAAAAGAACTGTCATTGATGGTAGTACTATAGGATATGTAATTACTGCTATTCATATAATTCATTAAGAGGAATCGATAACAAATTATTTTAATGAGTCTCCCAGACATAAATTTGTTTCAATCTACAAACTCACTTATGTTTTTGTGGTATATCCAAGTTAAATAGTCACTCTCTGATATTCTCAGAATTGTTCTTTCTTATAAAGTAATAAATAGAGCACATAGATCAAAACAATTTCTTTACTCAAGTGTTATAGCACTTTCAGGAAATTATTAACACTTCTGGCAAGCCTTCTACTTATGATTTTAAAAAACAATATTATTAGTTTCCATTCAATATGGTAAACTCAGACATCACTTTATGATGATGTGTAGTAGAACCATGAAAAGCCACTTATCTAAAGAGTCTCATTTAAAATATTTCATAATTATTTTACCCAAACAATTGCAGCTATCACTACATAAATGTACAAATGTTTAAACTAGTAAACTCTAGAGTAAACTGCGTGGATTGGAATTCTGGCTCAGGTATGTTCTAGATATAATCAAGTAACTTAAAGCCTTTATGCTTTAGTTTCCTTATCTGTAAAACTAAGGATTAAAATAGTACTTTCCAAGTGAGTGATAATGGCAATTGATATTACAATATAGGTAAAATGCTCATTTAAGGCATATTATTTTAATTATTAAATATATTTCCTTATCTTGAATATATGAATATATGTGAAAGATAGGATATATATTTGGTCTTTGCTGCCAGTTTCTGACACAGAGCTTCTAAGTCTCTTGTAACTTTCTGGATGATGAGAATATCTTTTGTTCTAATGGGTAAATTCTTGGTGGGCTTTTGGATAGCTTCAGCATCAGAGCTGGTCACGAGAAAGAACAAGCCATTATCAGAAGTTTGGAACTTTCAGCCTCATCCCCTGTTCTCCAGGGAGGAGAGATAGGCCAAAATTGAGTTAATAATCAGTCATTTCTACCTGTATCTCAGCAACTCCCTGTGTCTCAGGGCTGACAGCTTTTCCTTTTCTATGTGAAAAGAAGTGTTTCCTATGTTCTGTGCATTCTCTGAAAGGCAGAGAAGGGCTCCTAGTTTCCTTTTTTTCTGGACCACTACATATTTTCTGCTTCTAAGCAAAGATCACTCATGCTATTTAAACTTGAAAAGATTCAGTACCACTATCTTTAAGATGTTAATAAGAAAGAAAAAAAAAGAAAAAAGAAAAAGATGGAGAGGACAAAAGAGAAATAAGCAAAGAGAATAAAAGGAAGGAAAGGAAAGGAAGGAAGGAAGAATGATATAGGGAAAATAATAGGCAACAAAAATAACACTTAACATTGTTTTGTTAGCTAAACTATAGAATATAGGATGCAACAGAAACATCAGAATTCTTTGATATGACCCTTTAACATCAGATGAGAAAACTGAAGAACTGCTGTGCTTGTATCCTTGAGTTCATTCATCAGTGTTTATTTAGTGCTAATGAAAGTCAGGCTTTGGTCTAGATGCTAGAACACAGCAGTAAATAAAAGAAAGTCCCTATTCTGGCGATCTTCTTAGCAGAATTAAAATTCTTGTTCTGATTTCCCAATTCCCAATTACTCTGCCTACCTCAATACCCTCATGCCATAGTGAAAGTGACCTCAATGATGCCATGACCCTGGTGTGTATTTTTGGAAGAAGTGGCTACATTTAGCATTTTAACATGCTAAGAATCTCTGGTCCTAAAAGTAATTATTTAAAACACCAAATTATTAATTAGAAAATTATTTCCATAACATGTATTCAACTGAATGTGTGCTGGCCTCACTAAAAAAAGAATAAATGACTTGTGGTTGGTAGATAAAAGCAGCAAAGGGATCATTCTTAGAAAGTTACATTATTCTTTGTTTATGTTTCCAGTCTTTTAGTGTGCCACTTATTCTGGCAAACAAACAAGCAGCCCTTAAATACTGTTACAACACAGAAAACTTGCTTAGAAAAAGATAAAGTCTATATTAGGGAGGATTTTAAAATACTTGGAAATATTGCATATGCAAAACAGATAGAGGAGTTGCAGAAAATGCTACATTTTTACTTGTCTTGATTGGCATAGATAGGGGAATGTAAATTGCTTGGCGTCCATCAAAACATGGCAGGTGACTCAAAGATGCCCAATGTGACATGGTACAAGCTAGACAATTTGTCACTAGAAACCTCTCCATTTTTGAGTGTGTCTTTGTTTGGAATCATATTGTTGAATTATCACATTTTATAGTGCATTCAGTATGCATTTATGTAAAAAATAAACATTATTCTGCAAAAAATGTTTTCTGAGAAGAGATTAAAAAAATGTTTAAGAGCTTTGTAGCAGGAAAGCATAAACTGAACGGTCCTATGTCAGGGAGGTCTACAACCTTCTCCTGGTTTTACCTTCTTTTCTTATCAGAGTCTCTGCCTTTTATTTTCATTTTTTACCCCCATGGGGAAATGTCTGTCTCTTTATCAAGGTCAAATTTAAATGTCAGCACATTGTGAGGCTGGTCTCACCTCCAATTCTGTCTTTCTTTTGTCAATCTCTTCCTTTTCTGCCATTCTGAATCCTTCACATTTACTTCCTTTATAGTAGTTTAGAAAGATCAGTCCTGCAGTGTTGATAGGATTAGAGTAATGAGATGAGGAGGCAGGAACACTAGTTAAGAGTCTGATTGCATGATCCAAGTAAGAATTGATGCTGACCTGATATAAAGTAATGTGGTGGAGATGAACAGAAAACAATAAGATAGGTATTAGGAAATATAAAATAAAAATATGAAATTAAACAAAGTAAAGCACAAAACCAAAAAACAAAATAAAGGCAAAAACAGAAAACCCGGTGAACTAAACTAACAAAAAACCCTTGATTCATCAGACTAAAGAAAAACAGTAGAATAATTTGGGTGAATATATAATATATCATCTGAATCAGGAAACAGTTTAGGGTGAAAAGGAACACTGTTGATAATTAAATCAAACAAGAAGCTTCTAACTAGAGCAGGCTTGTGAAAACCTGGGCATCTGGTCACCCTGAGGATAATGGCATCTTTGCTGAATTATACATTGAAATGTATTTAAATCCTAATCTTAATTAATCACTAATTTTCTGGGAAAATTTTTGAAAATTAGCTAAATGATTTGAGGGTTAGTTTTATCTTGCCAAAATTGGTCTAGATGTACTGAAAATGGTGGGTGAAAAGGACTGAAATCTAAGCATCTAGCTATTTTTCTAAGAGTGTATGAAAACAAAGAGGATAAAAGCTCTCCTTCCGCTCCCTTCCTTTCCCACCCATCCTCCAACTCCTGAACACAAATAAGCAAACCAGACCTCCTCTGAAGAAGCCAGGTGCTCACCATGATCACATTGTCAACCCATGGGAAGATGTTACTCCTTGCTAACCACACTCTTTAATCAAATGATTAAGTTCCAAAGCTTCAACACTGTGTTTTTACTGATGCTTTCAAAATATGTATCTCCAATCTCAATGTCTCCAACGAATGGAAGACAATATATTTTATGGGGCACTCACCTCAAATTTTTGAAAACTAGCATGTATTTTACACTTAAAATATCCCAATTCAGATACTAGATTTTCATCAATTACTTGATCTGTATTTGAATTTTATAAAATTTGCAGTTCAGAAAGTACAGTCACAACGTAAGTTGATCCAAATACAAGGAAAATTTTTCAGTGAGTTGAGTAGCAGCTTTAAATTTAAGTTTAACTTCAGTAGATTAAATAAAATGTAAAATTTGGTCTCTGCTAAGTACCAGAGGCTACCACACAAAACAATGTAGGAAAAACAGGTGTCTCAAAGTTACAGATTCACAAATTGCATGTTTACCCTACCCTCAATTCTGCTTCTCTCCTAGGCTTCCCGACTACAGTACCTGGCACTGTCATTTGCCTGTGGGCTAAGGTCAAAAAACTTGAAGTCAGACTTAACTCTAGGCTATTTCCACCCCTCATATCCAGTGTCCAGGAAATTGTGATACAAATGTAAAAAAAAAAATACTGACCACCATTCACCACCTCTGCTGTTAAAGCTCAAATATTTATTAATTCTTCTTCTTTCACTTTTAGTGCCTATATGGTATTTCCCAGGCTAACTAATCCTTTTCATCTGAATGTGCTACTTAGTTGCTCAGAGTTCCTCAAAATATTTTCATTACTCATAAAAAAACATCCTGCAATCAAAAGTCTGACATGATCTGGTCTTTTCTCGCTCTGTTGACTCATCCACCATCTGCAGATCATCCAAGGTGTTTTCTTGATTATGCCCTGACCATAGGAAGCACATCCCACAGTAAGGCTTTAGCTTTGCAGACCCCTTTGAAGTTCTTTCTCATCTAGTTACTTGGCTAACTCCCTTATCTTCTCATTGAGGCTCTCCCATTTTTTTTTATTTTATTTCATTTTTATAATTGCAGTATAGTCAGTTACAATGTATCAGTTTCTGGTGTAAAGCATCATGTCCCAGTCATGCATATACACATACCTATATTCATTTTCATATTCTTTTCCATTAAATGTTATTGCAAAATATTGAATATAGTTCCTTGTGCTATATAAAAGAAATATGTTTTTAATCTATTTTTATATATAATTGTTAACATTTGCAAATCTCAAACTTCCAAATTTATCCCTTCCTAACCCATTTCCCCCAGTAATCATAAGATTGTTTACTATGTCTGAGAATCTGTTTCTATTTTGTAGATGATTCCATTAGTGCCCTCTTTTTCCTTTTTCTTTTCTTTTTTCTTTTCTTTTCTTTCTTTTCTTTTCTTTTCTTTTTTTATTTTTTAGATTCCTCATATGAGTAATATCATATGGTATTTTTCTTTCTCTTTCTGGCTTACTTTACTTAGAATGACAATCTCCATATCCATCCATGTTGCTGCAAATGGTATTATTTTATTCTTTTTTTTTTTTAATGACTGAGTAAAATTTAATTGTATAAATATACCACAACTTCTTTATCCAGTCATCTATCAATGGACATTTAGGTTGCTTCCATGTCTTGGCTGTTGTATATATTGCTGCTATGAACATTGGGGTGCATGCATCTACTTCCTTAAATAAAAACTCTATCACCTTTCACACATTAATTCTATTTTCTCTTAACAAGTTACACTCTAATTTCTTTTCAGAACTCTTCTTCCATGGAGAACTGTCATAGCATAGTGGTTAGGAGTACAGACTTTTTGGAGCCATATTTTCTGGGTTTTACTTCTTAGTAGTTATGTGACCTTGAGCAATTTTACCTTACCACTCTGTGCTCTGGTTTCCATAACCCTAAAAATGAGGCTAATATTAGTGCCTTGATAGTGATAATGTTACTTTATCTAAGGGGCTTAAAACAGTGCCTGGCACATGGAAAATACCCAATGTTAGGTTATATATTTATTTGTTATTATTTATTTCTCACATTAGAGTGAAAGATACATGAGAAGAGGCAATTTGTCAGTTTACTTACACAATCTTCCTAGATCCTAGAAAAAATGCCTGGCCTATATGAATAGAAAGACCAGAGTTAAAAAATATACATACAGATGCAAGAAGATATCAACAAATAATTATAATTAAATAAGATAATGCCCAGAAGAAATATTCAAACAGGGAACTGAGAGAAGAGAGGATTAAAAAGAAAATCTATCTGTACTGTTTTGAATTAAATTAAATTGTTCTTTTAGCTTCATTCTTTTGTTAGCTCATTTCTGCATCCATCCTTCATTTAATATTTTACATTGGTAAGGCTAACTTGCCTTGGCTTATCAACAGGGCAAATCATGTGACATCAAAAATGCTCCATTTGAAAGCATGCCATGTAATGAAATTAAGAGAGGACCATGTCAGTAAATAGGAACCTGGATTCATTTCTTGACTATACCACCACAAGGGATTGATAGTGCTTTGTGTCTCTCATCTTAGTTTTCTTATGAATGGAACTGGATTAAGTAGTTACTATTAACCTTCTAGCTTTCTAATTTGTTGCATTTTTGTGGTATGCTCTGACTTTTTCCTGAATGTTTTCTATCTTTGTCCTCTTTCTGTCCTCAATTGGCACCAGTAGAAGGCATCAAAGTAATTTTAATATCATGGTAAACAGAGCATAATTGCAAAGATAAACATAAGGCACAAAATTATATGATATACATGTGTACTCACTGATAGTTGAATGTTATGCTATTTGGATTAGCATGGGTAATATTTCTTATCTTGCCCAACCAAATATGGTAATATGAATTGATGTTAATTGATAGGATAAAGCACATGAAAATGAAGCAGTAAAAGTAAGTGAAATAGAGAAAAGAAGGGTACCAGATAAAATTACAAGTGGACAAAATGAGGGCAAGCAGATACTATAGCCATCATAATTTATATATTTCCTATGGCTTCAAATTCTTTCTGGTTTCACAAATTAACCAAAACTGCTTCCTAGTGGAATAAGAGAATGGAGAAAATCAACAAATATGTGTAGTCCTGAATCTGATTTCCAAATGGGCATCTGATTCAGTGAGGATGTGTTGTCTTCAAGTTGCAGAAAATCTGAATAATTTTGGCTTCTACTGTAGGCACATGTATGCTTTCCTTTAATAGAGATTCTAGAAAAAGAGAATCTCACAAAGGGTGCTCCAGTGATGGAATGATGGAATCCTTTTCAAGCATTCTGCTGAATATTCAGGCTACTCCTCCATTCATCAGATGGTGCTGGGGTTTCAGTATCACATCCTCAGTTAACAACATCTGAAAGCAGCAAGGAAGGAGTGTGTAGAGGAGATCTTTCTTACTACTCTCCCTTTTCATCAGGAAGAAATAATGTTCCCTGAAACACCAAGTATTTTCTCTTATGTTCTCTTTGAAGACAATCCCTGGCAAACTAAGCCAATTGGGCTGAATATTGGTCATTTCCTGAGTTTAAGGTGTCATCTGAAAACACTGATAACCTTATTAAGTTTATTTGTGGTTTTTAACACAGAAGTGGGAAGGAAAGACAGGCTGTTGGGATCAAAGTGTGTTTGTGTATTTGTAGTTGTTCTTGCTTTTCACACGTCCTTTAATAGGTAATAGTTCTAAACAAGGTCTATATTATTTTTGGCCTTGTATAGATTGTGCTCCATTTCTTTACCTTTTATTTTAATATGATTTTCCCCTCAGGCTGAATATCCCCACCGCCTTCCCAGGAGCAGGAGGTGAAAAGATGGAGTCCTTCTTTGGAGTTTTGCTGTAGGTTTTTGTATAAGTAAAGCTGATAAACACACATGGGAACATTTCTGGACCTACTATGTGGTGGTGCACTTAATGCTTTTTAGATTTTTAAGTATCATAACTGCTGACTTCCATTGATCTTCACAAAATGAAAAATAGAAATAAGTTGTGAACAAATCACTCATAAACTCTTTAGCCACAGTTGAATCAGTCATTTCCTTGTGATGGCATTTTGGGAAAAGAGGGTTACCAATAAAGCAAAGTCCCTACTGGGAGAGTTTCAACCACCAAAACAACAAAACAAGTGTTAGATATGACACTGTCTTCTTAAGAAGGAGTCCTTAACATTGGCCAGTATAAGAATTTTTGTGTTAGTGTGTGAGTGTATGTGTGTCTGCATGTGTGTGTATGGACTAAATTAGTAAATATCAGGGCTGCTGTTAATTCTTAGAATTATTTGTATTATTAGGAATAAAGAAGTATTCCATAAGGGCAAAGCATTTGCCATAATTTTTTGTGTCCTTTATTATAGTATTTTAATAATTTGTCAGAAAACTATATACCTATATATTTTTATTAATTATATAATTTATTGTAACTTCATAAAGAGTAACTATATAATTTATTACAATAATATTTATCATAACTTATTAGAACATTTTAAGGTGCTCAAATATTTTATTATTTTGATATATAACAGAAATATGTGAGAAATTAATATATTAAAAAATCAAATAAGGATAAAAATTAAAATAAATTCTTAAATGCTAAGTAGTACACAAATTTCATGTTGTCATGGTAACCTAAATATCAGCGATCAACTGGAGCATCAGACAGAATGGCAGGCAGCTTTAATCCGTTTGTTTTAGAATTTTTGCCTCATGTAGTGATATTTTATGCATTTAACTACAATTTCATTCATGTATTATCATCTAATGAGTAGTATAAATGACTCTCAATGAACCAGATATGTTACTGTAGAAAATATATTTTTAAAAGACATGAAATCAAAGTGAATATTGTACAAGTACCATAAATGCAGACTTCCTTCTCATCACACATTAATTAAAATATTATTATTAAAATTCTCTCAGTACAATGATTTTCAAACAGAATAACATATATTCAGCTCTTAAAATCATCTTTATATGAGTGTCCTGTTTTCCTGTGGAGTTTCAAGTTAAGTGACCATTTCTTCCTCTTTTGCTGTCGTCAATCAGGCGCATATTCAAAACATAGAGCTTACACAGTCATTGTCAAATGAAGGGACAATCCGAAGGAAAATAAAGAAAAATAATTATCATGGACATCCTTTGAAAGCAGAATCTACATAGCCAAAACTAATGCCAAGTAAATGCAAGGGTTTTTTTTTTATTATTATTTTTTTTTCTCTCTCATTACTGCTGTGTTTCCTCTGAGAGTAAAATTCTTTTTAAAACTGCTATATAATTTTAGTTTTATTGAAAAGTCTCCAATTGATTCTAAATACATGAGAATTTACATCAACCTATCTGAGACTGGCCTTTGGGGGTAGGAAAATTGATATTTCTGCCTCTTGAGGTCTTCAGGGTTTTTACGAGTGACAAGATGACAAATGCTAATGTCATTTTCCTGCATGAGCATATCAGTTATTTGATATATGACATTCTGTTTTGAACCACTTGTTTGGGATATTGAGATTGAATGCTATTGCATCTATGTGATTGAAATTTTATTAAACTTTATTCTCCACCCCCAATATTCACAATCAAATATCAGGGGAAATATTAAATCCGTGGTTATAGACTATTTCATTATGTTTCATTGATGGATTTCAGACAAACACATAATCCTGATACTTATCACAATTAAGTCTCGATAAATGCTCTATCCTTGGTCACACTTTGGGGAAAAAATATCAAAGTATTGTGAGAGAAGTCCTTAGTGTTTATGAATACTAGCTTTACAATTGGTAGCCTCCACTCCAGTGTTTGTGTTTTAGTGCCAGTCTAGCAGTTGTACATTCTTAAATAATGTCCTAGGATTTAAATTTCCTAATGTCCAAAATTACTAATTTTTTGGCTTCAATCACCAAATATGTACTGATGCATCTCTCATCTTTATTTCCAGATTAAAGAATCTTTGCATTCATCTTAATTTAATGTTGTTAAAATAAATAGCAGGGTGAGTTTTTAGATTTACCAAATTCTCTGTAACTTACAGGTTACTATTTTAGTGGGTCATTTTAGGATAAAGAATAAGAGACTTTGTTCCATTCTAAAGAATCTGTTACTAACCCTTTAGATTTACCAAATTCTCTGTAACTTACAGGTTAATATTTTAGTGGGTCATTTTAGGATAAAGAATAAGAGACTTTGTTCCTTTCTAAAGAATGTGTTACTAACCCTTTAAAATAATAGAAAAATTTCAGTCTTTTCTCTTTAGAGCTTGAACTGAATGTAGGCATTCAGAAATAAAGAAATTGTGGTAACAATAGAAGTTACATATAGAAAAGTAAAGAAAATGATCACTTTTAATTCATAATTTTAATGACTTTGATAATGATAATAACATATAACTATAGTATAAAAGTCTAGTTGTTCTAATAATTTAATGTATTTTATCCTTTAAAGCCTCCCTGATAATTCCATGAGCTAGGTTTCATTATTAATCCAATTTTACAATCAAGAAAACAGATATTAAGAATTTAAGTTACTTGTCCAAGATCACACTACTTAGAAATGACAAACTTAGTATTAGAGCCAAAGGAGACCCAGGTTTTACACTAGGTTGATACTTCTTTCTCATAAATTTCAGACATCTTTGGTGTCCAAAAATCACAAATTTCTCCCTGCTTCTTCTTAATCTATACATTGCTTTTATCCTGCTACCTTTTGAATATATATGAACCAGAGTTTAGTTCTAAGATTTTATATTCTCACCTTGTACCTAGTTAACTTGTTAATGTAACTAGAGTAATTTATTTCACAAGGCAGCAATCTTTTGGAGATTAAGACATTTTTCCTCCATATTATTCAGTGGCTGCTGGAGGCATCTTGCCAATGATATTAAATCTTAAATGCGATTGAGCTCTGCAGTCATCACATAAGGTAATACAGGCAGACTTCCAAGTTTTCATGCTGTTGAGTGTAAGCCTCCTGGGAACCATGAGATATCTCTGCCCTGTTTGCCATCAGGTAGAATCTCATACAAATCAAACCCTTCTTGCATTTCATCCAAGAAAATTTGCAAAGACTTGTATACAAAAATTCTTCCCTTTAATGCATCAAGCTTGCAAATATCTTGTTAACATGTTTGATGGCAAGCTGTTTTCCAAGGCAGGACAAACTTCTTCCATGAGGAAAATTCATTTTTCAAAAAAAAAAAAAGCATAAAGCAATAAAAAAGATCAACTTATATCACCTTTAACAAATGGAACTAGGGGACTTAAAGTTTTTCCTTTGATGAATGTGGTTAAATTGTATGTCACATATCTAAGGACAAAATGATGAGTTTTCATTCTTTGATTTACAAAGGCCTCTCATCTACTTCTGCTCTTCAACACACATGCCACTTTCCCCTTCATAGGACAGTAGGGAAGAGAGTTCTGGATTTAGAAATAAGAGATCATGGAGTAATAGTCCTATTTAAAAAAAAGATCAACAATCGCTTAGGCTCCTACATATGGATATGTGTAATGCAGTCTTTCTTATACGCATAATGTGTTTTAAAAATAAGATACCAAGTGCATAGTTCACACATAAAAAAGAAAGTCCTCTATATAAGTTTACAAATATATATAATGGATATTTTGTATGTTTGCTTGTGGGTGTGTGGATGTGAAACTAAGTAAATGTATTCATATACACATATATATATATACACATACATATATATACACATATACATATATATATGTATATACACATATATACATATATATATTCAGTGCTGTTCCAGAAGGTAGATTATTACCTACATTTTTCAGACATACTGGAGGCACAAATACACTAATAAACATTTTTCAAAGACATTAATCCATGCATAAAGTCTCTACCAGTTTAGCTATTTGCTTAGTTTCATCATTTATATTATAGTGGGCCTCATGATGTTAGATATGAATGCAATATGGTCTATTATGTCAGGCCCCAGGTTGTTAAACACTCCCAGTGAGCTGGTAACCTTTTCAGAAAATTGCATTGTCATAATACTTGTCAACCACAAGCAAATATTATGAACTTACTTCTTCATTGTGCATTGCTAATTGCAGGATAATTAGTTGAAGGGTTTTGTGACTTACAGAAGCAAAGTCCGTGATCTCTCTGGTATCATAGACACAGTTACATAACAGCCTTAGGAAATAGAGATAGGAAATGTTAATTAAAAATGAATATTTGGATAAGTACTAGAACAATATAAAACAGAAATCCAGGAAGCTTTTCATATAGAAACACCAGAGAAGAATGCCATAGAGGTTTGAAAGATTTGGAAAAAATTTGTAAAGTGAGCTGGAAATTTGACATATATTTTTAAAGAAGGAAGGGATATTGATTTGGAATTGGATCAAACATCTACCTTCTTTATGTGATTTAAAGGACTTTTCAAACATTTCTTCTTCAATGATTTGATGAACTTAACAACCACAAAACAAGTTTTCAGTAATTCCTGTTAATCCACTGAAGAACTTCATTCTAACTCAACTATCCACATATATATGAGTTTTATGTTGTTATTAGCTTGTACTAGCAACCATCACCCATAGCTGAATAAATAATTGTACAACTATTTTGATGTCACAATTTACAATATTCTCACTCTTACATTTGAACCTCAGTATAATGTGAGTTAAGGAGGACATGGTATATATTTTTTCAATTTTGCAGATGAGAAAAATGAGCATGGCATCCTGAATCAGATATACTTGATTTCAAATTCTGGCTTTATAACTTACCATCAATTTGCATTCCCATGCATTCTTCAGTATTTTTTAAATAACATTGTTTTGAACAGTTAAATTAAATAGGGGAGGTAAAGCTGTTAATACAGTCTAACAGATTAAGAAATGGTAGTTATTTTGTTTTAAATTTAAAGCGAACATTTACTCACTCTGTCAAGTTGAATGCTAAATCTCAATCATTGATGTATTTTAAAATTTTTGTATTCTAGACAGTGTATTCATAAATATTCATGCAATTTAACTTTTAAACCCTGAGCTGTATGTTTTGGCACATATTCTATTCCCTATGTAATGACAAAGACATGCGAGTCCCAGTCATTAAGTGGAGTTAGGTGAGGCAGAAAGGAGAAATGACACTGATAAATAATTCCAGGCCATTTCTGTGAACCACAGATGTTTACATCAAGCTGATTAATATTTTCATAATTCACAATAGATTAATTTATTGTGGGTTGCCACCTCCAGCTCTTTTATAAATCAAATTATTAAAATTGTATTTAAATCATTTTCATTTTCTAAAAATATGTAAAAAATTTAGCTGTCATATTAACATATATTGTGAGTCCACAAAGAAAGATTTTTTGAACTCTAACTCCCATAATACAGAAAGAGATTTCATATATTGAAATACAGACAGCCTTTGAAAACATTTGTACATCATTATTATATAATAAGTTTAAGGCAGGTGTCATCTCTTCATCTTTATCAATCTGATCAAGTTTGTCCAAATATTGGTCAAAAGAAGAATCTGAATCTATAATCTTATTCCTGTCTCCTGCCCTGAAAAAGTTTTAGTTTAGTTTCTTTAGAGACCTCTGTTGGAGGTACATATTTCTTGTTAACAACCTTCTTTCATCTCTCTATATATTTTCTTCTCTCACATTTTATGATTACAGTTTTCATATTATCTTTAAAAATATGAGCAGATTATTCAGAATGATTTTGTAATCAAATAAGTTAATTATTCATACTTGACCCTAACTAGAAGCAAATCTATAAACTAAAAATGCTATTAAATAATTGATTTCCTGTCTTGTTTTAAGAGACCTGTTCAAACTGTGATTGTTAATTTTGCTGGAAATTTCAATTTAATCTCCTCTAAGTTAGTATGCAGTTATTTTACTAGTTTCTTCTCTCCCCATCATAAGTTTTTAAAACAATTTTCTAAATGTATTATTGATGAACTTCACCTACCTATCTATCAATCTATCCCTTCCTTTCCTCAGCATTTAACTCATTTCTCATGTCCACCCTTCTGCTTATCTGTTGTGGACTGAATTGTGTCTTTCTAAAATTCATATGATGTGATATGATGTCCTAACCCCCAATGTGATTGTGGCCATACATAGGACACTTATGAGGTAATTAGTTAAATTAAGTCATTAGGGTAGGACCCTAATCCCACAGGAGGTCTGTCTTTATCAAAAGAGGAAAAGATACCGGTTCTCTCTCCATGTACATACAGAAAAGGGGACATATGAAGACACAGAGAGCAGATCATCATCTACAAGGCAGAAAGAGAGGTCTCCCAGAGACCAACCTGTTGGCAACTAGATATCAGACTGCCAGCCTCCAGAATGGTATGGAAATAAGTGTGCCTGTTGTTTAATCCACCCAGTCTGTGGTATCTTGTTATAGCAGCCTGAGCAGTCTAATCCTCAGCAACCAATTTCTACCACCCTTTCAGATTTCTGTGTAAATATCACCTTTTCCAAAGCCCTTTCTATCACATCCATTTTCATCAACACCACATTACTAGACTTGCTGAATTTTTATATGCCCTAGCTAATACTGTTTTGGATTTCTGTCACCTGTGACTGATTTAGAAGCTTCTTCAGTTTAGAGAACGTTTCCCACCAATTAAACATCCTTAAGACCTATCACAGTGAGTGGTGAATGTTAGGCTACAAGAAATATTTGTTGAAGTGCATTTTTGGAGACATATCAGTACCTGGAAGGCTACCTATCATAAAGTTGTCAAACAATTGCACATGTTCAATTTAACTTGAACTGAAGTTCTAAAGACTTTTTTATGTGATAAAATCATGGGGTTCTTCTCTCCAGTGAAGTAAAATAGCTACCAATGAGAGTATTAATTATATTATGCTATATCAACTCAATATACATTTAAGTGGCCTCTAAAAATAATGATTATGAACTCTGTGTAGCATTGTGGAAATATTATAATAAACTGTATGTGAATTGCATGTAACATAATAGAAACATTATAATAAAATGGAAAAGACAGGAGGTGAAATTGCTCATGAACTATGATTCCAAGTGTTAACAGATTGAAACATGAGAATATATAGAGAATAGTTGTTATAAAATGTTATCAATATGAATATTTTCTCCATTTTCCAAATTTCTGTGTTGTTTTCTGTTTTCACCATTAAAATATTAAATTTACTTAAAAATGCAAGGAAACATGTGAGTAGCATATATAATACGTATTAGAAGAACATGTGTTAAAAAGGTGAAATAGCATGGCAGCTGGACTCGTGGGCATGGGCAAACTGGATGGAGTTAAATCTAATATTTAATGCTTACTAGCTTGATGATCTTGAAGAAGTGATTTGCATGCTCTGAGACTTCACCTCCTTGTCCTTTGAATAAGAAATGATATTAACATAATGCCCACCAAAGAACTAAGACTGCTGGAGTATCAGGAGTGCTCTTAAAAGCCAGCTAATAATTTCCAATACAGTGTAAACTCTGTGAGGCTAGGGACCTGTGAATTCACTACCAGAGATTAGTGCCTGGCATTTCGTAATTTTAAAATACAACTTTACTTATAGATAAATGAATAAAAGGGTGAATGTAATGAAGCTAATAGAAAAGACTTCATAGAAAGTCTAGGAATTTTGAAGAAAAGAAGAGCAGGACTTTACATACATATAAGTGCATATCTATCTATAATTTGATTATATGCCTGATGTCTAAGCAGATAACTAAATAAACAAACACTTTCTGCTTCCAGAAGAGAATAATCCAATTTTCCTTTAAGTTGTTTCCTGAGTAAGATAGTTTTTTTCATAAACTGCTTTAACCCATAAATTGTGATAATTTACTGTGTCTCTGTTCAGAATGATTTCCTTGTGATAGGTTAACTCAGGTTCTAGTAGAATCAGCCATGGTAAATATGTAAAATAAAATTACTGTAAGAAAGATGAATAACATTGGTAAGGTCATTTAATATTTTTGGAAGAGAAAAAAAGCAGAAACTGCCTAAAACTTAGAATGCCCCTAGGAACAAGCTGCATTCCCTGCTTTCAAAATCCTTCTTGCTACTTCTGCTCAGTGATGGCACTGAAATTCACTGATGACTCTGCACACAGTTTTCTTTTTTCAACCTCAGGTCATATCACATTTACAGTTTCCTGTCTTAAAAACACATCTGGAATGCACCCAGTGTATTGATTATCTCTCATATTTAAATTGAAAAATATAATGGACTTGGAAGGGAATAAACCAAGTGGTGGGCAGCTTTCTCTATCACTTTTTCTGTGTGTAGCACAGCAGATATATCTAAACATTTTCAGGATAAAAGGAGATTCGAGTGAGCCACTCAGTGATGTCATAATAAACTTCCTCCCCACGCACACATAGGAGTGTAACAATGACTTACATGTGTTCCAGGAGATAAACCACTCACCCATTCTTTAGGAAATAATTATGAATGGAGTAAGTCAAAGTGTGTCTCCCTGTCCCCTCTCCAGCCCTTAATAATATATTCATACATCTATTGATTCAAAAGTTTAGTCATTCAAATATATATACTATGTATTCATCACACATTTTCTCTATACTAAAGGGCTGTGGAATTTTTGCATTTCAAGAACTTACATTCTAACTGGGAGAGAGACACTGTAAATGAAAAAAAATAAGTAAAGTAATTTCAGAATGCAAAAAATAAAAAAGTAAAGAAGAAATAAGGGGCAGAGCTATAGAGTGAGGATGTTTTCATGGCTATTTTAGAGCTAGTGTTCTGAATGTCTTCTCTTTGGGAGTTACATTTCAAGCTGGGGTGTGACAAATGGACACTCAGCCACAACAGGATATTGGGAGAAGAGAATGTCAGGCTTAATTTCCAAAGAGGATAGTGGCTTGAGGTTTCCAAAGAATTGAAGAAAAAAGGGAAGGAAGGAAGAGGGAGAGAGAGAGAGAAAGAGAGAAAAAGATGAGAATATGTTAGTGGGATTGAAGAAAACCATGGCAAGTTTTATGGGGTGGATGTGAAGGAATAATATGGGTTCAATTTGGCCATGAAAAAGTCTTAGGTATTCTTCTAATTTCAATTGATCTTCAGTGGAGCATTTTCTCTAAGGCAGTGATATTCTCTATTAGATAATTTCTTAAAAAATTACACACACACACACACACACACACACACACACTACTCCAACATCTTTTGTCTTTGAAAAAGTTGTCTAGACACAGAGATAGGACACCATGTACTGAAAGATGTCCAAAGGAATAATGTGAGAACTGAATTGTGAAAGTTTTGAGTTCCAGTCCAGATGAACAAGAGGAATAAAGCACTTTTTAAGTATTTAAGTATTGGTGAATCAACTTTACACTAACATTTTTTAACCCTTGATTTTGTCGAAAAACATAAATATCAGCAAGATGCAACTGAAATTTTTTGATATCCCTGAAGTTTTAAACAGTCTAGACGTATTTGCTTAAAGGTTGAGCAAAGGTTGAGAGGTTGACTTCTCAAGTATCTGCATATATTTTATTTACTACAAATATGAAAATATCTTGTATAACAGAAACAGAATAGAAAGTGGTTCCTCAAAAATATGTTGGTGTATATTTGTAAAATGTCTACCATTTATTGGACTATTACACTGTTCTGCACATATTTTAATTTTTCAAGAATTCAGATTTGAGGAGGAGGGTAGAGTTCAGTGGTAGAGTGCATGCCTAGCATGCACGAGGTCCTACATTCAATCCTGGACCTCCATTATACAAACAAACAGACCAAATTACCTTGGTCCCCACTCACCTCAAAAAAAGATTGTGTTAAAAAAAAATTCAAAATTTACATTGACACTAACAGGGAACTATTATCATGTTCAATTTCCTGTTGAAGGAAATGAGTTTCAGGGAGGCTTCCCCAGCTCATTTCAGATGGCAAATATCGGGGTAGGACTAGATCTGAGCTCAGGTCCACCGAATTATTCTGCTGTCCCACACAGTTTAAACCATGGCTTCTTTCAAAGCATGTTTGAGTATTCAGCAGTAGAATGTGGGTTTCTTTTACTGTGTGGCTTACTCTGAAAACAGTAAAAGCACATAAAATTATGAAAAAGAGGAAAGAAAATATATACATTGCTTTTTTTAATTTTTTAAACTACTCTATATCATTCTTCTCCTCATCCTCTTTTCTATTGTCCTTTCTTACTTAATGGCTTCAAAGTTTCTTATGTCCCTTCTTCATGTCCTTTTTCGTACTGTGCTTTGTTTCTTTGTGGCATAAGCCTTTATTCTTAGATCTACAGTCTTATAGTACATTTGTGAATATATCTTATATTTTTAAGAGAAAAATATGTAATATATATATGATCATAGAATAGCAAACTTTATAGGACTCCTAAATCTATAATTTTATACAAATATTTTTGTCATTTTTAAGCTTATAAGCAAAATCTCCATGTGAATAGTATGTTTGCAAATACACAGACACCAAATATAAAATGATATAATTTAGAATTTTTATATATTAAAAGCTATGGAAATAAGCCAGAAGCAAAGTGCTTATAATTGTTGTTATGGCAGAGAGAAAGTTATGTAGTTTACATAGCCTCAGAGCATCTGTTATCTGAATATGAACCAAAAACACTCTTTAAAAGATCCTGGGCACATTAATGGAATCATGATTTCCCCTAAAAGTAAATAAACCTATAGATTAATATTACAGGAAACTGTGTAAGAGGATATAGTAAAATATTTATTCAATGTTATTTAAAAAAAATACTACTTCTGTTCTACCACGTGAGGACATCCAAGTATCAAGAATTTGAGTGGAAAGAACAAAGGAAGAAAAAGAAATAAGTAGAAAAAAGGCTTGCAGTCAATTTTCCTAGAAGCAGTACCTTTTTCCTGGGCTTGGCACTTTATAAAATACAATTGTCTATGCCTGCTCTTCAAATAGGATCATTTATAAACATTGTGCAAATCTATATTATAAATTTCATAGCTCCTGCCAAAATTAAGGATATTTTCTTACTTTGAAAAACACCTCATTTAATAGTTTTAACAGCAAAATTAATGAAATTCAGAACATCTAAGAAAAATTACAAAACAAATGACTAACATATTTTATAGCACCTCCTATTCAAGAGATGGAATCTGCATCTCAGTTCTGTGAATCTGGGCTTGTCTATGACTTGCTTTGACCCAGAGAACCTGACAGAAGTAATGGTTATCTTTTTAAGTTGTTAAGTTTCCAGGTGTTTCTTTCATTCAACACAAAATAACTGATACAACACTGACCAACAGGAATTGGACAAAATTATTTCAATAAATTTTCCCTGACAAATTAAATATCAAGTGATATCTAGATATTAAGTTCACTATTCATGCCCCCTGCCAGAATGTGGCTTTCTTCACCTGTCTAGAAATTCTAGAGACCCTGAGCTGCGGTTGCTTCTTTCTTAGAGAGGATGGATGAGAGTGGACTAGCCTGCTTATTGACCTTGTCCTCTGTCAGCCACATCTGAAGGTAGCTGCTCATCTAAAGGTGGGATTCTGCACTGTTCCTATATATTATTTTCTCCAGAGCAGAAACTGTGGACTTATGGTTACATGTGATCACAGTCCATGGGAGGACACATCACCATGGTCTTTTAAATAGATATAAAATGTCAACAGGCCTGGCTTATTAACACATACAGGTCCTTAATAAAGGCTTAGGTAACGATTGATCTTTGAGCTTCAAAAATGAAACAAAGAGCTATTGGAGTTCATCAATGAGAGGATATGACTTCAGCTGACTCATGAGCTGGACCCACCAATCAGAGCTCCTCAACCCCTCCCCTGCCATTTCCATGTACCTTCTGACCACCTTTCCCACAGCTGGAGCTGTTTTCAAGGACACAGCCTTGAGAGAGCAATGTATGATGGAGACCATATGGAAAGTACATGTGACTGAATCCAGTAAAGGCCTCCAAATTAACTTTTAAGATTCTGGTGGGCAGGTTCAGAAGTCTATTTGTCTCACAGCCACCCAAGACAAACCTCATATGTAACTTCCCATACTTATTAAACCTGCCACATACCAGTCTGGAGTTGTTTGCCTCTTTCTTCAGTCTCTCTTTGCACTCTATGTATGGGGTCCGTTTTTGAACCAACAAGAGCAGCTTCATTTCTCTAATGTGGCTATTGGCAGAAAGCATAGATTGAATAAAGCACATCTGGTTACTACCTCCATCTACCTTAGAGGGTGGAGGAAAAGGATAAAGGATAAAGGGCTCCTGAGTTGAGTCCATGATGTTTGTAGAGAAGAGATTGCTCACTGCTTGGTAGTGAGTTCTTGAGTGCAGTATCTCAGCTTTACTACTTCAGACAAAGGCAGTGATTTTCGTAGAGAATGGGTGACAGCTGCAGCAGTGATTCCACCAGGTTTCCAAGGAAAAGAGGCTGAAGGATTATGCTTTTAAGTGGCTAGGTGGGTTGCTCAGAGTTTTTTATGTATTTATTTATTTTTTTAAGCAGTAGGTCTCCACGTGGAGTAATTCTTCCCTGGGACATTTGGTAAGATCTGCAAAGATTTTTGATTGTCATTCTAGGAGTGCATTGCTATTGCAATCTTGTCTAAGATGCTGCTAAATGTCATAAAATGTACAAGTCAGCATCCCTCCTCACTCCCCCCCTACCACAGACACACACATAAGCACAATCCTGTCCAAAATGGCAATAATGCCAAAGTCCAGAAACCCTGGTCTGGAGGAGATAGGCCTTCCTTCCCAGATCAGGAGCACGCAGGTAGTTTTTGCTCTCAGTCTTTCAAATTGTGTAATTAAATCCCAATGACACTTCTATAATTGAAACAGAATGGTTGTGCTTAAATTTAAACTTCTCTATTATAGCAAAATAATGTTATCCTATTTAAAATTTACAGGGAACAGATTTCAAATGATTTAGGGAAGAATCTGTTATTCAAAGGGAAACAATAGGCCCAGGTCCCCAGTGTGGGATTCCATGAAACAATTTACATAATACATTTACCATTTACTAAATGGTATTATTTATTATTATTATATAATTTTAGTTTTATAAAGAAGCTTTCATGTACCTTGTTATTAACAATAGCCCCAAATCACTGCTTAAAAAACTCACCTGTTACCCAAGTTGTAAATGTATCATTTCCTTGTGATGTCAGGGATCTTGGGGCCCATAAAAGGAATTTTTTTAGTGTCTATCAGAGTACACTACAAAACAGATATCATTAAGCATATGAAAAGCAATATAATGCCCTTATTTTTTGAGAAGACTTAAAAGAAAACACTTATTTAATGAGATCCTCACACTGAACAGTATACAAAGATATGTGCAGTTTAATTAGGATTAAATTTAAGCCTTTTTTAAGTTGTAATTTAAATTATGCTTTTATGTTTACTTTTTAAAAAATCTATTTACATGTATTTCTGAAATTTATTTGGATGGACATTTAGTTATATCATATTTACTCCTCTCATTCTTTCTAAAATAGAATCTAAAATAGGTTGAGGGTTGTTTATCATCTGAAAGTTAAAACTCAAACTATAGATGATTTTTAGCTCCTTACGCCGTTCATTATTTCCTCCATTGTGAACTGGCCAAATGCTGTAGTTATTTAGAAGTCTTTTCCATTGTCTCCTGGAGAGAGTGAAAAGAAAAAGAAATGGGATAGGAGAAATTAGCCTAACGCATTGACTTTAAGAAGAAATAAATGTGAAATCTGTTATTGTACAGTTTTGCAGTTGGATAACTATTGTATGAAGTGACAGAAAACCAATTTTTATAGAAGTTTTATACCATTAAATGTATACTTAATTTTTTTGAAATTCTTGTTTTTGCCTTTGTTACTTACAGATCAAAATTTAAAACGAATGCTTTTTGTTATTTTTTCTTCTCCATGTAAGTCATTTTGATAATTAGTCCGTTTATTACTGTGTTCCTTGATTTTAAGTTATTTCTGCTTCTTCATTATCTTGATTACATTATCTTATACAGTGACCCAAAAAACTGCTGTTAACCCTTTTATTTACTGATTGATAAGGCAGTGAATATAGTTAGCAGAAATTTTGTAAAAAATGAAGTGTCTCATGTAGGTGGAAGAATTTAATTTTATTTTTCTTGAATCTATATCCTGACATTGATGTTGTCATTCAAAACTGCTTTAAGCATTACTTTCTAAATTCTTACATTTATTCAACAAATATTGAATACATATAACACATCAGTATATCCTTAGACAAAGGGATATAATGATTAAAACAAAATATGCTTGCCTCCACGAAGCTTGCATTATAGCATCCTCTATCCTTCTGATTATGGTGTTTCTCTTGATTCTTTCTCAATCTATACATTCATCTTTTTAACAAATATTTATGGTGTTCTTATGTGCTTGTCTTTGTTCTACATGTTTGGTACATAATGGTGAGATGATTACTATCTTCGTGGTTTTTAAATTAGAATGGGGAAATGAATATTATATAATAAAGGCAGACATGAATACAAAATAATGAGATTTTAATTATTAAGAAAGAGACAAATGCTCTGTAAGAAAACAATCTGGGTACCAGATTCTTGTATAGAATATGCAGCCCAGTATTTTCCTTAAAGAAATAAGTCAATATGAGAGCTGAGTGAAGAGAAGGAAATAGCCATGCCCAAGAATTCAAATTCATGTTTTTCTGATAGAATATCATCACATTTAAGTACTGAGATGGGTAAAAGTCAGTCTTCAGTACACCAGTGTCCAGTGCAACTGAAATTCAGTGAATAAAAGGAGAGAAAGATATTAGAAGATGCTGGGTGGTGGCCATGATGCTGAAGATCAAGAAGGTGTATTTTGGAAATATAATTATCAGGAATTGGTGATATTTTTTATGTGAGGACTAAGGAATACAGAAGTATCAAGGATGACCCCTAAAATCTGAGCTTAAGCAGCAAAACAGGGGACATAGTTTATGGAAGGAGTGAGATGAGTTTGAAAAATGTGTTAGAGACACCTTTTCTGGCACTAAAGCAGAGATGTCAGGTGGAAAGCTGAGTATAGGTCAAACTTCAGAGGAGGTGATCAGATTGAAGTTAGAGGTACAATGAGAGGTGTCTTGGGATGCAATTACAAGTCATAAAAACAGGTTCCCCAAAGAGTGTCTAGAGAAGATACTTCCAGTATAGATTCAATAGTAAGGTTTGAGTAGAGGAATAAAATCTTGGAGCATGCACTAGGAAATTGAGATACAGAAAAAATAGAACAAAGCTTTGACTTCTAAGGGATTAAGGTCAAGCTGAAGAGATATACATGTATCTGAATAGTTATATGATAAAGATATGTACTAGCTACTAATGGAGCACAATGGAGGAAACATTTAATTCTACTGAGGGTAGTTCAGAGGAGAGTTACAGAAGGATAATATGGAGCAATTCTGAAAAATCTTCAAAATAAATAACAAGCTAATAGAACACAGGGAAGAACATTCTGAGCAAAGGATTTGAGATTAAAAAATTCAAAGCATTTGAACAATTGTAAATAGTTCAGCTTAAT
This sequence comes from Camelus bactrianus, assembly GCF_048773025.1. Lineage (NCBI taxonomy): Eukaryota > Metazoa > Chordata > Mammalia > Artiodactyla > Camelidae > Camelus > Camelus bactrianus. Next base: position 39,806,864 of record NC_133563.1, on the reverse strand, counting down.
TACACGGTTATAGCTTGTTTCACAATTCAAGATTTAGTTTAACCTTCACTGATGTACCTGTCCACCTTTATTTTACATTCCTGTAGTAATTAACAAATCATATTGCTTTTGCCCTCTCGTCTGCATTAACATTTTCTCTTCTGGCTTGTCTTTAATCTGCACACTAAAAAGAGGAGCATAATTCGTTTTTATAAGCAAATGCTCATGCAGTTCTATGCAAAGAGCAGATGGTCTACAAATGTATCATTTTCTAAACAACTGTATTCTTGTCCCTTTGTCCTTGGTGGAGGTGGAGATAAAACTTTTAAATAGTGTGAAAACCAAAATAACAGTACCCCCCCGAAAATATTACAACATATTCTATCCTATCTGTGATGCCCTGATGTAAGTAAAACAATTCAGTGATCTGAAATTAACCTGTAATTAAAGTGTTGAGAATCAATCAGTACAATTTGTTTCATTAAATTCAAACACACTCAAAATTGAATCAATTTATTAAGCTTACTTATTTCCCAGTCCCCAACAGACACAATAATACCAACATGTAACAAGTTCAGACATAAACATCTTCACTGTTCCACTTACAGAAGTGAGACTACAACTTCCCAATTAGAATAAGGTACACTCTAAATACAAATTAAAAGCAAGACAAGACACTCTAAATTGGAGATCTGCTTGCTGTTGGTGAGAATGCCTTGAAGTATTGTTCTTGATCTATATGCAAAAGTAAAGGGACACACACTTCTCAAAAGAGAATACAAAGTTCCATCTAACCAATCCATCTTGTGCAGATTTTCCCTTCATTCAGTGCAAGTTTAGAATGTATAAATTATTTTGATCAGAATTCAGCAATAAAATCTTAACTCAAAAACAAAAACAACAGAAGTGTCTTGTTCACACAATGCCTGTGTGTCTTTGAAAAAAGAAAACTACCTGGAAGCAGTCCTTTCTGTAGCTTTCTGCTAATTTTGATTAACAGATTCCCTCATCTTGACTTGGAGCAACTCTCTTAGAATCATAAATTGTGAAAATGAATTGCACATTAAAGGTTCTGGCACCCAAGAACCTTGAGTTTTCCAAATAATGTTTTTCAAGACATTTAACTAAATGTAACTATAGTGTAAGGAGAAGGTAGTTGTCAATATGAACACTTCAATAGAGTAGAAGTAGTCATGCTGAATTTTTTGCATTCAATTATTCATTCTATGTTATGTGATAACACGTAATCTATCAATTATTTGTTAACTATCACAATTAAATTTGTCAGATTCTTTTGGTAAAACCACTACCAAAAATAGCAATGACTAAACATGCTTTTATAAGGATCAAGCAACCAATGCAGTTTAACACATGATCCATTAGAACCTCACATTTCAAAGCCTGGAGTTCTTGGACAGGTGGAAAAAATGTACACACTGTATACATTACAGAAGAGATCTTACAAACTTCTATCAATAAATATCCACAAAACTATTGCATGTCACTGCTAAAATTCAATTTCACAATTCTGTTGAAAAAATTCCATTGGTTACATATCTCATTTAAGTGTTGGAACGAATACTCAGTGACTTCTAAGAAATGATGGACAATCTGAATTAAATAGCTAATTAACTTAAAATCAAAACTATAATAAGTTACATATTTTATAAAAGTAATCTATATGCGTGCTTATCACACTAATATAATGTAGAATAAGATGGCTATAATTGTGGATGACTAGATATACAGAGGTAGTAAAATGGTCCTGCTAGCTAGCAAATCTGATTATTAAAATCAGGACAGAATAAGAAGAAAGTAGGGAAGAGAGGGAGAGAGGAAGATGAGAGGGAGTGAAAGAGAAAAAGGAGGGAAGGAAGGAAGGATTTGTAGTCAAACTGTTACATGTCAGGCCCTAAAATAAATTATTTCCTTAATTCTCCAACACTGGTTCTGTTATCCCCAGAATTTAGTTTAGCTTTTTTTTTTTTTTCCAAGGTGAAAACATCAAGGTTTAGGAAGATTAAATAAACTTTCTGTGAACACATAAATAATGAAAGAAGAAACAGGATTTTAAACTATTGACTTTTTATTACATCTGGACAACACAATTTACTTAAACATAGACTGATTAAACAAACATTTACTACTATTTGTTTTTATCATTTATGTACTTTCCTATAACTGATAATCACCAGCAAAAACTCAGGATGTAATGTCTCTTTATTTCACCATTGTAACAGGAGAAATAGAAAAAATATTTTCTATACAAAACATTTGATTTTAAGACTTTTTTACTCAGCATGCTGAAGATAAATTCAATTAATGGTAGTTAAAATTAACCAGCAAGAAACTGAATGGGACAAAGGGCCTAATTGTTCCTTAAAACATTTATTTCACAGTCTGTTCTAGATGTCATTTTTTATGACATCTTTTTGGGACATCTCTTAATAATAAAAATAGTTACTTTTTTGAGATACACTTTTGAAAGGTTGTGATAATATAATACAAATAGAATAATACTGTTTTACTAAACTTGTGTAAATGCAAATTCCAAAACACAAGCATAAGGTCAGCTTTGTTTCTCAGTACAAAATTAAACTATACTAAATTAAACTATGCTAAAGGGAAGTGCTTGGCTAAGGGAGTTTGGCCATTTCAGTAAATAACCATCATTTATGCAGTTTGCTCATTTCCCTGCAATTCTTTTACATGTTAAATAAAAATTGATATGAGTGAAAGGATATGAAATCTCTACTAACAAAGTAGAAAGAAAAAGTAACACACTAACTTAAAATATACTTCAGCTACCTGTCATGAGCAAATTTTGAAAAGCCTTTAATGAAAAGAAGTGCAGTACTTGGCAATATCAGTACTTGCTTCTATAGATGATTCAGCTTATTTGAGTCTTAAAAAGGACTCAGATATATTCGTGTCTTCATATCTGAATGCTATGTGGTTTTCCTGTGGGATAAGGTGAATTATTTTCATTTAATAACTTTAGAAACAAAAGATAGGATATTTCCATATTAAATTTTAGATGTTGGTATTTAAAATAACACCTTTGGCCATAGCTTGACCTCATATTTTGTTTCTCTTTATTTTATATTAATCTTGAGTTATCATTTGCAAAATTTTGTGCATCGTACTTCTTGTGAATAATTAAAATGGGTCAAACCAAGGAATTGTATTTGACTTCTTTAGGGCAGAAAACTGGGAGAAAAAAGTTAAGAAATTCTACCAATTTACCAGGGATTGCTCAGCAAGGCTGACTGCAGGAGACTTTCAACTGCTTACCCATGCAAGGGTTCATCAGTAAACTGGCAATTTCAACTGTCTGTATTTACAAGTTCCTGCTGTTCAACATCAATAAACTCACTGACTGAATTCTTGCAATTCAGCCACACAGCCAAGCACTGACTGCAACTGCAAGGAATGTCTTTGAAAAATTGAGATCAAAAATTGAATACTTGCACTTTTAAGTGTAGATCCATTCACATTCTTTATGACTCTTTAGGGAAGCACAGCAGTGGACAGTCATATAACTGCTATGCACTTACAGTTGGTGTTATTTGTTAAGAAAATTTATGGCAGTTTGAAGACCAGAAAAGGGATTGCCAAGATGACAGAGTAGAAGGACACATAGCACACCCTGTCCCATGAACACACCAAAAATTATATACAAATACAGAACAATTCACACAGAATAACTCCTGAAATTTGACATAATTTCTCTTACTTTGGAAATACAAGGAAAGCCCCACAAAACCAGGTAGAGGAAAAAAAGAAAGAAAAAGGAAATTGGTGCATGATATGCTTCACAGAGAGAGAGCAGCATAGAAAGAAAAGTGCCCTCACCCTGGGAAGCTCCCTCTCCAGCAAAGAGATCCACAGGGACAGAACAGGAGCTTCAGCGGTTTAGAGGAGGCCGCAACATGAGCTTAGCAGAAAGAACTAAGAGAAACCAGCAATGAGAGTCACTGTGAACCCAAGCCTAAGATGCATGCCAGTGGGGACAGGCTGGGCTGAGCTGCTGGAACTCAGGCTTCCATGGATGAGCCTGGGGAGGGGACTGGGGTTGACTGCACACAGGCAGCCTCAGGAGCCTGGAGTGTGGTGTGGGCTGTGGCTAGAAGAGAGTGCAAATCAATCTGGGTCCCTCCATAGAAAGCACCATTGCATGTGGGATGAGGGGTGCATTGCAAACTTCATAGCTGACATCTCCACTAGTGCACAGGGTATTGCTCTGCACCAATGTTGATGAGCATTCTTGTGAGAAGAGAGGTGGGGTTCAGTCACAGCCATCTTCTCAGCTTGCTCTGGAGGGGTACAACTGCTGGTGCTTGTCTTCTGGGCAGAGGAGGGGCTGAAACATGAACCGTTACCCAGGGGCCCTGCAACATCACAGGCAAGACTGTCATTCTAGTCCCAGGCAGAGGTGGTTGATTTGCTCTCCTGGTGCATTTGTGGACCTGTGCCTCTAAGACAAATGAGTGGAGATTTGGTGCACATTGGGGATGGGTTTGGCATCAACCGTGGGTCTGTGTACCCTGCTTTTGATTTGTGGTTACCCTGTTTTTTAATTATGTTAGCCCATTAGTATATCTATTTGCTTTAGAATGGTAGTCCTATAGGCTTTAACACATCCTATGACGAATGCAAAGAAAATTTACATTTGGTTTCACTGGGGAATTCTACCAAACATACAGAGAAGAACACATATTGATCCTTCTCAAACTCTTCCAAAAGATTGAAGAGGAGGAAATACTACCAAACTCATTCTACAAAGTCACCATCACCCCAATATCAAAACCAGGTAAATATACTACCAAAAAAGAAAATTATAGGCCAATATCATTGATAAACATAGATGCAAAAATCCCTCACTCCAACAACACATAAAAAAGATCATACACAATGATCAACTTGGATTCATCCCAGGGATGGTTCAATATACACAAATCAAACAATGTGATACACCACATCAACAAAAGAAAGGACAAAAATCACATGATCATCTCAATAGATGCAGACAAAGCATTTGATAAAATTCAAAACTCATTTATGATAAAAATTCTTACCTAAATGGGCATAGAAGGAACATATCTCAACATAATGAAAGCTATTTATAACAAACCCACAGCCAGCATAATACTCAACAGTGAAAAAGTGAAAACCTTCCCTCTAAAATCTGGAACAAGACAAAGATGCCCATTCTCATCACTTCTATTCAACAGAGTAGTGGAAGTCCTGGCCACAGCAATCAGACAAGAAAAAGAAATAAAAGGAATCTAAATTCAAAGAGAAGAAGTAAAATTGTCACTAAATGTGGATTACATGAAACTATATATAGAAAACCTTAAAGGCTCCACACAAAAACTAATAAATCTGATTAAAAAAATTTGGCAAGATAGCAGGATACAAGATTATCATTGACAATTCAGTTGCATTACTTCACACTAACAATGAAATATCAGAAAAGGAAAGTAAAGAAACAATCTCTTTTAAAATCTCATTCAATTAAAAAAAAATTCTTAGGAATAAATCTGACCAAGGAGGAGAAAGATTTGTATCAGGAGGACTACAAAACATTAATTAAGGAAATTAAAGATAACTCAGAGAAATTGAAAGATATCCCATGGTCTTGGATTGGAGAAATTAATATTGTTAAAATGGCCACACTACCAAAAGCAATCATTAAAAGTCCATGAATGATAAACGGAAGAGTGTGGAGAAAAGGGAGCCTTCACACACTGCTGGTGAGAATATAGTTTGGTACAGCTATTATGGAAAACAATATGGAGATTCCTTAACAGAAACTAAAAATAAACTTACAATATGATTCAGCAATCCCACTCCTGGGCATATATCTGGAGATAACTCTAATTCAAAAAGATACATGCACCCCAATATTCATAGCAGCACTATATACAGTAGCCAAGATATGGAAGCAGCCTAAGTGTCCATTGACAGATGGCTGGATAAAGAAACTGTGGAATATTTATACAATGGAATGCTACTCAGCCATAAAAAGAATAAAAGAATGTCATTTGCAGCAATATGGATGGACCTGGAGGTTATCATTCTAAGTGAAGTAAGCCAGAAAGAAAAAGAAAATTATATATGATATCACTCATATGTGGAATCTAAAACAAATTAAAAATAAAGACACAAATGAACTTCTTTACAAAGCAGAAATAGACTCACAGACATAGAAAAAAACTTATGGTTACTAGGGTGAAAGGAGGTGGGAATGAATAAATTAGGAGTTTGTAGATATATGTACTATTATATATTTAATATATAAGCAACAAGTTTCTTCTGTATAGCACAGGGAAGTATGTTCAGTATTTTGTAGTAACCTATAATGAAGAATAATATGAAAACAAATATATGTATGAATACATATATGACAGAAACTTTATGCTGTGCACCAGAAATTGACACAACTTTGTAAACTGACTTTATTTCAATTGAAATATAGAAAGAAAGAAAGAAAGAAAGAAAGAAAGAAAGAAAGAAAGAAAGAAAGAAAAAAGAAAGAAAGAAACTAAAAAATTTAAAAGAAAAAAAAAAGCCAACAAAATTAATAAACAAAAAGAGGAAAATTGGATTGGATTGTTTCAAAGTACCCCTTTATCTTATTATTTATAATTTAGTCAGTCCTCTATTCAACCATATATCAGTTGGTTATTGCCCCTGACCATCACTGACCTACTTTCTGCCTCTATCGTCCTACTTATTCTAAACATTTCATATAAATTGTATCCAATATGTGGCTTTTTGTGTATGACTCCTTTCACTTAGCATAATCAGAACTACATTCTTTTTATGGCCAAATAATATTGTATTCTATGGATGTACCATATTTTATTTACAAAATTACTTGTTGATAGTCTTTGGCTTGTTTCCATTTTGGGGCTATCATGAATACTGATGCTGTGAATATTTGTGTACAAATTTTTGAATGTATTTTTAAAATTTTCTTGGGCATGACAGTGGAGTTGCTAGATCATATGATAATTCTTTCTTTAACTTTTTGAAGAACTAGCTGCCTTACAAATTGGCTTCACCATTTTACATCTCCCCCGACTCCAAGCAATGTATGAATTTTCCAATTTCTTCACATTCTTTTCTGTTATTGCCTGTCTTTTTTTTTTTTTTAATGATAGCCATCCTGGTAGGTGTGAAGTGGTACCTCAAATTGTATTAACTTTCTTAGCATTTACAAACTAAGTGATATATGTGTAGATATGAAAGTAGATTCATAGGGACATAATTAGATACATGATAGAAGGAGGTATACAGGCATATCTCAAAGATATTGCATGTTCAATTCCAGACAACTACAATAAAGCACATATCACAGTAAAATGAGCCACATAATGTTTTTGGTTCCCAAGTGCATATAAAATTTATGTTATAGTACATTGTAGTCTATTTAGCTTGCAATAATATTATATCTAAAAAAGCAATACACATACCTCAATTAAAAATACTTTAAAAACTGTTAGCCATCATCTGAGCCTTCAGTGAGTCATAATTTTTTTACTTGTGAAGGGTCTTGCCTTGATGCTGACAGATCAGGCTAGCAGTTGCTGAAATTTGAGATGTCTGGCAATTTCTTAAAATAACAATAAATAATAATTGATAGCAAAATATTGATTGATTCCTCTTTCACTTGAACACTTAGAGGCCATTGTAGGGTTATCAACTCATCTAATTTAAATATTATTGTGTCTCAGGGAATAGTGAGGCCCAAGGAAAGAAAGAGAGATGGGGGAACAGTCAAGTCAATGGAGCAGTCAGAACACACACAGCATCTGTGAATCTGGTTTTCATCTCATGTGAGTGGGGTTCATGGCAATCTGAAACAATTACAATAGTAACATCAAAGATCACAGGTCACCATAACAAATATAATAATAATGAAAAAGTTTGAAATACTGGGAAAATTACCAAAGTGTGACAGAGAGATACAATGTGGAAAAATGGCAGTGATAGACTTGCCAGAGACCAGGTTGCCACAAACTTTCAATTTGTAAAGAAAAAACTCAGTATCTGCAAAGTACAGTTAAGTGAAGCACAATAAAATAAGATATACCTGCATATAGAAACTGCCAAACAAATTATGCAAATTCATGATTTTTTTTCTGAGAAAAAGCATACTCACAAGGTCAGATACACTTTTGTGAGAGGAATGACCCTTTTGAAGTCACTGGCATTGACTGGTTTTTGAAGGATGAACTCTATTCACACAGAGTGAGAAGAGAGAGAAAACTCTTCAAATAGAATATTTAAAGTAACATTTTGGGAAGGCAAAATGTACAGGGTATCATTGTGAAACATTGGGTAGATCTACTTTGCTTGAGCAGACAGTTTTACAAGAGAAGAAAATAAACCTGGAAAAATATATAACCATCACAACTAAAATAAGGCAACATAAATAATTAGAGTAATTACATACATTCAATATTTTGAAACAATGCAAGATGATGATAAGTTTAAGTGGCATCATGAGTGAAACATCATAATTAACATGATGTGCACTGAAATTTTCATAAGAGTTTCAGAAAGGAATAGTATTTGAATGGACATAGACACATCCCAGGTTGGTCCAATAGCAGAAGGAACTATTGAGAATTAGATAAGAGATGGGCAAAGCTGTGCCTGCTATTCATTTCTCCCCACAAGCCTTGTGCTGTACCATGATATCCCACTGAATCTGGGCTTTCTGAGGACCCTAGAGCTAAGGTTGCTTCTGATCTCCATGTATTTCCATTCTTTTGAACCCAATTTGGCTACTAGTTACATTATGTTTATATAAACGAAGTGTTTTATGTGAGGATATTAATTAGCTATGTCAGCACTGGACTGCACCCTGCAGGTCTACAAGCCCTGTACTTGCCCAGCTTCAAGACCTGAGAAAGATCCCAGAGTCAGCAACAGAGATAATCAATAGTATAATGATTAGGGTGATCTTACACATCTGAAGCAAAGTCCTGGAGCAACATCCTGCCATGTGTGGGAGCTGGAGGGCAGGACATGATGGCAGTCTTTGCTCCTGGTGGGGAAGAAGAGGTTACCAGTCATAGGGGAGTTGATGTCAGGTTGGCTCATTGGTTATGAGGGTAATCAGCACAGGGTCATGCCTCTCACCACCCCTTGGATAAGCATAGTGGTGAGTTCTGATCTAAATCTGGAACAGTCATTAGCTGGGGCCTGGGGTGAATATGAAGGAAGATCAGTCTTATGAGTTGTGTGTAGGTGAAGCAGGCACCAGTCAAGGAGGAGATGTATAGAGAGAAGCCATCTTGAGTTGCCTGACCATGCAGCCATCATCAGAGGTACATGTTATTTATTGACTGAAAATAAAGAATCATGGAGTAGTGACATCAGAATTCCCATACTCTCTTAAGGTTATAATTGCTTGTTCTCACTGTATGGGCAGAACCCTTGCCCCCAAGTTTCTGTTGAAACTCAGGTTTCAGGGAAGTGTCTTCCAGAATAATGTTCCTTGTATACAGGAGGTGGAACTGGAAATTAAGAGAATGGTTAGGATATCAGAAAACTAGACAAAATGATGACAAAGGGATGGATATCCATTCAGAGGAGAACATGAGAAAAGAGAGGGGAGAATGGCAATCTGATAGGGGACACTTAAAATAACCAACATCAGAAAACAACCTTTGGGAGGACATTTTACTTTTCAACAGGAGGATATTACCAAAAAGGAAATCATAAAGTTGGCTTGGAATGTGTGCCATCATCCTAAATAGTCTTAAGACGTGTGATGTGATATGTCGAGTTCTCTGGTGAGTGGAGTGATTAAGCTGTAATGACAGCTCCACAGGGCACAATGTCAGGAACCAGTCCCGATTGCTTTTCTGTTGAAGAGGGCAGTAGGGTGGAGGTGGTATTCCATTTTCAAGTTCCTTCAATATGCTGGTCCTCAAGCCAGTGCATATGTATCTGGGGCAGCTGAAAAGAAGAAGGATGAAGAAGGGCATTGAAACCCTTTAAAATTGTACTCAAAGAACAAGTGACACTTACTTTTATATGTGACTGACTACAATTTAGTCACTAAATCTAGCTACAAGTCATGCTGGGAAATGTTCCCAGATAAGTACAAGTATCATTTCTACCCAGGAAAGGAGCAGTAGACATTGAATGATAGATAACTGGCAGTCTGGCCCACATCTCCTTTAATAAAGAATCAGTGTAAATCCTCTTATAAACCTGTAGTTTTATGACTCTCAACACTTGTCTCACAGAAAAGAAAAGTGAGTTTCAGAATCAAGAGTAGGCATTTGTGTCCTGCCTTCCTCTGCTCTAACGTCACTTGCTCTCAGTAAGTCAGCTGCTCATTCAGAGGAGAAAATATTTCTCAGATGCCAAAAGCAGAATTGATCTATTGTGAAAGAGTTGAAGTGTGTTCTAAAGAAACTTTAGACACTGCTCAGTCCTCGACACTGAAGGCCTTCAGGATGTTTTGTGATTGTTATAATTATTTTTGGTTCCTTTAAGTTTGTGCTAGAGCATGGGACAGGTAGCTGTATTTCATTTTAAATATATTTGGATGATGCTATTCATTGGGTAAATGTTGGTCGGACTTAATGCATATCAAGATCTGTGTTAGTCCTGATAATTACTTTAGAAGAGAACAAAATATAGATAAAATTGTGATGTGTTACAGACCCCCAGACACTCATAGTACAATGAGAAGATGACAAGTATTTCAACAACCATCATGAACAACTTTACCACACATACACATGCCACATATAGAATATGTTATGTTATACATGCTACAACATGTATGCTACATATTATATTATACTATAGTGTATTATACTATACACTTTACTGTAGAGGTGAGTAATACATTCTTCCCATTTTCCAGGAGATAAATCCTTAGTAATTTGCATTCAAAGGGAAAGTAGAAGAAGAAATGTTTCCACTTGTTTTGGGAAAGAGACAAGGTGTAAATATACTCAATCAATAGGACAAATTATTTGAGGGTACTTCCTTTTTTTATGTGTTCCTCAATACATGTACTTTCTTGCAGAAGTGTACTTGAGCATTTTGATCACTAACATATACATATCATGAAGATGCTGGGTGAAGATAAGTGTTTTAATAGGAAACTCGGTAGCATACTCAACTGGAGAATTCTGCCACTGGCTAGAATGACAGATTCAGTGTAAATGTCTAAGCACAGCACTAAGACGATTTAAGTTTCCCTTTTGTATGTGAAACACTGAGGTCATGCTTCTTACATGCAGCATGCTTGTGGGGTAATTGGAGTAGGTGATCAGGGCAATCACACTACCTGTGGATGGCTGTAGGGGATGGTGGGCACAGAATGCTCTGGAATATGACACGATAGATTACTACTCCTCTTACAATGTGTACCCCCCAAAATAAGCTACTTTTTAGTATTATATATATAATAGTATTATAGATATATATAATATATCTCCTTAGATATTTAGTTTAATTCAATTAAACTTTTGGACAAATTATGCAGTGTTATAGTCTGTCAGAAAACCTGATGTTACAGGTAAATAGAATACAAATTTAACACATTTTAATTCCCTGTGTTGAAAAAATAGAACACTTTAACATGAGAAAATTCACAATTTCAAAATTTTCATATCAATCTTTAAAGGCCATTATCTGCTTTTAGCTTGGGGAAGCAAACAATGAGGGCTTTTGTGATTGAAACAACGTGGTTTCCCATTTTCTCTATGACATATTGTCATTACTCAAATCTAATTTAATCAATCCATCTTATTAGTGTTTTCTGATATTAAAAAGGATATAAAATTACATTTTATTGAATTATAAGTGTGAGTAAAATAGCTATTAATATTTCCTGTGGTTTGATGTCCATGCACCAGAATGCAATTGTACTATTTTATTAAATTCAAAAATGTTTCTGTTTTTGCTGACATTTGGTTTGCACATTCTGTGTCTTGAGTGATGTTCATAAAGTTTTCTTAAGATTTGTTTCTGCCATTGCCACAATACAACACATTTTTATAGTAATACATTCCTTTCGTATTTTAAGACAAAAAGATGTAGTATTTTGGAAATATGGTTATGTTTCTAACAATCCTTCCTATGCTCTGGCAATCAGAGGAAGTCAAATTTTGCATTTTCTAAATGTTTATAAAAGCTTTATAGCTACCACAAATAATTTTAATATGAGGGAACATAAGACAGAATAAAATGATGCTGACAATATAAAAAATAGTATACACATATAATATTTTGATAAAAAGTGCATTTAGACAACATAATAATATTTAATTTTCATAACATTCTGGTGCAGGAATGCTATTATCTACAATTGAAGAGAAGTGAGTCCGAGAGGTCAGTAAACATGTTCAAAGTTGCACAGTTTAGATTTCAGATTCAGAACCACACAGTGAATCTTGTGACTCCAAATCTCTTACTCGTTCTGCTAGACCATGTTACTTCCAGAAATAGATCCAGGCAGCCCAGATCTATCTCCACAGTTTACTTTCTCAAAAGAAATTTCAGGTAGGCCAAATTAAATAAAAAATTGAACATCTATTTTTTTTCTCATATTTAATTCAAGATCAAACTCCCTCTTCTAAATGTGTCTTTATATTTGACCTTCACTTCAAATCCAAGTGCCTTTTTAAATGAGTTTAATTTTATTGTCTCTAGTTTATCTTTTAAACTAAGTAAACAATTTTCAACATCAGCCTCTACTACCAATTGAAACTGGTTAGTAAAAATGACTTTCCTTGTGGTCATATTTTTTAAATTTTGTTTTGATGGGGAGGTATTTATCTATCTATCTATCTATCTATCTATCTATCTATCTATCTATCTATCTATTTATCTATCTATTTATTATTTGTTTCTTTGTTTGTTTAAATGAAGATATTGGGGATTGAACCCAGGATCCTGTGTATACTAAGCATGCACTCTACCACTGAGCTAGAATTTTGTTATAGAATGAAATGTGTCCCTGTATAATTTGTATGCTGAAGTCTAAAACTTGGCTGCCTCAGAATGTGACCTTATATGGAATAAAGCTGTTGAAGGTGTGATTAGTGAACATGAAATCATGGTGGGCTAGTGTGGGTCTGTAACCTAATACGAACGGAGTCCCTGTGAAAAGGGAATATTAGAGCATGGATACACATGGACACAGGGAGAATGCCACGTGGAAATGAAGGTAGACATCAGGGCAATGCTTCTTCACACCAAGGAACGCTAAGGACTGCCAGAAAAGCACCAGAAACTAGGGGAGAAACCCTAGAAGGAATCAGCCCCACTAACACCTAGATCTCAGACTTTTAGCATCCTAATCAATAAATCGCTGCTTAAGCCATCTAGTTTGTGGTATTATACAGGCCTCATCGGTTAATACATAGCCTTTTCTTTTCTTTATCAAATCCAGTATTCTTGTCAGGCTCTTTCATCTTTATTATGTCTCTAAAAAATTTGGATTTATCATCCCCTATAATGCCTAAAATGCTGGTCTTCTTAAGGATCGTCCTTTATATACAGTTTTGGAATAATATCAAAACTGTGGTTTAAACTAGTACTCATTTATATACCAAAATTGCATATGTCTTCTAAAATCAGGCACAGACTACCCAACATATCTAAAACTGAATTCAGTACACTTGGTGCATTTCCCTATCTTCTTATCTCTTCCCCACTCTCTATTGCTGTAAGTCACTCCTTTGACTCAGTTACTCCAGCAAGAATCTTGAATGAAGGTCAATCTATATTTGCCAACTTCATGTCCTACTTTTAAATAGTACATAAGCCCATCAATTCTATCTCCTTAATAATTCTTGAATAAATCCACCTTTTTATAACCCTTTACATTCTCTCCTGGTCAACTTCAGTACTTTCCTAACTAGCCTTTCTGACTTCTGCCTTGTGTACTTCCCCCAACTCATTGCTGTTCTGTTTAAAGACCCATTCTGTTCTGTAAGATATAATACAGTGTATTGTGACTTTTTAATTTTATTTTTCATTTAACTCAGGAATAATTGACAAATAAATTGAAATTGTGATTCTTTTTTTTATTTATTTATTTTTTATTTTTACCAGTGTTCAGCACAATTTTTCAGTTATTCATGGACATATACACACTCATTGTCACATTTTTCTCTCTGTGAGTTATCATAAAATTTTGTGTATATTTCCCTGTGCTATACAGTGTTGTCTATTCTACAATTTTGAAATCCCAGTCTATCCCTTCCCACCCTCCACCTCCCTGGTAACCACAAGTCTGTATTCTCTGTCTGTGAGTCTATTTCTGTCCTTTACTTACGCTTTGTTTTTGTTTGTTTGTTTGTTTTTGTTTAAAGCATTACTGAAGAGAAAGAAAGAGGCTGGAGGAATAACTCTCCCAGACTTCAGACAATACTATAGAGCTACAGTCATCAAGACACATGGTATTGGTACCAAAACAGACATATAGACCAATGGAACAGAATAGAGAGCCCAGAAATGAACCCACAAACTTTTGGTCAACTCATCTTTGACAAAGGAGGCAAGAATATACATTGGAATAACGACAGTCTCTTCAGCAAGTGGTGTTGGGAAAACTGGACAGCAGCATGTAAAACAATGAAGCTAGAACACTCCCTTACACCAAATACAAAAATCAACTCAAAATGGATTAAGGACTTAAACATAAGACAAGATACAATAAACCTCCTAGAGGAAAACATAGGGAAAACATTATCTGACATACATTTAAAAAATTTTCTCCTAGAAGAAATAAAAGCAAGAATAAACAAATGGGACCTAATGAAACTTACAAGCTTCTGCACAGCAAAGGAAACCAAAAATAAAACAAGAAGAAAACCTATGGAATGGGAGAAAATTTTTGCAAGTGAAACCGACAAAGGCTTGATCTCCAGGATATATAAGCAGCTCATATGACTCAATAAGAAAAAAATAAACAACCCAATCCAAAAATGGGCAGAATACCTAGACAAGCAATTCTCGAAGGAAGACATACAAATGATCAATATGCACATGAAAAAATGCTCAATATCGGTAATTATCAGAGAAATGCAAATCAAAACTACAATGAGGTATCACCTCACACCAGTCAGAATGGCCGTCATTCAGAAATTGTGATTCTTAATACACATTAATGAGAATAACAGTTTTTAGATGCAGTTCATTTATGCAAAACATCTTTCTATTTTTAGCATCTAGGTTTCTTTAACCTTAATGCATTTTGATTTCCATTCTTTGTAATGATGAAACATTGCAGATTTAAATAAATTTACATCAGTGTTTTTATTATCTGTTAAGTTTAAAACACCATAAACAAAGCCTCTTTTTTCCCTGTCTACTTCACCTTCAAACCTCCTGCCCCTCCCCGAAAACATGCATACACATACACACACACACACACACACACACACACACACACAGAGTCATCACTCTCTCTTTTTTTCTCAATTGTGTCAGCAACATGCCATGGATATAGCAAACATATTTCTTGGTTGGTCTTTTTGTGAGTCTGAATGAGGTTCTTATGCATCTGTAAGTGATTGATTAAAAAGAAATTTTTGATTTCATAGAAAAAGTGGTAAAATGCTTTGGAAAGTCTTTCAAAATAGCATTTCTAAACTTGAAGTGGAATTTTGACATTTTGGCATTTAACATTTTAAGTTTTATCCATTTATTAAGCAATTTAATGTGTTTTTGTCACCTGGCCTTTTCTGTCTTATTCATATATTTCCAGATGATACAAATTTCTTCCCCAAAGAAAGTTCATAATGGCAAGAATCTTAGTTATATTCTTGATTTTGTGTTCTGTAAGGTTTTATTGAACCATACAATTCTAATAGCATCTTTTTTCTTTTTTGGTGGAAATGGGAGAATAAAAAATCATTTGTATCAGTATAAGTCAAATACTACTTTCTTTCAATAATTAAATATTTTAAGTAAACTGACCTATTAACAGTTTAACTTTTTAATTTTTTCTTGTTCATTTCCCGCCATGAAAATCCCTAATTTTAACACAGTAAGCAAAATTTCCTTGGGTGACTAGATCTTAGAAATTGGAAAATGCATTTGCTCAGGCAATAAGGGCTTTACTATATCAACATATTTCTGCCATGCTTATAAAATCATTAAGCTGACACCTTTGGGAAGATTTTAATTAATTACAAAATGTCAATTAATTGATGGAGTAAAATGAAAAAAGGTAACATGGAACAGATTTAGCAGTATACGAAAGAGTTGGATATCTTCAGTCTATGCTTGATAGAAAGTTCTAATTTCCCTATCTTGAGAACAAAGGACACTGGACTTAGACATCTGTTTCCAATTTTGCTGTTAAGGAGATTTGGGCCCAGGTAGGTCACTTAACTGATGGACATCTCTTTTCTCATAAATGAAAGGACAGGATCAGTGTAGGTAATTTCTAAAATTCTTTCCAGCTCTAATACTTTATTTTTTTTGTCAAAATCTATCAGCCTTAGTGATACATGTTGTCAAAGACTAGAGATATAGAGAATGATGATGATGATAATGATGATTTTGATAATGTCTAATATTATTGAGTGTTATATGCCTGCATTTGATTCCCTAATTTTTCTAATAGGGGAATATTACTGCCTTCCATTTTATTAATGAGAAAATTGAGGAAAAGATAATTTAACTAATATGACCAATATCATAAAGCCCTATGCCAAAGTCAATTATTTCAAATATTAAGCTTTATGGAAAGAATATTATCAGTGTTCATCAGTATCCTTTCTGTGCACCAGCAAGACTACATTATTTATCCACTTGAAGATCATTAAGTTCATGTGATTAGCTTTGTCCAATGGCCATGAGTCAAATTTACATGTATAAGTTTTGGCACAAAGCATGGAAAAACCAGCAATGGCTCTGCAGGTGCCTCTTTTTCTGAGATGCCCATCAGGAGGCAGTAAGCTCCATATGATGTTGCTTCAAGATGGTGGTACTTTCCTTGTATTCTGAATCACTGAGTTGCTGGTTGTGGGACAGTTCATCTTGCTTCTTATCTGGATACAGACTTTGCTAGAGTAAATTCTAAATCTTTGTTGTTTAATCCACTGAAATTTGGATTAAATCCACACACACACATATATGAGGACATTTAGCCTATATACAAAATCAGGACATTTTCATCTTCAATGAAAGTTAAGGGCATGAAGCTTTGAAAGTTTTCCATGTTATCAATTATACCAGTATTTCCTGATATAATCAGCCACCTGGTAGTTAGCATTGGCTACCATGAAAACATTCTTAAGCATGAATCATTCTCTCCTGCTAGATTATCTCCTTTTTTCTCACTTCTATCTCTCTTGAAACCTCTTATTCCTTGCTCCCAACTTCTTTTTTCAGTAAATACATACCTTAACAACTCCTCTTTTTTTTTTTTTGAAATACTCTTTCTTTCAAGATTGAGAAATAATATGAAATATTTGATTTTCAATACTGACGTTTAATAGCAGTGTGATCTCATCGAAGTTATGTCTCAGTCAGGTTCAATCTGAAAATGAAAACAAATATGAGTATTATGTGAAAAGGGGTTAGATATGTGATAGCACTTCCCCAAATTGTGTGTATTGCTGGGGTCATAAATTTCTAAAAGGGAGAATTGGAGGCTCATGGAAAAGACAATAACCAACCCTTTGAAGTAAAGCAGTTTGGGCTGCCCAAGTGGGTCTGCAAAGGAGACCTGGTGCAAAAGATTATGGAAAGCTGCTGTCTCCACATATCTGTTGGGTCTCAGTGGCTCTTGGTCAGCAAGATTTTCATTTGGGAAGATGATGTGGGTGTGGAGACAAAGACAGCAAGAACTAGCTAGAATCCACATATATCTCTTTGTTACTCGTACCTCTAAATTAACAGATTTCAGATGAGCTGCTTTATTTTCCCCTTCCAAAATTTGTAAAAAGAATTTCTTATTTGGGCCAGTTAACAAACTATCATACATGATAGGGGTTTCTTGTAAAGTATTCTAGCTTAGCCCAGATGACAGTATAAAAAAATTGCTGCAAGTCAATTAATTTTCCTGTCCTTTAATTTCTTTATTTCTAAAATGTTTGATTTTGCTTCAGCAACTCAGTGTCATAGTTGTTGGAATCACATGTGAATATACACTGAAAATTACAATAATGATAAAAATTATTGTTGTTTCAAAGTAATTGTGACAACATATTTTAAAATGATTTGCCTAAACACATCAATCTGTGAAAATAAATATTTAATACATTTTAAAAATAGAAGCCTCTTGAAACAGTGTGGGCTTAACTTGTCTTGTGTATATCTGCTTGTTCTATAGTCTATGATTGTAGATTTCAAATTTTTACACTGCAGTATGCACAATTTACATAAAAACTTCAATAATCATGTTAACTAAATCCTTATTTGTGACTTATAAGATAATACATTATTAATTTAATGTTCATGACACATACAGGCAAAGAGGTGGATAGCTTACAAATTCTATTACATGGAATTCTGAAGTTCTTGTACTACCAAGAAAATTATAAATATAGATTTGAATTTTATGTAACTGCTGCTCTGATAAAATTAGTTGGAAGGAAATTCAGTGCTTTGAGTTTTTAATAGTTATGATATTTAATACTTATTTACTTCAATTTTAGCTAATGAACAGTGGAGACCAACACACATTTAAGCTGGTAATTTCTACTTCTGGCCAGAAACACATAGGAACTGTGTATAAATAAATGCAAATGCCATTAATGTATAGATTTTTAAAGTTCTACTATATTTTTCTTGGAAATGAAGAGAACTTTCAAAATTATCTTTCTTAATCCTATCATTTGATAGATAAAAAAAGAAAATTACCCAGATAAAGTAAGAAAAATTATATAGATCATAAATAAACTTTTTGTATATGTTACTGAACTTTTCATGTGCCTGCTTTATTTTATTATTGCTTTTTGTAATACAACTGACTACTTACACCAACCACCAATTGGTATATATATTACCAATTGTGCACATATTTCTATGATTCAGTCATACAAATGTTGATTATGGTTTGTTCCAAATTCATTTGGATTTGCAAACCTAATCATAACTAAAACAACTGAGGAATTAGAAACTCATTTTAAACAAAAATCAAAGGAGACCTTGCAAGATACTATCCCAATCAAATCTATGGCCCTATTGCAGAAAACAGATTTTAACAAATCTGGGCTAGGCCTTGTTATGTACATGGTATATAGACTGAGGTTCAAACCACAGTGCCTGATGTTGGGAGTATGTGGTCTTATTAAGATAGTGAAAGACATGTAGTCAGTAGTTACAAAGCAGTGGAAGTATTTGACAATGACTGTTTCATAGGAGAGGCAGTGAAGAATTCATTTCTGTGTTTTCATCAGAGACATAGAGTTCAAAACAATGACTTTGGTCCTAAACTTAGGAGATTTTATACTACAATAAATAGTAGTAAGGAGGATGTGTGGATACATTGTGTTGTGCATGTGGGGGCACACACACACATGCCTGTTGTGGGCAAAGGTATGTGTTATTGGCAGGGTTAGCTCATTTAGCCAATACTAAAAACAAGGGGTGGGACATAGATCCCAAGTGACTTTGTGATTTTTACTATTAATAATTCTAAAGAAAAACACTGGCAAAATAAGTAAAAATTACAGAGTTTTTCTAGTTTTTAAATCCAAAATCTGTTTATTTTTTCAAGCTACTGTTATTCTTAGTGAAGGGGAATAACAGTTCCTGCCTTTTACAGTGAAGGAATAAAGAGTATTCATGATGTGACTTTTCATTAAAATATGAAATTTTCCATCCTAAGGTCCTCAAAAATGAGTTATTCTACCCTGATCAGAAATGGTCCTCTGGGCATTGGCTCATATGGGATAATTTAATGGAATTTCACATTCTGTAATTGAGACTATATGTACATCTAATGATGCCAAGCATATTTTAAAAACCCCTCAATGCTGAAGTTTCAGTCTCCTGCCATGATTGTTCATACCTCTCAGTTGATTAGTAATTCTAAATGACAATGCAAATCAAAGTGAATTTTCATATTGTGTTTACACCATTAGTGAAAATCTAATTAAATATCTAATAATTAATGCAACTCCTTCCAGGAGAGTTAATACATTAGAGAATGTCAATGGGGAATATCCAGTGGGAATATTACCTTCATTGTTGTGTTTCATATTGTGAATTGAGTGAATTATAGTGTATATTATATTTTATATGCATATTTTTTAAAAACTGTGTGGGCAAGACAATCCAGTTCTTGGTACAGTAATGTAACTTTCTTTTAGTTGGACATTATTATATTGATGTCTTACACCAGGTCACCCAGTCAGCTAGCCAGTAAACATTTAGAGAGTGCCTAATACGTGACCAGCACTGTGTTAAATGTTAGTGATATAGAAAGTGTTAATATAGAGACCTTTTTCTCAAAAGGATCTTTTCTTAAATTACTAACCATTATAATTAACTTAAGCTTCTAATTTTCAGTGGGGAACTTTTGAGTGGAATTCAGAGAAGGTTATGGTGTGTATTAGAATATCCTTTGGCATTCTATTTCCACATGAGGAGTATTTATCTTCTCCTACTTTTGGGCTTGAACTTGTAACTTGCTTTGGCCCGTAGGCTATCAGCAGATATGATGTGATGCAAGCCAAGGCTTGAAATGTGCTTATGCACTGGGCTTTCTGTCTTGTACTCTACCTCTACCATGAGGACATGCTGAGTAGACTGATTGGCCTCAAACAATTCAAAGGCACTTAAGATTAGACCTGAACTGAACCCATGTCCTGGAACTAAACCTAAGTGAGGGCATTAGAGTTCTCAGCAGAGCTGGCCCAGTGGGTCAGCAGTTTGAGGTAGAACCCCAGATGAACAATTAGTCAGTGCATAAGAATACTTAGCTTTATAAGCCTCTAAGCTTTGGGATGTTTTGTTGCAGACCCATAGCTGACAGACACAAATGAATATGTGGTTTATAGTGATTGCAATAACAGATCTGTTTTTCTTTTTAGATCTTGTATTTAAAAATATTTACAAGAGTATAAATATGTGTTCTCTTTTTTAAGGAAACAGAGGCTTCATCATTATTTAACTATAATTTAAGAACCAAGCAACAAAGGCAGAAACAGTGAAAACATCAATGGTGTAAATGTAATAATATGAATGATTCTATTCTGCCAAATGTATCCATGACAATTTCTTAAGTGATCATCAAAGTATAGGCAAATTATTCTCCTCGGAAGGCCCTGTAAGCTCCCTGTGTAGTTAACCAGTTTACATAAACATGGAAGACAGTGATGGAGTTGCTTCTTGATTTTAAAAAAAAGTTGTGTCAGCGTGTTTAGGTAATTTTTTAGAGTTGTGTTTGTGTTTCATCTGAGTTGGCACAAAAATGACAAATAGGCAACATAAATATAAAAATTCAAGGCCACTAAGAGAAAGAAATATGTGCTAGACTTAAAGCCATTAATATGCAATTGTTAACTCCTTAAAATAAAGCACACTCTTATTTTATATTATACACCTCTAGTCCTTAGAGCTATGTCTTTCATGATGTTGGTATATCATGTATGAGCAATAAATAGTATTATGTGACTCAAACAATGATCACACATAAATATATTACTAATGAAAAGTTAAATGTTTAGGGACCTTTGTATTGTTAGTCCTTGTATAAGTTACTAAATTTACTAAAACAACCTTTTCATGTACATATGTACATTAATAATAGAAAGTCATCTGGCATAAATTAACTGTATTTTCAGTGATTATAGTCACACCTCAAATCTCTGGAAGCAGTTATTTGGTACACTTTGACATGGACCTTTTAAAAACTAGATTAAATTATTAGTAACTGTAAAATCTCTGACAAGAAAATGCTTCTTTCAGGACGTTATATATAAATATAAAATTGAAAGAAGGACGTACCCTCCTGTGAGAAAAGCAAATGTAAATAGTTTGTGTGGATTAGGTGAAGCAAGGCCCTAGCGTTCACTCTACATACTTTTATAGTGGGCGTTTTTTCACCGTGACTCTTTCACCTCAGGTTGACTAAATGTGACTTGTTCACAACTCAAAATTTAAATAGTTTGAGCTCATGTACGCCTTATGAAAAAAGTGAGATTCAACATTGCATATTTAACTCTTAAAGTGTAAACTGTCTCATATTTACTATCACACAAAATAACAGAACAAAAATAGGTAAATACAGTAGAAAAATATAAATCTGTAGGCAAAATTGACCTGTAAAAATAAATGGGATTATTCCAACAATGCAAATTAGTTTGCCTGTATACAATAAATTAATGTAGTATGGCACATTAATAGATTACAAAACTACAAGGGGAAAAGAAATTGATCATTTCAGAAGATGCAGAGAAAATACGTGATTAAAGTCCAATACTGGTCCTAATAAAAAGCTCTTAGAAAACAAGAAATGAAAGAACTTCTTTATTCTGACAAAGAATACCAGAAAAAAAAAAAAAAAAACAAAGTAAACTATTGTGATGAATACAAAAAAGGTAAAAACATTAACTTCAAAATTAGAAACAAGTTAACAATAACCTCTATGACCTCTTCCATTCATCATTGTAAGGGAGGTACTTAAGACCTTAGTAAGAAACAGAATCAAGTGTATTATTTACTAGAATCTGAATGAAATAATCTAAACTGTTTATGTTAAAAAAAAACCAAAAAGATAGGTATAAAAAGAGTAGTTTTCAGAGACTAATTATCAGGTGTATTTCTATGCCTAAAAACAAAATGTTAGAAATGCAATAAACAGATACAATTTTAACCACAGAAAAATATGAAGAAAAGAAATTCACCAAATAAAAGTCTTGCATGCCATCCAAAAAAAAAAATATGACTGTGTGGAAATGCATTAAAGATACAAAAGTAACTGGATAAATATAGCTTCTTCATGAATATGGAAAGCCAATATCTTAACCATATAAAATCTTACCAAAGTGATTCAGATTTAATCTCTATGATTAAATTCTGGCAGAGGTTTGAATGGTACTCAACAAACTTACTCTAAAATTTATATGGAAAAAGACACAGCCAATAATAGTCAAGTTATTCTTGAAGAAAATTAGATGAGTGTAAATTCCAGCCATAAATATTATCCAGTAACACTTAGCAGAAAAGATAGAAAAACACACAAATGTGAAACTTTAAGTTTAAACTTTAAACTTTAAGTACAAGAGATGTGGTGTTGGGGCAAGGAATAGCGACTTTATTTGGAAAGCTGGCAGACCGAGAGGATGGCTGACTAATGTCTTGGAGAACCATCCAGATCCAGTCACAATACAGGCTTCTTTTATACAAAACAAAAACAAAAACAGAAAACAAAAAACAAACAACAAAAACAAGGGAGGGTGTATGGTTGGTTGTTGCAAACTTCTTGCTGTAGAAATTCTTTGTTCTTGCAGCTGTCCATGTGGGTCAGTTCATGGTGTCCCTGTAAACCTCCAACAAACAAGTGTTATTCTCTATTCTGCAGCTTCTTATCTTTATGTGAGTGCAGAGCTAGCAAGACTAAGCCTAGGAAACAGGGCACAGTGGTCAAAACTAAAGGAACAGATCTAATATAGAGTCAGATTTGTTCTCCTCTATTACATTAACTTCAGAAAATTATAATATCCTTATAAATTAAAGGTGTACACACACGAACTCCAGCAATTATTTTCCTAAGTTACCTTCAACCTTCTGCATGTGTTCTGTGTTCACCAAGATAAATATACAAGTATGTTCATAACATCATTGCTTATAGTAATCAAACATTGTAAATAACTCAAATATCCACTTTTTGGAAAATGGATTAATGGAGTAATTTCTAAGTTGCATTCTAAAAATTTCAGTTTTATAAAAACTAATAATTCTAAATATAAAAATTGTAGTAAAGTGAATGTTTCAGGGGAAATTGAACAAAAATATAACATTTAATAAATATAAATGGCAACTTAAACTAAATGATATCATTTTATTGATATATATGTGTGTTCAAGAAGTTATAAAGAAAAGCAGGAGAATGCATTTTAAAATCTCAGGATACCTCCATAGTGAAGAAAGAGAGGTAAATAGGATAAAAATAAAAGCACATTAGGGGCTTTAATAATAAAGTACATGCTTTAGTTAATTTCAAAAAGAAGGTTCATAAATTTCAGTTAGCCAGACAATTATCCACTTTTGTTGTTTAAATTTTATCTTACTTATTTTTGTGAAAATAGTACAACTTTAGCCTTATGAAATTTGTGGACACTTCCTTTCTGACTTACTACATAGTTACTTTTTGTCATTTTTATATGTACCTTTAAAAATATATATTCTGTGAGGTGTACAAATTGTTAGACAAAAGTTGGAAACTCTATAAGAAAATCCTCTCTATACTTTTTTTGTCTAATTAATCTAGAAAGTTTCAAGGGATTTGTTTGTTTTTATTACTGTAAATCCTCTCACTTTAATTTTGAGTTTCTCAATATCCCGATATTCTTTTTTATCAGTCTACCCTATATCTACATATATGAGAGGACCAAGACCCTGATGCCACAATCATTCTTCCCAGAGGAAGCACATGTCCTGGGATTTATAGGACCCAGCAGCATATATAAATATATATTTATCTACACTGGCACATTATAATCACTCATAATTACCTTTGGACTCACTTTTGGTGTTGAATACTCTATATGTCTGGACAAGGGTACAATGGTATTTATCCACTATTACAGTACCACACACAATTGTTTCACTGCCCTAAAAATCCTCTGTGCTTTACTTAATCAATCTTCCCTTTCTCATAACACTTAGCAATTTTTCATCTTTTTATTATCTCCATAGTATTGTTTTTTCCAGAATATCATGAGGTTGGAACCATATAATACATAGCCTTTGTAGATTGGCCTCTTTCACTTATCATTATACATTTAGGGATCTATATTATCTTTCTATGGCTTAATAGCTCATTTCTTTTCAGCACTGAATAATAATCCATTTCTGATTGTAATATGGTTTATCTATTCTCCTACTGAAGGATATTTTTGTTGCTTCCATGTTTTGATAATTACAAACAAACCTGATGTAAATATCCTTGTGTAGGTTTTCATGTGGACATAGTTTTCAGCTCCTTTATGTAAACTGCGAAGAGTTGACTTGAAGGATTTTATGGTAAGAGCACATTTAGTTTTGTAAGAAACTGCCAAACTATCTTCCAAACTGTTTTAATCATTTTGTATTTCCATCAGCAATAAATAAGAGTTCCTGTTGCTCTACATCTTGGCAGGATGTTTGGTGTTGTCAGTGTTCTAGATTTGGTTAGTCTAATAGGTATGTAGTAGTAACTTCTTGTTTTAATTTGTAGTTTCCTAATGACATATAATGCTGAACATATTTTCATATGTTTGCTTGCTATCTGTTATCTTCTTTGGTGAGGTGTCTGCTCAGGTAAATTGCTCATTTTTTAAATCAGGTTGTTTAATGTTCTATTGTTGAGCTTTTTAGAATTCTTTGTATATTTTGGCTAATAGTCTTTTATCAGATATATTTTTTGCAAATACATCCTCCCAATCTGTGGCATGTCTTATCATCCTTTTGACAATGTCTTTTGCAAAGAAAACAAATTGTAATTTTTTTAAAAGTTCAGCTTTGAAATTATTCCTTTCGTTGATCATGCCTTTGGTGCTTTATCAAAAAGAAAAGTGAACAAAGTCAAAATATGGACTAGATAATCCTTTAAATAACAGAACCAAATTTCCAAAGATGGAGCAAAATACCATAATGTACCTATAATATAAAAACCAGTTAAAATGACTAGTTTCTTGATATAAAGTAGAAAATACATAAAAATATATAATTAGAAAAAATTTAACTACAGAATAATAACTATCAGGAAAAAACAACAAACAGGTTGTTTTTTATATAATACTGGCAAAACTGGATTAAAGAAGACAGCTTCTTGAAATTTATGTTTTGTAGAAAAGTCATCCTGAATTTTATATTCTAGAAATAGCCAAAATATTATACAAGTATGAAATAAATGAAGTTATCTTCAGTGATATAAAGAATGAGGGGTTTAATGCCTGAAAAACACATCTGAAGGAAAAACAAAAGAAAGTCACACAAAAAAATGAAAATAAATGAACAAAGTTTTATGTGGAAAACAAAATAGACAGTCATAAATAAATTAGTCAATAATACATATGGATAAGCCTAAATTGAGTCAATTTTCCTATTAAAAGACATTAAAATGCATAGATTCTCAGATATTTGGGGGGAATCTCTATGATATTTGCAAGAGGAACACTTAAACATGCTACAAAAATTATTGAAAATAAAATATGGAAAAAGAAACACCAGAAAGAAATACCTATTACTATAAAAAGTAGTTATATCAGTTTTAGATTTAAGCAACATAAAAGAGCAAGGGTAAATATATTGGAAATGTCATGTTTTATTTCTCAGTTTGGGTGGTAGAGTAATGGATATATATTTTATAATCATAACCTGTATGTATCAAATGTTTCATAATTTAGAAATGCAAATAAAAAAATATAATCAAATCTTACTGTAATGTAACAAATAATTAAACATTTTTTTGCATGTAATTCCTGGGTATTAGTTATGTGTGTGTATGTTATATATATGAATGTTTTTGTCCTAGAATCAAATTATGCACACAATTTTGCTCTATGAACATTAGACATTCTATATTGAGAATCCCTTATGGTTTTAAAAGACTTTAAATATAATTAATAACAAAGTAAATTTTTATTTGTGAAAACCATAAGAAATATAATTACTCAGCTTTACTGATGCTGTTACATTGTTTTTAATGCTTCACACTGGCATTTTTCTATTAAAATAACCATTCTAATATCTCTTTATTTATGCATTTGAAACGACTTTAACTTTGTAAATAAATTCTCAAAAATCTTTAGTGAATAATATAGGTTATGAAATTTAGAGACAGAAAAAATATTACTCACAAGCCCATAATTAACTAAATTTAATCTTTGATATAGAGACTTCCAGAACGGAATCATTAAAAATATACTCAATATTGTAATCATAAATTTTGCACAGAAATTTTAAAATGTTTTACATATCCAAGAAGTCATTAACTCTGTTTTCCTTTTCTTCTTTTTCCCCACTACTTATACCTGATATGGATCAGTCTTGAAGGGATCATCAAGAGGACATGACTGCTGGAATGTGTTTCACTTGCCTTCTCTGAAGAAGCCCCACCAAGTACTCAGGCTTGTGACAGTAATGTGCTTGTTGCCAAGACTATCCGGACAGTATTTTAAGGCTTCTATATAAACTTTTAAGATTCTGGTGGGGTTGCAAGGAGACTCTTGTGGCTGCTCAAGACAAGTCTCATAAGTAAGTTATCTTGCTGATAAGACCTGCCACCCACTAAACTGCAGTGCTCTGCTTCTTCCTATGGTCTCTCCTTCCCCTCTGTGTTGGACCAGTTCGTGGATCATCAAGCAGACTGGGCTGAAGTACATCCTCCAGCAATTCTCTCTGTCAAGATGTCTGGGTGTAAATTTTTTGGCATCCTTTTTATTGCTAGAAGTGTATTTGGTTATTATTCTCACAACTGCTAATTTGTCCAGATGCATAGTTTTAAGCTTAGAGTGATTTATCTTCCATTCATCATGATGAAAATGTCTCTCCTTACAGAGATTCATTATCACGGTGGCCCAGTTTTTTTTTTATTTCAATTCGAAATTATATAGGCAGAGGTATCTTTTCATCAATTGTGACATCAATGTTTTGAACAATTTTAATATACATGCTGTTTACTGAAATAAAATTGTATAACATAAGAGTTGTGGGTTAAGTTTTATTTGGGGCTAAATGAGGACTATAATCTAGGAGACAGCACCTCAGGTGGCTCTGAGGAACTTTTCTGAAGAGGCAGGGGGAAACTCAGTATTATATATGTAATTTTAGTGAAGGGGAGTATGTGCAGTCAAACACACATTGAGTTCTTTTGCCAGTTATGAGGAGCAGACATCACTGTTAATGAATTTAGTGCTCTTCTAGATATAAGGAGATGCAAGAATTGGGGCTCATAAAATTTTCTCCTGAAAACATCTATCTGAATCTCTATTTTGTCAGTTTTCCCACAGCACAAAGTGCCCCATTCCTAATCTCCACCGTGAACTTTCAGGGAGTGTTGGAGGTCAGCGGCTACAGTGGCTCGTGATTGGTTACAGTACCAAGCAGAGGTAGATGGCAAATGGTATAAATGATTATTCTCCTTAACATTTTTATTTGAATTATTTTGATTACTTTTTTCTCCATTATAATTTTATATTTTACTTGAAAATATAAAGACTTATGATTGATAAAAATTCACTGTTAAATCTTTTATTTGTAAATATTAGAAAAGAAAGTTATTTTTGCTATCTCAACTTTTTTATACATTTTCTTTTAATTGTATCTGTGTTATTAACCATATAATAATCAATAATGCAAATTGATATAAAGTAACATGCATTTACAAAATCAAACAAGTTAGACTGAAATATCATTTTAAGAATTATTTTTATTTATTGGCATTTATTTTGAAATATTTTCAAAATAGACGTGATCCTCACTTTGTCCACCTGTAGATTCAATACCCTTTAACATAGCATTTATATAATCTTGTCTTACGTCTTACATTTTAAAAAATGTATCCTTTTCTTAGTACTTACTATTATTTTTTTAGGATAAATATATAGTTACCATTCCTTCTGATTCTTTGAATGTCTTAGTATTACTTTGGCTTAACTACAAACATAACAACCTTAGTTGTAACACAATTATAGAATTATAATATTTTCCTCAAATCTTTATAGCTATTTCCATAATATATTGTGGCTAGTCAGTCTTTAATAGAAGAAGACAAGGCTATTCTTTGTTTTCTCTAGAGAAGTAATTTTGTTTATATTTTTTTCTGGTCCACTTTTAAATTTAACATTTTGAAATAGATATAGATAAATATCTATTTTGCATTATAATTAAGCTTTAAACATGGTATATTCTTTTACTTATGTTGATATGCCTATTTCCCTGCCCTGGGAACAGATCTGGGTATCCAACAGTTTGGCACATTTTCTTGGTTGTTCTCTGATTGCTAAGAGTCAGGTCATACCCATACTTTAGCAACTGCACTGGATGACTGAATTTCTAATGTTATTTCCTTCTTTTGAGCTGCAGTTTCATTAAATTTATGTATTATTTATTGTAGAAGCAAATAAAAGCTTATATTTATAGGTAAATGGCATAAGTTTTAGTGGAATGTAGAGGTCACAATACACATGTTTAGTTGATATAGATCTTTACTCTAAATAATGATGAAATTTTTTGATGTTAAGTTGCCTTCCTGCTTTCCTTCCCTCTTCTTTTCTTTCTTTTTGATTGGTATTTTTTGCTCTAAAGTTTATTTTTTTGGCAAAATCTTATTTGAATTGATACAGAGATGAAGGATACACACACACACATAAATGTCTATATAAACTCTACTAAATAAATAATCATAAAATCCCTGTTTCTCAAATCAATTCAAAATATTTTAAGAATGCTGCTTTCCTTGAATTAAACTTAATTCTTCTCCTCACTTATTTATTAAGCAGCATTCCTTTGTCATGCAGTGACTATAGCCTTGTTCTTCCTGTAAGTAATTGTGTTTTATAAATTTTTAAGCAACCAGAGTGATTTCAGAATTTGTTAAAGATTTACAAAAAATTGACATGATCTTAACCACATGCTGCTATTGCCAATATGCCCTTTAGAGTGATGTTTTTACTAAAAGCAATGTCTGACTCCTTCACATTCCTACAATAATGGCCTTATTATTATACTACAAAAGATGACATCTTCAAACAAAAAATGTCTAACTCTTTAACAATATTCCATGAATTCACTTATTACACAATATTAACAGACTGCTTAAAGAATGAATCAAAACCATATAAGATATTATTTCTCATGTATTGGAAAAAAATTATACAATGAAGTAAATTAAATCTAGTAGTGTTAAAACATTCTAAGCCTTTCTAATGATAAAAACTTTAAACGTAAAATATTCTACTTCAAAAATGCTTTCAGAGATGTTATAAATGGTGAGAGGATGTATATATCATATATAGTTTTCTGTTTATGAATTTGATTATATTATAGCAATGGAACAGTGTAATATTAAAATTAAAAAAATGCATATCAATTGAAGATATAAATTAACCTCAAATTTGGGTTGTAAATAATTTTATATTTAACTTTCAGTTTCCTTTATGTGTTTTTATATAATTTCAGGAAAATAATTATCATATATAAATGTACACATCTGAGTCTTTATCTAATATGTCTCAATCTCAAGAGTTCTAAAACCCCTCAATTTCCTTCTTTCCTTCCTTCCTCTTTCCTTCTTTCCTTTCTTCTTTTCTCCCTTCTTTCCTATTCCTTTATTGGTAATTTGGGGTATAAAAGTTAATTGTTGGCAATATTTTATCAGAACTTTTAATGTGAATGAAGGATGAGAGATATATACATATATACACACACACATATATAGTGATGATCCAACTTGGAATAAATATTCCCATATTTCTATGAAAAATTATGAATGCATTTAACTATAGTATGTTATTCCTTAACATTTTTCATAATATACAGTATATGTACTTACAACTTTATACTGTGAACTTAATTGTTTAATATCTACCTTCATGCATGGAAGAGTTTTTATGTTATTATAACTTATACTTTAATAATGTGATAAAGGAGAATGACATGGTGTTAAGAAATTATGTTAATGTAATGGGCTTTATGAATTCACAAATTAGCTGAGCACTGAGAGTGATTGGAATTAGATAGGCAAATCTCTTGAGGGGAGTAGGGCATTGATGTGTAAAAGATTATTTCTGAGAGTGAGAATAGCATGTGTATGGCCCTGTAGCATGAGGGAACATAGTAAGTACGAGGATTGTAAGACGTATATATATGGTAATGATCATGAAGGTGAACAAGGAGTGATTTGAGGCAACAAGGGTAAGGCCAAATATATAACAGTCAGCATATTACAGCAGGCTGTCCGGCGAGCCGGCCCTCCGCCCGCGCCGCGGGGTGGGCTAGCGCCCCGCGGGGGTCTCGGGCTCCCAGCCCACTGCCCCGCCTCCACGCCACCCGCTAGGCGTCGTCGGGGGACGCCCCTTGCCGAGAGAGACCCTCAATCACAAGTCACCCCGCCCTCCCCACCCTCCTCGCCGTGCCACGCAACCCCGCCCCCGAACCGCCCTCCCGATCTCCCTGAAGTACCCCTCGCCCCTCGCCGGGAAGAAGTGACTCCAGCAGCCGTGGCGGCTCTTTGGGCCCAAGGGGCGGGCGCGGCAGCCATTGGCGGAGGCCGCTGCCTCCGGCTGTCAATCCCGCGGCCCGGCCCCGCCCCACCGGCGGAGCGTGGCAGGACGCAGGGCCGCGGGGGCTGTCGGGACGGCTCCAAGATGGCCGCGCGCTTGGGGTCCGCACCTGCTGGCGGCCTCGAGCCCCGTTAACTGCCACCGCTGCTGACCGGAGCCGCCAGTCGGCCTGGCGACTCCGTGGGCTGTCCCCGCGGGGCGGGAGGCCGCCATGGCGACCCTGGAAAAGCTGGCGAAGGCCTTCGAGTCCCTCAAGTCCTTCCAGCGGCCGCCGCCTCAGCCCCCACAGCCGGCACCGCAGCCGCCGCCGCCTCACCCGGTACCGCCGCCGCCTCAGCCCCGTCAGCCAGCACCACAGCCGCCGTCGCCTCAGCCGGCACCGCCGCCGCCGCCGCTTCAGCCCCCTCAGCCGGCACCGCAGCCGCCGCCGCTTCAGCCCCCTCAGCCGGTACCGCAGCCGCCGCTTCAGCCGGTACCGCCGCCGCTTCAGCCCCCTCAGCCGGCACCGCAGCTGCCGCCGCCTCAGCCGGCACCGCAGCCTCAACCGCCGCCGCCGCCGCCGCCGCCGCCGCCTCAGCCCCCTCAGCCAGCACCGCAGCCGCCGCCGCCTCAGCCCCCTCAGCCGGCACCGCCGCCGCCGCCGCCTCAGCCTCAACCGCCGCCGCCTCAGCCCCCTCAGCCAGCACGGCAGCCGACGCCGCCGCCGCCGCCTCAGCCGGCACCGCAGCCTCAACCGCCGCCGCCGCCTCAGCCCCCTCAGCCAGCACCGCAGCCGACGCCGCCTCAGCCTGTACCGCCGCCGCCTCAGCCCCCTCAGCCGGTACCGCCGCCGCCGCCGGCTCAGCCCCCTCAGCCGGCACCGCAGCCGCAACCGCCGCCGCCTCAGCCCCCTCAGCCGGCACCGCAGCTGCCGCCGCCTCAGCCCCCTCAGCCAGCACGGCAGCCGACGCCGCCGCCGCCGCCTCAGCCCCCTCTGCCAGCACCGCAGCCGCCTCAGCCCCCTCAGCCGGCACCGCAGCCGCCTCAGCCCCCTCAGCCGGCACCGCCGCCGCCGCCGCCTCAGCCCCCTCAGCCGGTACCGCCGCCGCCTCAGCCCCCTTAGCCGGCACCGCCGCCGCCGCCGCCTCAGCCCCCTCAGCCGGCACCGCAGCCTCAACCGCCACCGCCGCCCGTCCACCGTGGGTCAGGAGCCGCTGCACAGACGGTGAGTCCCTGCGGGTCCCTCCCCAGCCCTGCGCGGGTCTCCGTCCCTCCCTCGGCCTCCCCCGAAGGCCCCGAGGCGGTCCGGGCCCCAGGCCTCTGCTTTCCCGGCTGCGAAACTCGGGAAGGAACGGGGCTGTGTTGTGATCCGAGGCCGCGCGTCCCGTTCGGCTTCCTCTGGGCCACTCCCCACCCCTCTCCTTCTCCGGGCCAGGTGTAACATTTTGTCTTCCCTTTTCAACTGAGGGTTTAAAACAGTGTTTCAGATAACTGTCAAAACGCTATGCATGCAAAACCCTAGGTTAACTTAAGGGAAGGAGTAGGAGAGAAGAGGGGAAGGAGCGAAGTTCACTGGTCACTTCTGTGGGGGTGGGTTAGATGGTCACAGTGGTGAACGCTTAACTGCTACATGGCCCCGTGCGCTTACCAACATAGTCGTTACTGTTACTAACCCCGGACAGCACTGGTGTTAAGGAGGCATGACCACGGACCGTGTGCTCATTGAGCTTAATTTTACACAAACTAAGATTTCCACAGAATCAAGACAGGCAGTAAACGCCAGCTGCGGAGGACAGCTTGTGCAGGGTTGGGGAACAGCATGGCATGATCAGAACTTTAGTTTGACTGGCTTGAAATGTAGAGGGAAAGGGAAACTTCACACTGATGAATCAGAGAGGAGATAGCTGTTTTTATTAAACTAAAATGGTTAAATGAGCCTTGTTGGTTAATGATTTGCCTTAGCAATGTGAATTTGGATTTTGCAAGTATTGTATAAGTTCTGTAAGAAGCTTGTTTTAAAATTTCAAAACTCTAAAGATATTAGAAGTTCAGTTTTATTTTATAAGAATTTTTTAAAAAGTGTTTATTTAACTCAATTAGAACTGAGTTCCTTTAACATAGACTTTATTATCTCATGTATTAATACCCTCTAGAGGTACACAATGAAAAATGTGATTTATAAACAGACACATACAGACACAAGGAAAACAGAGTATGTAGCTTCAATAACAGTTTAAGAGAAAAGTCAGAAACGGAAATTTTCCCTGGTCAAAATATCAAAAAAAGCACCTGGGGCTTATATCCTTTAATTGATTTGAGCTCTAAATGGACAAATACACAATTTTTTTTTTAAATTGCTAAGAACAAGATTCTTTTTCACATTGAATAATGATTTTGAAGTTTAAATAAATACCAACAATAGAGCTATGAGGGAGGAAAAATATAAAATACTGATTTTTTTTTTTAATCTCACCGTAAGGTGCATTCTTAAATACATAGGAGAGAACTGTCATGATTTGCGCAACTCGCTTGCAAATAGTTCAACAGTATTAACAATGATTGAATTTAGATGGTGGGCATATGGGAATTTATCATCCTATTAAACAGTTTTCTGTACTTCTGAGACTTAGAATAAAACATTGGAAGGATCCTGTTAGACATAATGCTCTATGTGAAGTAATTTGTTCCCTTTGTGAAATTCTAGGAAGGTTAAATTGCATGTTCATAACATCAAGAAAATCACAAGCATTTACGATGTAATCAGAACTACCTGAGGATATGTGAAACTTGGTGAGTTGGTGGATTTTTTAAAATGTCTTAAAACATTTTGTTTTTACAAAGATTACAGGAGTAAGAGAAGATAAATTTTAATCAACTCTTAATATTTTTTTCCTGGTTGATGTGATATAATTAAATGTGGGGAAAAAAAGGTAAATTCTAAAAGGAGACACTACCTTGATGGTTTTCTATGGAGGAAACTCAAGCAGGAGGAAGTTTAATTTAAAAACATAAATTACTGCTCTTTGTAATACATTCTAAGTTGTCATTCTTTTGAATGCCTTCCTTTCCAAACAGGTGTGTTATTCTGGGAGATCATCAGGACTTCTGGGTATTTGGAGGTACTGACCTAACCAGTGGAACTGCTGATTTATAAGAAGTTGTCCAGAATTTTGGAAAACTGATTAGTAGAGGTAAATAATGTTTCCTTGGCAAGTGATGACAGAAAGTGACTTGAGTGAATTTTCCTTTGTTTTTAGGCAGGTGTACCTAACCATGTATGTTAACAATGATTACAGGCTGGAGACCGAGAAGAACTACCATTTTTGCCAGCTGGGATGCAGAAAAATTTGGACTTCTGGGTTCCACAAATGGGCTGAGGTAACTAAGACAGAAAACGTATCTTCTTGGTCAACATGTATCTCAGGGTAATCACAGATGTGTTCCATTACCTGATACTGTTTTAATTTGGATAAATACTCAAGAAAATTTAAGAAATAGAGTTTGCTTTTGCTTTTATATCAGTTTGGTAAAACAGAACAACCTCTTAATTACTAAGTACAAACCAAGTTTTTCATTATTTTTAAAATACTTTAGTTTCTATTTGTATTTGTTTTGTGATAAGTAAGTAAAATCTGTAAGCTCAGAAAATAGTCAAACCTAGGCAGCTGCTTCTGACAAGTGAATTAGCTTATTGAAAATCTGATATAGATCCTTGGCATTAATTTTCAAGTTTTAACAGTTTCCTTGGATTTCTTCTATCTAGGAAAACAACATGCTCTTTTAAGATGACTATACTCTGATTATAGTCTCTCCTTTATGGATTCCGTACTAAATTGTAACCATAGGTATATTTTACCATTTACAAAAGTGCCTGATTGGGAAGTATAATACAATGATTTTGTAAATTGAATTACTCTAAAATTTCAAGGATTTATTTTTAATTCAATTATGATTAATTTTCATTTGTCACTGGCTCTTAAACCTTTATTTTAAAGTGTCTTTCATAGGCCCCCTTCTTTCGTCTTCTTCCCTTAGGCTCTCTGTCCAGTAACTCTAAGTTCTTACATGTTCATGGTAGGCTTGTGTGTTTTTTTTAAAGGCAGGTGCACCAAAAAGCACTTTCCTGTGACTATCCTCTGTTTTGTTCATCATTTATGAGTCCAAATTTTATAGAATTGATTTGAAGAATGTCATATCTTTCTTATCATTGTGTCTGGTTTTTAAAATGCTTTCCTTCTGACTCATTTCTGCATACTTTAAAATAATAATATGAATTAAATAAGTATGGGAATAAAATCACAGTTACTTGTATCACATTTGATTCCATTTATATTGCAAAGTCTTATTATTATGTTGGTGTTATGAACATGCATTTCATAATACACTTATTTAGATGAATTAGATCTTATTCATTAAGGTCATTTACTTTTAGAAATATGTAATTTCTTGTGAATACATGTATATAGAAATACATGTGTCTTTCTATAATTTAAGCAGCTTAGAATACAGATAAAAAAAATCCAAGATACAAGATAATATGCCTTGCATTAATTTAAATTCATGTGAGTTAAAAGACAATTTGAATATTGTTTCCCATTTTCTACTAGCTTCTTGATCATATTCAGCAGCACATTTACCTTTACATATAGTTAAGGAATCTTTTTTATTTCTACTGTAGCCCTGTCATAATGGAAACTCTGCAGCAGAATCAGCTGTCATCTATCCCGTGTGGCCAAGTGCAGAGGTGAGAATTCTCATTTGTGGGATGACCACTCACAGCTTTAAATGTTTTTACTGTAACTGCTCTTATAAGGTAGCAAGCTAGAGAGAGAGAGAGAGAGAGAGAAACAGAGAGAAGAAAAGAGTTCTCTCCGCATATTCCCATGTGTGTGATGGCATTAGTCTTCTTCTGTATTTTTCTAGAATGTGTGTGCGTGTGTGCATGTATGTGTGAGAGAGAAATGTCTTGTCTTTGTCCTAATAGCCACTCTTCTCTCCCTCTAGTTTTTTCTCTATCCTCCCCTCCTTTCTTTTTCTTTTTCATCAATTTCTTCTCTTTCAAAAAATTCTTGATAAATCAAATTTCCAACTTCCTCACTTTTAATATGGTAAAGTTACTTGGATCCCCAACGTCAAGGGATCTCATACTTTAATGTCTGTAAGGATTGCCAGGGACACCTTTTAAAAGTACAGATTTCCAGGCCTTACTTTGAGCAGTTCTCTTCCAGTAGATCCAGGGTGAGGCTGAGCATCTCCGAGCCTTCCCCCTTCATATTATGGTGCAGGGGATCAGGGGCAGTTTTCCTCTGGGTCTCCGTGCTGTTGCTATGAAAAGTGGCTACAGCATCACTAATATTTTTCTTTCTTGTTTTAATTGCATTAATATTATCAAGCAGTTAATAGCATTTTCTTAAAATTATGGTCAAAGGCATAGGCGTTTGATTTATAATGGTATCTGCAAACCACTCTTTTACTGAATTAATTTGTTTGTTTTGCTTGTATTTCCACAATTGTAAATGCTGTGAGTTAAGTGACTGCTTTTCTTCAACTACAGGAGAATGTGAAAACACTCCAGGAGAGAGAGGTTGCATATATCAATGCAGACTCGTACACAGAAGGTAAATTTTATTTCAGATTGTCATTAAATAGTATACCAGTATTTAAGTCTGTCAACTCCAACTCATAAACTAGGATTATCCTCTTTCTATGAGATGCCTCAATAATACCTCCATTTCTCCATTTTACCAGAGAGAACATTATTATGATTCAAATGAATCAATATGATTCATAACTAAGCTATTGATCCTAATTTCTTTAGTATATTTACCATTGGCCTATCTTGGATTACTACTTAAAACTTTAGTACTTTTGACATTCTTCCTGTGGAGCTATTTTTAAAAGTTGGGGTAAAGTATTTCATACAGAAATAGTTCCTGTATGTATTGGACCAACTCTGAAATAAGCACCCACTACAGACTTCCTTTTGACCCTGACATGTGGCATGTGCATCTGTAGGCTTTCATCATATTATGGTTATTTCTAGGTAAGTGTCACAGGACACATGTTAGTTACTGACATGCTCTAGTCTAAAGTCTTGATATTGAATTGAATGAATGAATAAAAACATGAACATTATGGCCTTACCACTTCCTTTGCCAAAGACCCCTAGGTACTGCTGCCGTAATGAGCAATGGCCCTTACTGTTACTGCAGGAGCTGCGGCCTTAGCAGCAGAGTCCGCCTCTGCAGTCTCCTATCCCGAGTGTGTGCTGCAGCCTCTCTGGCTCCTGAAGAGTTATTTCCACCTTGTGTTTTAGTTTTAGCCAGACTGTTTGTCTGTCTATTTATCTACCTACCTATCTATCTATTCTAAAATCTTATTTATTTTTTTATACTGAAGTACATTTGATTTATAATGTTAGTTTCAGGTGTACAGCAAAGTTACACAGTTATATACATATACATATACATATACATATACATTTTTAGATTCTTTTCCATTATAGGTTATATAAATACTGAATATAATTCCCTGTGCTATACAGTAGGTCCTTGTTGTTTATCTGTTTCATATATAATAGTGTATATCTGTTAATCCTGAACTCCTAACATCTCTCTTCCCTTCCCCCTTTCTCCTTGGGTAACCATAGTTTCTTTTCTATGTCGTGAATCTATTTCTGGTTTGTAAATAAGTTCATTTGTATCACTTTTTTGTTTGTTTACATTCCACATATAAGTGATATAATTTGATATTTGCCTTTCTCTGTCTGACATACTTCACTGAATATGATAATCTGTAGGGTCCACCCTATTTTTAATTCTCCAGGAATGATGCCTTCAATTTGAAATCTGTTATATCTTGTTTATAATTAGAAAATAAAGTTAGAATTAAATACAGGTTTGAAGTCCATTTGGAGGTATTAAAATACTCTCTTATTTATTTTGCAGGCAATTATACCCTCAGAGTTGACTGTACACCTCTTCTTTTCCAGTTGGTATATAAACTGACAAAAGAGGTATGTAAATAGATCTGTCATAATGTTTTCTGATGAGTAGATAAGTCAATAACTTTTGTTTTCTAAATTACTAATATTTAAACTGGTGACAGACATAGCTGATTTGTATAAATAACAAATCAGAACGAGCTTTAATACACTTCTTATGTGACATAACTATGAGAACAGTAGTGCTAGTCTCTGTTCTAATAATAGTTCCTAATAATTGTATACATTTGTTAAAATGTGCAGGGTCTGTTGTTTCATGGGGCAGAGTCTCTTTGATGTAACAGAAAGAATACTGAGCTGGGATGGGGAAGCCTTGGCTGTGAAGATTGCCTTGGCTATTCATTCATTCATTCATTCAGCAAGTATTTATTATGTGGTTACTATGTATCAGGTCCTATGAAATGAATTCTAGCAGCAACAGTGATAAAAGGACAAGGTTACTGAATCCAAATACTTTGTAATCTAGAGAGGCCACAGACCTGTAAATGAGGACTCATACTTCACTTGAATA
The DNA here is from genome assembly GCF_048773025.1 of Camelus bactrianus. NCBI lineage: Eukaryota > Metazoa > Chordata > Mammalia > Artiodactyla > Camelidae > Camelus > Camelus bactrianus. The sequence goes on along the minus strand of NC_133563.1, from coordinate 39,767,950 downwards.
TTGGATACTATATACAGTGGAGAACAAATGCGGAAGAGAGAAGCTAAGACCCTGGGGTAGCTGGTGAGGTTGGAAAGCATTAGAAGGTGTTCACAGAAGGATTAGTGGTTAGGCTGTAAAATGGAAGGATGTGAAAGTGGGGAGAAGGTTTCTCCTCAGAGGACACAAGATCTAATAAAGACATGCATGTGTGAAAGAACATTTCCTGACCTCTGGGTAATGCAATATAACCTAAATGTAAGGTTTTGGTGAAAAAGCTGGTAAGAAACTGACACATAGGCCTAAATGTTCATAAATCTGGTGATGGAGAAATTAAAGAATCTTTAACAATTTTGTACATTATCATTTTTATTCATTAGAAAAATTACTCTGTATCAGTGCAGTGAATAGGTTAAGCTGTAGTAAGCCTAAAAGCAAAATGGAAATAATTCCACATACTTATTTAGCGCACAGGAATTTATAAATACTAGTTATTGATGTAAAAAGTACTCTGAAAATGCTAATGCACTCTGAATCTCTAAAAATTATGTGATCTACTCATTGAGAATATGTGTGCTTCATTTAAATAACCCCCCATTATAGAATTTAACTGTAGAAATGTTTCTTTCAAGTAGGTATCACTTAGATGACAGTGGGAAGTAGATGTCACATCTCTGTGGTCCTGTTTCCCAATCGCCCTTCATCTTGCCCTGTCCTTTTCACTGTTAGTGTCTTTAACATCTCATCCTCCCAAGTGAGCATCCTCCCATGCCCATCACAACTCCCACCATACTGGGAAGCTTAGGTCCTTGATCCTTTTATTGAAATGTCCCATAAAAACATCTTATCTAAAAGCACGCTGTAAAGACAGCCCTTGTTGGGGAATCCTTCTCAGGAGATACATTTACACTCTGTCCTACAGAGGAGGCTCCTGCCTTTATAGGAGGGGTAGTAAGAATTTTAGGACCAAGAAGGAGAAGCTTAGGTCTATCCCCTTTGTACATTTATTTAATAAGTATTAAATGTGTAAGTGGTTACCATAATGACAGGATAAATCAAACAGAGATTCTGGTATTAGTGTGTTACCTGTGTAGCCAGGAGAGACTATGATCAAGAATTTTCAAATCCAAGATAGAGATTAAAATCACCAAAGTGAATATAGATAAAAGTGTGGGAAGCAAAAAATAAATATCTTAGTTTATTATTTTACATGTTGGAATTAAACAGCCTGCTTAATGGGAAATTGCAATTTTTTTTCCAATTTTAAAGCCTCTTTTATGTTAATTTGAATTTAATTTGCATGCCACTTGTATTAGATACAGTATATTTGTCTTTCAGAGTTTTTGTTTTAGGTAGTTTTTTAACAGTTTAACTGGGAAATTAAAATGTATCTTTAGAAGTTACATTATCAGGATGAACTAATTAATTGTCCAGAAGAGAAGAGTGAGATTTTATAATCTTTTTTGATTTGATTGTCAGTGGAGGAATCAGACATCATTCATCTGGAGAAATGCTGTTGGTTGCTGAGGGCTCAATCCCGAACTGGATGATTTGATTTAGAGACATTTGGCCCATTGGCTTCACCACCAATTTGTCCATCTCTGAGAGAAGGTGGGAATCCTTCTATTTTCTACAAATGTTCTTTGGTAAACACGTGAGCCTTTTTCCACCTTTGGAGCCTTGTGTAAGTCGGTTTACCTTTCTGCACCTGAATATTCTCATATATAAAATCAGTTTGACCAAGACAATAATTATGAAACTGTGCTCCAGTGTGGTGCCTCAGCATCTGGTGCAAGGTCAGGGTGGTGGACACTAAATAGGCAAAGCTCTAGCTTCCACAATTGACCTCACCTCTTCCTCAGCTGAGTAGTGTCTATTGTATTTCTTTTATATAGAAGAAGGTTCCACTGCTGTATCCTTCCCCCACCCTTAAAAAATTAAGAAACCACTGGACTAGACCATCTCTAAGGTCCCCACTTAGCTCTAAACTTTTCACTACTATATATATATATATATATATATTAAATGAGGTTTACAAGGAGTAGTTGTGGCTGATAATCACAAAAACTTTATTTGAAATCTGAAAGCTTGGGTTCTGCTTCTGATTCAGACCTTTTTAAAAAAATTTCTTACTTTTAGCAAGTCATTTAACTACTTCTTAGCTTCAATTTTCTGCTCTTTGAGGGCACAGAATTAGATTCTTGAAATAGACAGTCTGTATTCTTCAGGTTTCTAGTGTGTTTTAGTAATATTTGTTAGGGGAGCTAGAACAGACAGGGCTTCCACTTCAGCAGTGCAGTTATGTTTTTACCTTTTTAGAATTAGAGATTGAGAAATCATTTCATTTGAAAACAAACTGATTCCATTTATTTTTTATGAAAAGTTTAAAAACCACAAGATTAGATTATAAGTTGCCCTTTATTTCTGAAATTTAATATATTTATTTATACAGATTAAGTGGTACAATGAAGACTGCAGTACAGAATTTCTTTCTCTTATAATATAGTGTGTTAGTTTTCTTTGCTTCATGAAGGAGTTGTATGAAGCTTGTTAATAACAACACAGTATATCTTTGATAGAGTTCAACTTTTCTTCTTCTTTTTTCTTTTTTCTTCTTAGTCTTTCCAAATTAGGATAATTGTGGTCTCTGACTTTTTTCCAGTTAAATTTTTAAAATATATTTTTATTTTTTACATTCTACAATCTCTTTTGACTTTTGGAATTAATATAAGATAGAGACAGGTAGGCAGACAAAACCAAACACTAAATGATAGTATTTTCTTCTAGGAAGTTAAATTTTGGTTATAATTATTCCAGGGAAAAAAAAAAAAAAACTTCCTAAGACAGTGGAAACTACTGATAACTTTTAAAAACTAAGTCAGTTTATGCGAGTCATGCCTCCTTTCATAAGCATGTCATTATTAACAGGAAGTTTGTTGGCTGTGATTTATTCTGTGTTCCTATTTTACAGGTTTATTTAATGCTTTTGGTGAAAATCATGACAGCCACATAGATTTTAAGGAGATATCCTGTGGGTTATCAGCTTGTTGCAGAGGACCTCTAGCTGAAAGACAGAAATGTAAGTGTGTTAAACATCACAAAATTTGGAAGCTATACAGAGAAAAAAATTAGCATCCATTCATGTAAAAAATCATCTGATTAAGGCTTGAATTTTCATCCCTTTGGCAAATAGCAATCTCTTGCTGAGGTTTTACTGAGGTCAGTGTAAAGGTTCAATCATCTATTCTTTTTTACTGTGGAGTAATTTAAGATCTTTGTTATTAATAATGGTTGATTTTCCAGATGAATGTACAATTCATGATAAATGAACTACATCATTCATGATGTGTTTGAAAATGTTAAGCATATAGAAAATATTTTCTGGTAGTCTATATAGAAAATTTGTCTTGCTTAACTTGAATTCCAACTTATTTTCTAGCACTGTGTATATTGATATTAGCAAAATTAAATTTATGATAAAACAATTTTATTAAATACTAAATTTATCTTTTAAACCTAGCTAAAATATTATAGCGTAATTTATAAGCATATTACATTAATAAATCTTAACCATATTTGGTTAGGAAAATGCAGCAGTTTACATTTAATTGGAACCTAATTCTTATATATTCACTAGGGTCATTATCTCTGCATATTTCTAAAATACAGCTTCACAAATACTGCGTATTTTGGGTATGATACTTATTAGTTCAATATTCTTTTGTAATGTTGTACTGTGATGCACTCAGTTGATTTAATAGCATAATTGTTACACGGGTGTGTGAAGTAGATAATTATTTAATCTTAAAACTTTAGATTTCTGTTATCTTCCCTGATAGTATACCATTACTCTAACCTGGCTTTATGATAGATTATTTGTTCACATTAAAGTTCTGGTATTAAAGAGGCTGAAGTCTTTGTTTCTCAATTGAGGTTAATTATTGTCTTAAATTTTTTTTTTAATTTATTTTTTGCCAGTGGACTAGTGGAAGTTAACCAACTAGACTAACTAGCAATTTTGCTGATATTGATGTTATTTAGCAAAGTGCTGATATTTTGGATTTTTAGCTTGTTGTATATAAACTTCATTGAAGATTTGAGATTGTTCTTAGGCAAAAATATTGGGTGCACATTAATTACACTGGAGAGGCAAAATCTTTATACAGTCATCTCTCATTATCTGCTGAGGATTGGTTCTGAGACCCCCTCAGATACCAAATCCATGGATGCTCAAGTCCTTATGTAAAATGGCATAGTATTTGCATATAACCTATGCACATCCTCCTGTATACTTTCAATCATCTCTAGGTTACTTGTAATACCTAATACAATGTAATTATTTGTAAATACAATGTAAATGATATGTAAATAGTTGTCAGTGAATAGCAAATTCAAGTTTTGCTTTTGAGAACTTTCTGGGAAAATTTATATATATATATATATATATAATTTTTGATCTATTGTTTATACCTGTGAATGCAGAACCAATGGATACAGGGGGCTGACTGTACCAGCTTTTTGTTGATTCTTAATATAGATGGAATATTTTCAACATTGTAAGAATCAACTCTGAAGTGATCAGATTTAAATATTAGAAATTAATTTAAAAGCTTGAATTACCTTCTCAAAATCTGTGAGATATTGTATAGTAACTTGGCCCTTCTTTTTCAGTTTGCAAGAAATTTAACTTTAGATTTAGGTGAAGGATAGAGTTCTCTAAGCTGGCTAATGATATAAGGAGAGAGACTTGTTAAGTGTACAGGAATTCCTACAAGTTCAAAGGACTTTAATGACACAATCTCCTCCAAATAAGAACTTAATCCAGAATGTAATTGTTTGAGGAACTAAGTAATTTTACTAGGGCAGCTTGTAATAAAATGTATTATACTTCAGAATATGAAAGTAATTTCCCTCCATAAGAGTTTCTTTTCTTTAGTTTGCTTCAAGGTATTTGATGTTGACGGTGATGGAGTTCTCTCTAGGGTTGAACTGAGAGACACGTGGTTGCACATTTAGAGGTCTGGAAGGACAACTGCACCGATGATACCCTGGTAAAGTCTGATTGTATACATCTTCTTGAATGTAAACTTCCAACAGGAACATAGAGTGAAGAATTTTTTAAAAGAGGTTGAGAAAAAGATTTCTTACTACTTCTAGGTTCTATATTATGCTACTCAAAATATTCATAGCCAAAGATGCAAAATTGGGAAGAGAATTTGCCTTAGAAAATTTAATAAGCTGAATGTATTATATTAAAAAAATGAAACCACTGGAAAATTGTCATAAATTTTTAAGGCAAACAAGCAATCTATTTCTGTAATTAAAAAAAGAAAAAAAAAGTTGACCGAAAATACTTTATACTTCAGCTACTGGCTAATAAAAATGATACCTTCTCTATCCTAACTACTGATTTGGGTTTCTGGTTTTAAAGGAATTACATGTGGATGTATCCAACATTGTAGAAGATACATAGAATGCACATGACACCACAAAGGTGAGTCTAGCAGAGACTAATTTATTCTTTTCTAAAAATACATTATATTCTGAATTGTTATACATACCTTACATGTACATACTTGAATCTCTTCTACATCATCCCTGCTAAAAGCTTATTTGGACCTGTGGTTACAATTCCTCCAAGTTGTCCCTAAGGAAATCCCATTCCACCTTTAAACAACTCCATTAAGTGTTATTTACATAAAAACATTATATTTTATAAGCTAGGCATTTTATAAAAATTAAGTAGAGACAGCCCTTGCCATCTGTAGTTTATAATCTTTACTTCTCCCATTTTATTACATTATGGTAAGACAAAGCTTATATTGAGCAAAAGAAGCCATAGAATAAAAGAACACATTGTACAATTCAATTTATATGAAGTTCTAGAACAGAGACAACTCATGTTAATAAATGTTACAATAGTGATTTTGGAGATGGGTGATTTAACTGGGAAGGACCATAGGATATCTGGGATGATGGGAATTATTTTTTATCTCAATCTGGGTGGTGTATATAGTTTTAAATTTTTTTTTTCAATAATATTGGTGAGGGTCTGTTCTAAGTTTTTCAATAGCAGCCAGAATAAGTGTATAATAGCAGAAACAAACATGTACTTTACTAAGAATAAAGCCTTGAATTTTTTTTTAGTTTCACAACATTTATTAAAGATATTATAATAGGTTTGCCTTAATGTCTATGTATCCCTGTGAAACTGAAGATAATCCATATATGTGAGACACATATGAGTTAATTTGACCCTTTCTATTCAAATGTTGACATGTACCAAGTAGCAGATGGTAGGATGTAGACCATAGTGGTCTTATACAGGCTTAGAAAAATAAGTAACTTTTTTTTTCAATCACAAATCCAGAAGAAATCATCATAGTCTTATTAACTGACACTCAACAGAAATAAATAATAGAAATGAATTTTTCTGGGCTTGATCTTTGTTTGGCAATTCAGATAACTGTCTTCATTTACTTTTCTGCCCAAAACTAAGGTAGCCATTCTGTTTGGTATATATGAATACAGAAACATAGGAAAGTTTCTGTTAGGAAATACCTTATGTAGAGATACAATTTCCATTGCCTTTTTTCTGGGTGTTTGATAAGTATGGAAGTTATCATCGCTGTCTATTTTTATGTAAGACCGTGTTTCTTCTTATGGCTGTACTTTTGAACATTAAAAAAAAAGATCATTTAGCTGCTCCATCTCCGTGTAACCATAATAATGAAATGGTAAAAATTTAGAATAGAATTTGGATCTTTCAAACAAACCTATTACCTATATTCACTGGTGACTAGACTGTGACAATATTACCCATTATTTTGTACCATTACATTGGTATTAATATACTTTTATGGAAGTTGCATCATGAAAGCCAATAATTACCATCATAGTGCTTTAAAATCTTTTCTTATAATAAATGGTATTATATATTGATTGAATACATGAATATCATTAATAATAAATATTAAATATCATTAAATAATAAATCATTAGATAATAAAAATATAATTAAGTAATAAAAGCTAAGAACATTATTATTCATCTAGGATTGTTAAGGTGATTGTTCAAAACATGAAGTAAGAAGCATTTGGTTATATTTTTGCCTGCCAAGAAATATTGTCTACTGTATATAAATGTAATTTTTGGTACACTTTGACACCAAAAAAAAAAAATACTGCTTTATTCAACTTGTGAAAGTAATGTTAAATTTTATTTTGAGGAAATGTTAATATAGATACTCATTTATTATATATATTTAGTTCTTTTAAATCTCTTAAGAAGTCTAATAATATTGCCAGATGTTTTAAAGAAGATCTTAGAAAATTGTTAGGGTCAAAGGGCATAATCCATAGAGTTTGGAAAGATGCTTTCAAAGTTAGTAAATAGTCCTTTTTCTCTAACCAGAACCTTTTGTGGGTTCTGTTAGTAAACTTCACCTTGAACCAGAAGATACTGTGAGTTATTTCCCAGGTCTTACTGGAGGAAGAAGATTTTTGGTGATAAATTGCCCACGTTGTGACTGACTACTTCAGAGTTTGGTTACTTTTGAACTTATTCTTGCTGGCCTACTTTCAGATGAACACATAGCATCTACATTAAATCATTAGTATTCTTTCAGACAAATGACCATTGCAAGTTTAATAAAACAGATTTTATTCAAATAATATAAGAAGATGAAGATTTAAGATATTCTTAAATATTGTTTCTCTTTCAGAATGGCCATCTTAACTCTAGAGGAATATCATATCTGGAGTGTGAAAAATGTTCTTGCCAATGAGTTTTTGAATCTACTTTTCCAGGTATGTTTAAGGTAAATGACAGAGACCGAGGGCAGTGGTACCAGTAGTTCTACATCTTTTCCATTATGTAGTAGTTAGACAACTAGACTACAAAACCATATATTGTCAAAAGAACTGCATTAACCTGTACACCACCTGCAGATGGTAAGTTAGAGCGTGCATGCTTCTCAGAGTCACAATGTGCATGATAGGAAAGTAGAGTATAGCTGATAATGTTTATCTTAATAACTCATGATAGAGCAGATTGTAGACACATAGAAAAGAATTTAAAATGTAAAAGCCATTATAATTTGCTATTTTTCTTTACTTTTTTTTTTTTTAAGACCCTTCCTAACAAGTAAGGCAGTGTGGACAGAGACATAGATCATAAGTCGGCAGCTGTAAATTTTTCACAAAGTATACAATCTTTACAGTTAGGAGGTTATTTTAGATGCAAATCTGTTTCTTAATTTTCTTTTATTCTTTCTTTCTTTCTTTTTTTTTTTCTTTTTTTTAATTTAATTCTTTAGAAGGTCCAAAAAAGATTGAAGGAGAAAGGAGGAAAAAAAGCTGTCAGAGGTGAACATGAAATCATAAAACTTGCCAGATTTTAACTATTTTCCAGTTAAAGTAGTTCTCTTTGCTCCAATTTAAAGAAACAACTTATAGTTTCCCATTTTTTCATAGTTCTTCATAAATATATGTTGATTTAATAGTATTTTACAGGGTGTGAGTAGGGACAGACTGGAAGTTCAAGATTTGTAAATACTGACAGGTATATATAGAATAGATAAACAAGTTTATACTGTATAGCACAGGGAAATATATTCAAAATTTTGTAGTAGCTCATGGGGAAAAATATGAAAACAAATATACGTATATTCATAAAGTACTGAAAAATTGTGCTGTACACCAGAAATTGACACAACATTGTAAACGGACTATAACTCAGTAAAAAAATAAAAATAAGATGAAACTGTTAGAACACTATAAAAAAGTAGTATTTTAGATTTTTCTTATTTTATTCTCCTTTTCTTATAAAAGCACCCCTATGAAGTTCAATAAGGCTTGATATCTTTATATCTATCATGATTCTCCATTGTAAATACAGAGTAACCTGCCTGTGACACAGCTGTGTTAGAATAAATGAAAATTGAACTCTTCCTGACAGCTAATAATTAATGTATATTTAAAGCATATGAAATCTGATAAGTCTATGATACCTATTTAAATCAATCAGTTGCTCCACTGTCAGTTATCAGCCAGGATCTAAGTTGATGTCTTTATAAAATATAAATACATATAAAAATAATATAAAACTACTATAAACAGAAATGACTTGCTTAGTAATATGGAAATTAAGCAGCTATTTTTATCTCATTTAAAATGATGTCCTCAATTACTTTAAGTTATCATTAATTATATAAACATTTTGACCACTTAAGTTTGTGTCTGAGTCACCTTGCAGCTCTTACATAGCAAAGCATTTTGAACTTTTATATTGCCTTTCCTATTTTCTCATGTTATTCATAGGCTTGCATAGGCACTATTTTTTCTAGGACTCTGTAAACAGATGTATGCCTGAGATTTTCTTTTGTGTCTGTGTTTCTAGCATTATATTACTGACAGATTTTTTTGTTGGTTATCAATCTAATTTTTTTTCTTGGTATATATAGTCCTTTCAGCCCTTTCAAATATATATATATGTAGTCAGTTTACAATGTGTCAATTTCTGGTGTACAGCACAATGCTTCAGTCATACATGAACATACATATATTAATTTTCATACTCTTTTTCACCATAAGTTACTACAAAACAGTATTGGATATAGTTCCTTGTGCTATACAGTATGAACTTGTTTATAAATTGGGAGTTTGAGATTTGCAGGTACTAAATATTAACATTACATTTTATGATGCTTACTTTATCCCATATTCAGACATGCTTTTAAAACTTAATTTTCACTTAATATATAAGTAATCAGACTTACTCTAAATTGTTTTATTTTCTGTCTGTTTCTAAAATAGAATTAGCTAGTAAATTCAGTGATAAAAGCTTGAATTATACTTTTATTTTATTTGCCAAGATCCCATTCCTGGCTGACCATTTTGGGTATTTAAGTATAAAGTAAGTAAATGTCAGTAGAATTAGGAAACCATTCCTGTGGTAATATTGTTTTCAGTCCTTTCAAATAAACTCAGTGCCCAATATTTTGCAGAGGAAGCACTCTAAACATGATCAGGATCTTCTATCTTGTACGTTTGTCAGAAAGCGTCAAATGTTAAACAGTTTGATAAACAGAATAGTGCACCACACTGACCCCTACCTATATCCATGCTCTAATCCTGAAATCTGTGAATATGTTATTTTACATGGCAAAGGGGATTTTGCAGATGTATCAGGTTAAGGACTCTGAGACAGGGAGATTAGCCTGGATTATCTACATGGGCCTAGTCTAACAACAGGAGTCCTTAAAAATTGAAAATCTTTCCCAGCTGTGGTCAGAAAGATATGACTTTGGAAGAAGGATTAGAAAGCTGTAAAGCTGTTAGCTTTGAAGATAGAGGAAGGGCCATGGGTAAAGAAATGTGGGTGAACTCTAGAAGCTGGAAAAGACAAGGAAATATATTCTTCCTTTGACCTACAGAAGGGCATACAGCCCTGCTGACATCTTGATTTTTAGCCAAATGATACCTGTTCCTGACTTGACCTACAGAACCATAAAATAATAAGCTTGTGTTGCTTTAAGCTGCAAAATTTGTGATAATTTGTTACAGCAGTGATAAAAATAAATATAGGGGAGGTAATCCAACTTTATGGATTGGAGGGCTCAGCATTTTAAAGATGTCAGTTCCCCTTCAACTGATTCAAAGTTTTATATGTGCACATCAAAATCCCCAACAGTTAATTGTTGTTACTGTTTTTTTGTAGAACTTGACGAGCTGATTCTAAATACATAGAGAAGCGTGAAGGGCCAACAATAGCCAAGATGATATTAAAGAACAATGTTAAAGGACTTATAAAACAATATTAAGTCTATGTGATAACTACCTAAAGTTAGACATATAGACCAATGGAACAGCATTGAATTAAACCCTGTACCATACATGAACAGTAACTTTAGATAGATTATAAATCTAATATATTTGAAACATAAAGCAAAGCATCTGGGGGAGGGTAAAGCTCAGGTGGAATGTGTGCTTAGCATGCATAAGGTCTTGGGTTCAACTCCCAGTACCTCCATAAAAATAAATAACCTAATCCCCCACCAAAATAAAGCATCTAGAAAATAGTGAAGGAGATATTTTAATGACTTTGAAGTGGCAAAGATTTCTTAAACCAGACAAAGCATGAAACATAAAAGAAGAGTTTTAAGTTGGACTTCAGTAAAATTAAGAATTATTTTTATCAAGAGATACCATTAAGAAAGTGAAAAGCTAAGCCACACGGTGGGAAAATATATTTACTATACCTATATCCAACAAAAGACTTGTATCTAGGGCATATAAAGAACAAAAACCAGTGGAGAAAAAGGCAGAACCTCAATATTAAAATATGGAAAATAATTGAACAGGTGCTTCACAAACACACAAAAAAATCCACATAAGCTATGAAAAGGGGCTGATCTCTTTAGTAATAATGGAAATACATACTAAAACCACACTTGGAACACCATTAGACATCCACTACAATAGTTAGTTGTTAAGTGATATGAAGCATTGGTGAGGGCAACAAGCAATGGGGACTCTTACACATGGCCAGGGGGAATATAGATTCTTACATATACTTTGGAAATAGGCTTTTTGAATGAAAGTTATATATGTGTGTGTGTGTGTGTATATATGTACACACACACACATACACATACACACACACCCACACCCTATTACCAAGGGTAACCCATGTGTGTACCCTTCAGAAACTTCTACATCTGAGCACCAAAGGACATCCAGAAAATTCTCATAATCACTATTTGTTATACCCCCAAATAGAAAATGACCCAAACACTTGTCAACAATAAATACATAACCATAAGTGGTGGCACATGCATACAAGTTGTATACTTTAAAGCAATAAAAAAATATACTAGTTTACAGAAAACACTAGTGGATGAATCTTACATAATGTTGAGTGGAAAGTACGGGACCAAAAATTTCAAAAGCAAAAAAACCAATCCATGGTGGCTGAATTTAGGATGGTGAGTCCATCAAAGGGGTGCCGTAGTAACTGGGAAGAAACCCAAAGTGGAACAGCAATGTCCTGTTTCTTGACTGGATGAAGGTTACATAGATGTGTTTACTTTGTGAAAAATCACTGAGCTGTATATTTAAGATGTGTTCACATTTAAGCATGTATAGTATATTTGCATTTTTTAAAAAAAAGTTTGCTTGCAAAAAAAGATATCCAAAGCCCAAGTATTTATCAGTAGGAGAATGGATAAAACAAATGATAGTATATTCAAACAATGAAATACTACTCAACAATAAAAAAGAATCAACTACTGATACAAGGATGAACCTCAAAAGCCTAATTTATACATTTCATTGTCAGGTAAATTTTAACTCAGAAGGTAAACAAAACTGTAAACAGGCATGTGCCCTGGGGGGAGGGGTGCTGTAGTCTTTGTCTCCTCAGACCTGTGCCATTACTGGCACATCTCGCAAGAAGAGAGGCAGGGCTCAGCCACAGCTACCATCTCCTCCTGTGCATAGTGCCTGGGCGGGGGCGGGGCTGAGGCCTGAATCTGCACGTGGGGGCTCCACAACCTCCTAGGCAGGACTGAGACTTGTTTATAGCCCGAGGCAGAGATGATCTTTCTACCCTGACACCTCAGAGAACTTGTGCTGCCAAGAGAAACAAGGAGCTCAGATTTGGCACAGAGCATAGTTGGGGCTGTTCCGCAGTCTTCCCCGAGCCCACCTACAGACCGCCTACCCGAGGCAGAGCAGGCAGCTGCACAGAGCAGCAGAGTGACCAGCACGAGGAGAGGGCAGGTGGGCAGCCACCCACCTTCCTGGCAGGAACACAGCACCTGAACACGGTGCTGGGACGGGGTGTGATCTGCCCACCTGCCTCCCCCTGATCACAGCATCTGACTGTGGCATCAGGAGGGGGAGTGACCTGCCCGCCCACCGGGTAAGAGCTCAGCTCCTGACCTAGTGTTAGGAGGGGACACAATCTGCTAGCCAACAGCCACTGAGAGCAGCACAGATGAGGGCGCCAACAGAAGGCCTATGAAACAGCAAGCTGAGTTCGCGAAGCAGGGCGAAGACACAAAGACCTCTCGATCAAATCATTAAGGGCACACCATCTCCAGGTTAAGTAGGTAACTGATACTCCTTAAGCCACGGTGCCAGAGAGATATGAGCAATGTGAAGAAGCAGAGAAACCACTCCCAATTAAAAGATCAAGAGAAATCCCCTGAAAGCATTATCAAGGAAAAAGACATTGATGGCCTACTAGATCAAGGTTTCAAAAAAAGAGTGATCAAAGTACTGAAGGAACTAAAAAAAATAGTGTTTAGGGATATAAAATATGTCAAAAATGAAATAGAAACTATAAAGAAGAACCAAGTAGAATTAGTAAACTCATTGTCTGAGATGAGAGCTGACCTAAAGGCTGTGCAAAGCAGACTAGAAAATACAGAAGAACAAATATGTGATCTAGAAGACAGGACAACAGGAAGCACCCAATCAGAACAGCTGAGAGAAAAACAAATAAAAAACAATGAAAACAATATACGGGACCTATGGTGTAATATAAAGTGTGCCAATCTATGCATAATAGGATTTCCAGAAGGGGAAAAAGAACAAAGGGGATTGAAAAGGTATGGGAAGGACTCATGACTGAAAACTTCCCAGACCTAAAGAAGGAATCATATCCAAGCACAGGAGGCTCAGAAGTTCCCAAACAGGAAGAACCCAAACATACCCACACCAAGGCATATCCTAATCAAGATAGCCAGAGTCAAGGATAAAGAAATGATCCTAAAGGAAGCGAGAGAAAAACAAAGAGTGAGTTACAAGGGAACACCCATAAGGTTTTCAGCTGATTTCTCTACACTATTTACAACAGCTAAGACATGGAAACAGTCTAAAATGTCCATCAACAGATGACTGGATAAAGATGTGGGATATTTATATGATGGGATACTATTCAGCCACAAAAACTGACAACATAACGCCATTTGCAGAGACATGGATGCACCTGGAGAATGTTATTCTAGGTGGAGCAGAACAGAAAGAGAAAGAGGAATACCATATGAGATCACTCATGTGTGGAAACTTAAATATATGCAAGATCTTGTGGTAACTCACAGCAAAAAAAAAAAAAAGTGACAATGAATGTATGTACGTTCATGTATAACTGAAAAATTGTGCTCTACACTGGAATTTGTCATAACATTGTAAAATGACTATTCCTCAATAAAAAATGTTTAAAAATAATTAAAATAAAAGATAACCTTTAAAATATTGTATAATGAGAGGTGTGATGTTCTAGTATCTGTTCTAAGAAGTACGTTAGACACACATAAGAATAACCAATGGTCAGAAAGATCACATGTTACCAGCTACCACCCCATGCAAATTAATGGCATTTAGGAGATATTCATATATGTGTGTACATATGTAAAATATGTATTAGTATATATGTAAATCAAATAAAATATTATAATCTAATGTAAAATCATATCAGCAAAAGCACTGTGCTGACATAAGTATCTTGGTGTAAATAGATTACAATTTTTTATTGAGTTGTCATAATAGGAATATTGTGAACCAAGTGGAAGTTGTAAAAAAAAAGTCATCCAAAAAAAAAAAAAATCCTGACTACATGAAAAGATGCACAGTTACTATAAGGGCTCTCCCCTTATTTACTATCAGAGTGAGAAAGTCTCTTGGAATAAGTTAGGAGAATTAAAAACTCTTAACAAGACACAAAAATGCACTCTCTGTTAAAGAAAATAAACCAAAAGAAAAAACAAATGAATGGACAATTAAGATCCTACAGATAAAAATACCAATTTTTATGGGAAATATAGCCTTAAAATAAAAAATGAGATTATATTCTAATTTCACCTTTTGAATAAAGATATACAAAATTTAGCTGAATACCTTCGTATTTTGCACTTACGAAGAAAAAATGTATTTGCAATGAAAAAACAGCCATTATCCTGCCTTTTGAGTATTCTAAAGTTTTAGGTTTGAATATATTTCATCTTAAATGGTCTTAAGCACTATGCAGTGGTTGGTGTTTTAAAAATACCACTGTGTGTGGAACTTCTAAAAGTGATTCAAAAAATTTATATTTTTGTAATAATTTAGTAATGGCCCGGATATTATTTTTAACAGGACTACTCACCATGGAATGGTGCAAGATTTTTTCGATGAGTTTATATTCACACATGTTGAAGATTGTCACTATATTATGAGAAAATGTCAACCATGGCAGTATTTTGACTTGAAAACGAGACAAGCTGAGAAGCATATTTTAAGTATAAAATAAATGATTGCATGCCTTTAAAGACAAGAAAGTAAAAGCATGATAAACTCTGACTTTGACACACTTAAAATATAAAAATTAACATAATGTGATTTACACACTTCTCTTTAACTCTTTCAGTACTTTCTCAGCCCCTTTCCCATTACACCTGCGTCCCCGCTCCTGACCCGCGGTGTACACACCCCCGATCACACGGGGGAGCGGGGACCCGGGCAGTGAGGACCAGGGACGAGGACACTCACCCGCTCCCGGCGGGCGAGAATAGTCGAAGCGGGCCCGCCAGCACACCCGTCCCCTCCTGCCCAGCCGGCCGGGGCCCTAGCTCGGTCAGGTCCACACACACCCCGGCAGGAAGCGGGCGCAGGCAGTGGGAAACCGGAGTAACTTCAGACAGCGGGCGGGGAGCGTCCTCCTCCCGCGGACACGCAGGCAGCGCTGTCCTGGGGCCTCCATGGCGCCGCCCGCTCAGTGCTGAGGAAAACAAGCTCCGCCCCCAGGGAAGATGCTGGCTGCTGACGCGGACTGCGCATGCGCACCGCCACCTAAGACACGCTGGCTTCGCGCGCCCCCTGCAGGTCCTCGAGGTCGGTGCAGTATACTCAGAACTCACTGTAGAACACATGACCCCTCCCAGCCAGGATGCTAAATCACTGGAAATCTCAGTGCCCTGGCCTATTTGTTGGTGGCACTGGCGATGCGCTCATCCAGCCACGCCTGCTCTCTTGCCTGGCACATGCCTCAGTCTTTGGAATCCCGCCTGAATCAGATTCTGTTCTGGAGGAAGGACAGGTGCAGAAGAATCTCAAAATTCCAGACTTAGAAGATGATCAGGAACCCAAACTCAACTCTGTCAACTCCCTGGGGTCCCCTGAGGAGTGTAGTTTTCTCAGAACCATCTGCCCTGTGTCAGGAGCAGACCAAGCCTCAGGTAGCTTAGAGAGGCTATCATGCAGCACATGCTTTGGACGGTTCTCAGTTCTGACCTGCATGATCTTGAGACCCTTCTGTAACTCCTAACACTGTTTTCTCATACCTATAGTGATGGTTATTGACGACTGAGTTAATCCTCTTATAATGCTGAGGTGCTATTGTTCCTTGGAAAACAGAATATTTTGAAGGGATCAACTGTTTATCACTTCCCCCTAATTAAGTGTGTTTTTAAAATTAGAAATGTTTCAGGGGGCACTCAGGTCCTCCTCTTGCACCAGTTCCTGGTGTTGGCAGTTTCTGCTCTGAGCTCCAGATCCTGATCCTGCCGGTGGTCTATGGTGATTCCAGTGTGTGCATGCTCTTCCTTGTGCACCGGTGTGGAAAGGAGACAGCCCTTCCCCTACATGAGGCTGCAACATTCTGACACTCAAAGCAGGCACAATGAAGAATCAGCTAGAGCCCCCGGTACCAGCTGTCCCAGGTAGAAACATCACCTTCACCACAGTGTTCCTGTGCTCCTATCAGGCCTTCACTACTCCCAGCAGGCCATGCATGAGCAGTGTGACAGGTGACTGCCTGTCCCAGCACAGCATGGTGGTGATGATCCCACCTTATCTGTTTGTCTTTGGAGTGTCCCCACACCTCTCTGAGCTTCACTTTGCTCTTCTCACAGGCAGGGTTGTACAGGCATGAACCTCACAGTGTTATGATAGGTAGTCATGGTAGCTGCTCACCCAGTGGCAGGCTCTGCCGAGAAGGCTGCTGGGAGTGCTGTGTGTCTTCACACTTGTCCTTCACTCTCCCCAATGAAAACACTCTTGGCCTTATCCTTCCCTGGCCTGTGGCCTTTCTGTGTTTGCAAAAGAACATGGAAACAATCTGCAAAGAAGTTTTGAGGTTCTGTCCATCTGGTCCAGGAAATGCTGACTCTGCTAGATGTGCTGTTGGGTGGGCTCTCATGGGAGAGGCTTGGGCAGGACTTCCCTTGGCAATAAGCTGCCCCACCCAGGCCTTTCCATGATCCAGAATCCTGGGACCAGGGTGCAAATCCCCAGCTCCCCACTTGTCAACAATGTGACCTGGGCAACTTTCTCAAACCCAAGCTTTGTCCACCCAAGGTCATCAGAGATGGGGGATAACAGGATGTCCTGCACAGTGTGTCTGTGCAGATTAAGTGAGGTAGAACAGACAGAAGTGGTGGGGCCTTGCCCATTGGTTGGCAGAAGGGAGCTCACCATGTGCAGCAATTTCCGCGGGTCACCCAGCAATCTGCCCAGAGGCTTAGCCACTCCATCACTATCATGTGTCTGAAGTCCACTTAACCACATGGGAGAGAAACAAACACATATTCTGAGTGTAGCTGCCACAGGGAAAAGTGTATCTGAGCGGGGAGTAATACCAGAGGGTGATCAGGATGGTGGAAGATGCCCCCTGGGGTTGAGCAGAGTGGAGCTGCCCTCTGGAGCCTGGGGTTAGTGAGGATGGGCTTGTAGAAATGCCTCTCTCCTTTACCCATCAATGCTAGGTCCTGCGGGTACTGAGTCCCACAATCGGTGTGCTGCTAGTGCCCTCAGCACAGAGAAAAACCCAGGGGTTCCCACAAGGCTTCGGCCACGTCCTCTGCTTCCTGAACTCCCATTCTGGTGACCCCACCTGGGATGCAGACATGAGGTGAGGCAGGGGCTTGTGCTGTCAACACCACTGCTCTATCCTGGGAATCTGACACACAGTAGGTGCTCGGTAAGTCATTGTTGAATGAACAGCAATACTGGGCCAAGTTTCTGTGGGTGTCTGTGCCCCCAGATCAGGGACCCCTCAGGGCCCACCTCACAAGTGACATGAAAATAATAATGCCACCAGGAGCAATAACAGTTCCTCAGAATAAGTGGGCTTTTCCAAGCACACTCCACCTGTTGCAAAGGCCTCCCAGCAGGGAAGTGGGCTGTCAGGGGCAACACTGCACTCTCCACTGTAACAAGGAGAAAGCCAAGGGCCACAGAGAGGAGTGCCTTTCCAGTGTCACTGCTCACTTTCCCACCTTTTGGGAGACTGGGAGGCTTTTCTACTACATTCTGGCTCTGAAGCCCCAATACTGTTTGGACATGCCTCCCTCCCTTGAGCAGGGAACCACTAAGTGACCTGTCACTTGTCACCAAGCAGACAGGCTCATTTCAGCTCATTGTGCCACCTGCAGGTTGTACTAGTAGCAGGATCCTCTGGGAGACATCACACTCTCCCAACCTGAAAACAGGTGAACAGCTCACAGGTTTCCTGGAGAGGATGGTCACATGGCCTTGATCTGGCCAATCAGCATTTTCCATCCTCCCTGGCCACGGTGATTGGCTCAGGGCTGGGCACCAGCCCTATCAGGCTCCACGGAGGTCAGGCCTACTTACTGGAATCCTGGGAGCAGAGAAGTTCTATTTCAGTTGGGAGTTGAGGGGTGATGATGTCAGCCTGTGGCAGTTGGTGACTATCTTGCTCTCATAAAGGCAGAGCCATGTGAAGATGACACCAGTGGCAGAGCCAAGAGGTGGGGAAGGATGACTTCTGCTGATGTCACTGAGCACCAGGTACAGCCCTGCCTGAAGCTATCTCCCTTTGGATGTCTCAGTTAGGTAAGTCATTCTCTCCTGCCCTGTTTGCTTCTTTAAGCCACTTTGGTTTTCTGTCACTGGTTTTAAGAAAAAGTTTGACTATTCCTTCAAGCTGGCTAAATGGTGACCCTGGAACTCAAACAGTGTGGTGACAGGCAACAATGTGGCTAATAGACTCCAGAGGCCTCTGTTCAAACAGGGGATTGTAAATGACAAGGGAGAGTACACATGGCCTCAGTGAACAGATTTGCTAGTTGTAGATCGCAGTTCCTGGATATTAGAGTGCATGCACTCAGCCAAGCCTCAACTCTGCTCTCACACCTGCTAACTCATACATCTCCTCTCCCACCTGCCCGGCCTAGGGGGGCTGGACACCCCCGGGCACCTGAAACAGCCCAGGGCTTTGTGTTGTAATTTACACAGGCTGCCCCCACTTCTGACGGTGAGGGTGACTGGGTTCCAGTTTACAGAGAAAACAGACTAGACGGTCTCACTGGTGAGCTGTGGGGGTGGGACCCCAATCTACCATCTGACTTATGACTTCAGAGTGGCCAGCCTCCCCACCCTCAGCCAGGATGCTTGCTAAGCCTAGGGGCTCAGGAGTCCTCCCTCCAGCACCCCTCCTGGAGGTGAGAGTGGGGGGTGGCTCTTCCCTATACAACATTCACCCCTGCAGGGGCACACGTGT
Source organism: Camelus bactrianus (assembly GCF_048773025.1). Taxonomy (NCBI): domain Eukaryota; kingdom Metazoa; phylum Chordata; class Mammalia; order Artiodactyla; family Camelidae; genus Camelus; species Camelus bactrianus. Next base: position 39,748,465 of record NC_133563.1, on the reverse strand, counting down.
GACCTCACAGTCTGTCATCCCTTCCTTATGACCTGGACCTCCTTGGCAGGGCATGAGATGTGCCTTGATGTGTGAGAACTGCAGTTCATGGGTGCATACGTGGGCAGGTGCACCATGACTAAGAGGACAGCACCCCAATGTAAGCCCCCTCCATGCTCAGATGATTACATCCTGGAATTGAGGGGTTCCCAGGGGTCAGGTGGCCAATTTTGGCCTTAGGGGCAAATTCTTATCACCCAGGGGGCTAATTTTTAAATTAAATTACACATTTACAATTCAATAGTCAAGCCCCTTTCTCAGCAGCCTTGTAGCCTCTCAGCTTTTACCCCTCGCTGTGACCATGTTCTTAGCTTCAAATTGAGTGCCATTATGGACATGAACATGTCCTGTCATGTGTCACCTTCAGAGTAAGGGGCCACCCAAAACTCCCCTCCCTTCCCCTTGTCGATACCTCCACACAGGGAGTAGGGCCCTTTCGATGCAGTTGTGCAAATGTGTGAGCTAAGGGTTTAGAATGACCAGGCTAGGAGGGGTCTGCGCCACATAGCAGGGCAGGTGGGCTGGCAGGGGGTGATGGTTCACTTGTAAAACTCAGCTGGTGTCAGGCAGCAACAACAGACTGGCAGCCAAGGGCTCAGCTGGTGCAGAGTAAGCGGATTAAATGTGTTCACCCAGACGCCTCGGGGATGGCAGCCCTGGAGTAAGACTACAAGTGAGGAAGGTGGAGGGTCCCCAGTGCCTGGACCTCCACCTTCTAAAAATCAGGACTGAGATGTGGCTTTGAAATCAGAACACTGGGGTTCAAAGCTTCCCCCACCACTTGGTCAATAATTCAAAGCAAATGAGCCTCAGTTTTCTCATGTGTAAAATCGGAACATTGAAGCCTCTCCCTCTGAGGGTGTGGAGGGAAGTAAATGCGGTGACAGCAGAGCACAGGAGCTGTCTGGGCTGAGCCTGCACACAGGCAGGCCGTTGTTGCTGCCATGACCACCGTCTTCCAGGGCAGGGTCTGCACACTCTCCCTGTGAAGGTCCAGACAGTAAACATTCTAGGCTTTCAGGGACCTACAGTCCCTGTCACAACTACCACCCTCTGCTGTTGGAGGGCAAAGGCAGCTCCTGCAGTAGGTAATCCAGGCTCGCACCCCCGCTTCCTGGGATAATTATTCCTGAGATACAATTGTCACATAACTTTGTTGGCTTTAGGTGTGCAGCATAATGACTTGTTACATGTGCATATTGTGAAATGATCACTGCATTAAGTTTACTTGACGTCTGTCATCACCCATAGTCACACACTATTTTCCTTGTGATCAGAAATTTTAAGAGGTACTCTCTTAGCAACTATCAAATGCACAGCGCAGTGTTGTTAACTACAGTCACCTTGCAGTACATTATGTCCCCAGGACTTGTTTATCTTCTAACTGGAATTTTGTACATTTTGATTATCTTCCCGAATTTCAATCACCCCCTGACTCACCTCTGGCAACCACCAACCTGATCTCTGTTTCTATGGGTTTCGGTTTATTTTGTAGATTCCGCATGTAAATGAGATCATAGGTATTTGTCTTTCTCTGTCTTATTTCTTTCACTTAGCATAATACCCTGAAGGTCCATCCAAGTTGCCACAAATGGCAGGATTTCATTTTTTTAATGTCTGAATAAGATTCCATTATATATACATATATATGCGTCACGTTTTCTGTATCCATTCATCTGTTGATGGACACTTAGGTTGTTTACATATCTTGGTTATTGTAAATAATGATACAGTGAACGTGAGGGTGCAGTTGTCTCATTGACATAGTGATTTCATTTCCTTTGGATATATCCAGCAGTGGACTTGCTGGATCATATGGAAGTTCTAATTTTAAATTTTGGGGGAGTCTTCTTACTCTTTTCCAGAGTGATGGCACCAATTTACATTCCCACCAACATTGCAGAAGTTTCCCTTTTCTTCACACCACCACCATCACTTGTTATCTCTTGTATTTTGATAACACCCACCCTGCCAGGTGGGAGGGGATATCTCATTGTTGTTTTGATTTGCATTTCCCTGATGGTGAGTGATGTTGAGCACCTTTTCATGTACCTGTTAGACATCTGTGTGTCTTCTTTGGAAAAATGTCTATTCAGTTCCTCTGCCCACTTTTTAAATCAGATTGCTTGTTTTTTGGCTGTTGAATTGTAAGTTATTTATATGTTTTGGGTGTTAACCCCTTATCAGATATATAGTATGAAAGTACTTTCTCCCCTTCTGTCTGTTACCCTAACCTCTGCTTTCTGGATGACAGGGGTCCAGGCACTTGGGAATCTCTGCTTCTCACATGTTTCCAATGGTGGGTGGGTGAGAGCTGTGTTGTGATAAAACTGTGCACAACCGTGGGTCACTACCCCTTCTTTTAGAAGGTGGGCTCTGAAGAGTGCAGTGTGGGCAGGGATGTTTCCCTGAAGTCATCATTTGGATGGTCATGTGCCCTGGAACTCACATCTTCTAGCCCGGATGTGATGGGGGAATTTGCAAAGGGAGGACCTTGCAGCTAAGAGACTGACCAGGTGCTCTTGTGTCTTGTTGGAAGGACCTGGAAACAAAGTTGTGTGGAACAGGGACTCCTCCAGGTCACAAGGCTCAGTTCAGACTTCTGGGATGCAGAGACCTGCTCTGAGCCACTGTCACTGAGGAGGGAAGGGCCTCAGGCAGGAGGGAGGGGTTGCTGGATTTCACTTGCCCTGTTTGTCAAGTATCAGCTCTGGTGATGTGTGGCACATGGGCTTAGCTTTGGGCATGTAAGAGGAGAGGTTCCTGGGGAAGGGCTGGCTTTTTCCTCTGATTGAGGTCCAACTGTGTGCCAAGCACAGCAGTCCTCTGAGTCAGAGCTGGAAAGCCAGGCACAGAGAGGTCAGGGAGTTTCCAGGTCACACAACATTAGTGGCATCATTAGGGTCTGATGCAGACCTGACGCCCAGCCTACATTCTCTCTCCTTTCCCAGGACCATCATGATCCCACATGTCAGCATCACCCAGAGAGGCCCAGGCATGGGCACTGGGATCTTTCCTGCCTAAGATGCCAGGACCCTTAAGAGGGAGGACAAGACACTTCCTGAGTCCATTATGCCCAGAGGCTGCTCTCAGTGACAGGCCCAGCACACACTCTTGGATGAATCCTAGCTCTGTCCTGAGTCACTCTGTCCTCCCTGCCTCAGTTCTTCTGCCCACATGGGGCTGGAAACAGCAGCCACTTCACAAGGGTCTAAGGAACCTCCAGGATCCTGGAAGCAGTGCCCTCACACAGGAGCATGGTGGGGTCAGCCTCCATTGTCTCCTTAACTTTTCCTCACCTCTTTGCTGGATGAGGAGTCCTAGCGGGGCCCTGGCTTGTCCCAATTCTCACCCCAGATCAGGGTCCAGCAGGGGGTGGTGTCCAGGCTGGACTCTGTCCTCTGCCCCTTCTGGGCACCCTCATTCCCTACACCTTGGCTGCCTGGACACTGTTTTCCAGGGGCCACTCTGTGCCTCCCACACCTACCTAGCATCCACCCACCCTGGGTTACTCCATCGCCCTCTGGCCCTTGGACACACACCTACTCCGTGTTGAGTGGAAATGAGGTGATGGACATGCTGGGCCTCCTGGACAGTCTGGGGGAGCCCGATATCCCCATCCTGCCCACCGCCCCAAGAGCCAAAGTTGGGGAGAGGGTGTGCCTCCTTTCATACTCTGATTTGCTCAGATTCTCAGCACCTACTTTGCTGGGTGGATATGGTGGCAGAGGGATGATGTAAAAGCAGGAGACCTGGACAGCAGAGCATGAGAAGGGGGCTAGCCCAGGCTGGTCTCATAACCCCCTTAGCCTTGGCTTTCTCATCTTTAAAGTGGGACAGACTATTGTGAGGTGAGCAGGATCCTGACCCATAGCCAGGCACTGTCCTACACGCATAAGAGAAGATCACTGACTCATGAAAATCTGTGGGGCAGGGACAGGCATTATCACACATTTCTGCAGAAGAAGTAACTGAGGCACAGAGAGAACATGGGAGGTGACCACCCCAGATTACAGAGCCCAGGTCATCTGGTTCCAGTGTCCAGGCTCATGGTCAGTGCCCACTCTGGGTTTCCTTCCTCCCTTCACCCTCCACTGGGACCCATGGCTGCAGCCTCATCTCAGTGTGATTGTTCAAGGGGAGCAGGATGGGGCACTGAGGGCCCGTTTCTCTGAGCACTGCTTTCCCAGAAGTCTCAAGGGGTTGACTGTATTCACTACTGGACACCCAGGCCTGGGCCCAGGCCAGCCACACTGCAAGGCCTGAATCAATGATTGTTGAGTGAATACCTGAACCTCTGCATGTACCTGCATGTTGCTCCCATTTCCTCATCTCCACAGCTGGCTACCCGGCCAACACCTTATGTCATCAGGCCTCTGCCAGGGACAGTCAAGGGGACCAGAGCTGCTCATCTGGGGACAGGGAGCCTCAGGGGCCCTGTGTCTGTCCCAAGCATCTCCTGGGCCAATTCACAGGGAAGCCCAGCCAGCTTCCAGGAACAGCAATCAGGTCCCAATCCCAGGGGTGTAGAGTAGGTCTTGAGGGGTGTTTCCTGAGACTGACTTTGTGTATGAAGGGGTCCTGGGGGTCAGGCTGCTTTCAACCTCCATTCCAGGCCCATACACCTGCTGGCAGCATGGAGCTAGTCATAAAGGACACAGGCTGTGGGGCCAAGGCTATAGCAGGGCTCTGCTCCCTCTCTGTGGCTCAGTGTCCTCATTTGTAACAGAGAACTAGTAACAGGGCAATGGGAGGGCTCACTGAGACCCTCCTCTGTGGCTTTGGTTGGACACTGCCCTCTCTCTACTCAGTGCCCTTCTCTGTAATAGAGAACTAATAACATTTTTCTTAGCCCCTTTTGGCCCCATTTTTCTGAGTCTCTTTCCACATTGAGCCCAGGGCTTTCACAGAGATCACAGACTTGGGAGGTAATCAGAGTGTGGTCTCAGCCCTAGTGGTCCCAACTGAGGCCAGAGGAACTTCAGGAGGTGTGGGAATCCAGAAGTGCTTCATGGAGGAGGTGAGATCTGAGCTGTGTCCCCAAGGATGAGCTGTCATCCAGCTGAGGCCTGGCACTGAGCAGGACCCATGTACATGGTGAATGAGGGTATGAATGAATGAATGGGCACCCCTCTAACAGAGAGTGATGGGGGAAGTCCCCCAGGCCAAAGCAGGAAACACAGGGCACCCTGGGGGAGCAGAGGGCGGGGCTGCAGTGTGACGCCTGCCTCACCCTTTATGGGTGTCTTGCCCCCAAGTTAGCCTGTGTTCTGGTGGATTGGGAGCCCTTGCCTCTCCTCTGCTCCAGGATCCTGCTCTTCATTCCCAGCAACACCCACCTGTGTCACCTCAGTGTCCCCAAGTGGACCTGGACCTGTCTTGTGGGAGATTGTGAAGAGGGATTTGGTGTGCAGCCCAAGACTGAAGTGGGAGGGAGAGGATAATAGGGACCTCCAGAGGGGATCATGGGCTGGGGGAAATCGGAGGGGTGGGGAAGGCAGAGACTCAGGCCTGAAGGATCCTGCTAGTGGTGGCTCCTTCACAAGGGGCTTCACAGGGAGGAAGCATTCATGGGGTAATGGCAGAGCTCAGTTTGGGGCTCACTGACATGGAACAGCTCATCACAGAGACGTCCAGAGGAGCTGGATATAGGGAACAAAGGTGCCACTGATGTCAGGGTCAGAGCCTGAGACCCAGATGAGGTGGGGCGGTGGTGCAGGGTAAGGGGCTTGAGGATGTCAAGATGTTCATTCATTGGGGTCCTCAGGGTGGGGACCTTCATGTTCATTTCACATGGTGCCTGACAGATCTAGACTTAGGGGGCTCACTGAGTAGACACGTGCTGACATCCTAGAGTCTCCTGTTTCCACATAAAGTCCCTGGTGTGAAGCCAGCTGGCACTCTTTAGAGTCATACACCCTCACCCCTGGGCTCTCTGTGTGCCTAGAGCCCAGTGGCACCTTACCTCCCACTCCCCACTGCAGGACCCTTTGCACACCTGCATTTCCACAAGCTATAAAACATCTTCTCTTGCTGTGTGTTTACCCTATGAAAACTCATTGTCCTAGGAAGAGAGGCCTCACATCCTGCCCTTATTAAAGTGGTAAAGCCTGTTGTTCAGAGAAGCCCCTGTCAGATCTCACAACCAACCAGGTACCTGTGCAAGAATTGATCATGCAGCCCCCTCCTCCTTGTGTGAACAGCACCCCCCCAATAACAGACCCCACAAACTCAACCTTGGCCCTCGTGTAGGCAACTCTTGCCTGTGTGGCTTGATGTTGCCTATAGCAGTGTCCCTATTAAACTTTCCTAAACCCTTCTCAGATGCTGGTAATTCTTTACCAACCCAAGTAACTAGCCCGCCATTGTGCCCACAACACCTGAAACAGAATTGGGTAAATTATGCAGATTGATGATGCAGGTTAATTTGCTGTAAAGGTGAAATCAAGGTTTACAAATAAAAGCAACATACATACTCACGGCAGGACTAAGAACTCACACGGATAACTAAGACCCTCCACGCGCATCCCACTGTGGCCTCAGGGCCTTTGCGCTGGCTGCTGTTTCAGCCAGGATCTCTCTCTGCCTGCTTCTTAAACACCTCCAGGAATCTGCTCAAATGTCCTCCCTGACGTTATTTTTCTCCATGGAACATATCACCTCCGGACACTGTGCATATTTTACTTAATTTTCTCTGTGTCCCCCACCAGGCTGTCTGCTGCATGAGAATGGAGACCTGCTTGCTTCACTACCTGCTGTGCCCGGTATCTGGAACCCGCCCAACACACAGTAGGACGTCAGCGAATGTGTGACGGGTGTGTGATCACAGTAGGCCACAGACAAAAGTTTTCCCAGCAGTGATGGTAAGAGTCATTCATTCTCTACTTACTGAACCCTACTGTGCACTGGATACTGACCTGGGTGGGAGGCATGCAGTGGATGAGACACAGTGAGCACACACAGCATGTTAGGAGGGACACGTGCTCTGCAGAGCACACAGGGCTGGGGGAAGTCAGGAGTGCAGGAGTGGAGGAGAAGAGGGCGAGGTGGAGACAGTGGTGGCAGAAGAGACAGAGAGGTGGGGCCCAGGTCTTGCAGGGCTTGATGGCTCCTGTGAGGGCTTTTCCTCAGGGCAGTGGAACCATGGCTGGGCGTGGAGCAGGGGCCCGGGTACTGAATGCTATGCAGGAAATGGAGAAGTTGTCTGCTGGGGAGATGTGCATGGAGGAGGCTGTCCCTGTAGACTGTGCAGGCAGGGAAGGCTCCTCTGAGGGGGTGACATCTGAGCTGAGCCCTTGTATGGACCGTGTTTCCACCTTCTGTAGACTGGATGCTTTCGTCTGCCCTGCAGGCCTATGCAGGACACACCCTGTTCTCAGTCACCTGGACTTGGCCTCCTGCCTCCCTTGTGGGCCCTCCCACCCCAGAAGGAGTCCTTCTAGATCTAACACACTACCCCCTCCACTGGACTTGGACTCACACTGAGCCACTGTCCACCTGCCCAACTCACCCAGAGTCAAGTCCAGACACTTGGGGGAGCACCTCCACCCCAGAGCCCATGAACTTACTCAAATGGCCAGTCCTCAGCCTGCTCACATGCCTCACCCTCCCCTCCTGCAGAAACCCTGTGACAGATCCTGTCCACAGCACCCTGCTCCTCCGATCCTGACCCCAGGCTTTCCCATGGGGTGTGACCCCGCATGGGGTGCAGTCCCCTCCTCCAGTCTGGTGAGTAGAAACTACCTTTTCTTTTTTCTTTTGTTAATATATTTATTTTTTAATTTTTATTTTATTGAGTTATAGTCAGTTTGCATTGTTGTGTCAATTTCCAGCATAGAGCATAATTTTGTCAATTGTGTTTACTCTTTCAAGAAACCATCTCTTGGCTTGATTTTTTCAAATGTTTCTAATATCTCTATTTTATTTATTTCCTCCCTGATCTTTATTATTTCCTTCCTTCTGCTTACTTTTGTTATTTTTTGCTCTTCTTTTTCTAATTCTTTTAGGTGGTAAGTTTGATTGTTTATTGCAGTTTTTCCTCTTTTTTGAAGTAGACCTGATTCTCTCGCTATAAACTTCCCTCTAAGCACTGCCTTTTCTGGATCCCATAGGTTCTGTGTGGTTGTGTTTTCATCATCATTTGTCTCACTGTGTTTTTTTATTTCTTCTTTGATTTCATCATCCACCCATTTTTTTTTTAAAGTAGTATGTTGTTTAATCTCCATGCTGTCATTTATTTCTCCTTTATTTTTCTGTAGTTAATTTCTACTTTTATGGTATTGTGTTCAGAAAAAGTTGCTTCAAATATTTTCTATCTTCTTCAAATTGTTAATGCTTCTTTTGTGCCAAAGTATATGATCTATCCTAGAAAATGTGGTACGTGTGCTTGGGAAGAATGTATATTCTATTTTAGGGAAATATAATGTTCTGAAAATATTAACCAAGACAAATTGTTCTATTTTATCATTTAATTTCTATGTTGTCTTATTAATTTTATGTATGGAAGATCTGTCCAGTGATGTTAATGGATAGTTAAAGTCTTCTACCATGACTGTATTCAGATCAAATTTTCCCTTTATATCTGTTATGTATTTAGATGCTCCTATGTTGGGTTCATATATGTTAATGAGTGTAATATCTTCATCTATGACTCCTTTAATCATTATAAAATGTCCTTCTTAATCTTTCTTTATAATCTTTGTTTTAAAGTCTATTTTATTTGAAATCACTGTTGATATTCCTGCTTTCTTGTCATTTCCATTTTTGTGGAATATCTTTTTCAATCCTCTCACTTTCAATCTATGTGTGTCCTTCTCCCTAACGTGGGTCTCTTGTATACAGTGTATTGTAGATACTTGCTTTATTATCCACTCTGCACTCTATATCCTTTGATTAAAGCATTTAGTCCATTGACATTTATAATAATTATTGATACATATGTGTTTATTATATTTTGAACTTTGTTTTGCAGTTGATTTTGTATTTCCTCTTTGTTCCTTTCATTTTCTTTTTGTGGTTTGATAATTTTCCTTTTTATTATCTTGGTGTCTTCTTAGTTTTGTGACTCTATTGTAACTTTTTGGCTTATGGTTACCCTACTTTGTACATATATTAACCCATTACTATATCTGTTTGTTTTAAACAGATAGTAATATAAGCTCAAACTCATCCTACCAAGAACAAAAGAGAGAGAGAGAGAGAGAGAGAGAGAGAGAGAAACCTGTACATTTTCTTGTTCTCCTCCCCCACCTTTAATGATTTAGATGTCCTCTTTTATGATTTCATGTTTATTCTGTTGTAATTCATTGTAGCAATCACCTTTCCAATCATGGTTTTCTCCTTTTTGTAGCATCCTGCTTCTTTTGTGTTTAGAGTAGGTCTTTCAATATTTCCTTTAGCATAGGTTTAGTGTTGCTAAATTCTTTTAGTTTTTGCTTGTCTGTGAAGTTCTTTATCTCTCCTTCTATTCTAAAGGATAGCCTTGCTGGATAAAGTATCGTAGGCTGCATCATTTTTTCATTCAGGACTTTGAATATTCCTTGCCCCTCCCTTCTGGCCTGTACTGTTTGTGTAGAGAAATCAGCTGAAAATCTTATGGGGGTTCCCTTGTATCTCATTCTTTGTTTTTCTCTTGCTGCCTTTAGAATCATTTCCTATTCTCAACCCTGGTCATCCTAATTGTAATATGTCTTGGTGTGGGTCTGTTTGGGACCTCCTTGTTTGGGACGCTCTGTGCTTCCTGTACTTGGATATCTGATTCCTTCTTTAGGTTTGGGAAGTTTTCAGTCATGATTTCTTCAAATACCTTTTCAATCCCCTTTGATCTTTCTTCTCCTTCTGGGACCCCCATTATGAGTAGGTTGGCATGCTTTATGTTATTCCATAGGCCCCTTATATTGCTTTCATTGGTTTTTATTTGTTTTCTCTCAGCTGTTCTGTTGTCCTGTCTTCTAAGTCACATATTCATTACTCTCAATTATCTAGCCTACATTTTATAGCCTTTAGCTCAACTCTCATCTCAGCAAATGAGTTTTCCAATTTTCACTGGCTCCTCTTTAGAGTTCCAATTTCATTTTTTGACATATTCTCTGTCTCTAAAGACAATCTCTTTTAGTTTCTTCAGTACTTTGATCACTCCTTTCTTGATATCATCTAGTAGACTATCAATGTCTATTTCATTGATTGTTCTTTCAGGGGATTTATCTTGTTCTTTTAATTGAGAGAGGTGGCTCTGCTTCTTCATCTTGCTTATATCTCTCTGGCACTATGGCTTATGGAGTATCAGTTATCTACTGTCGTCCTTTAGGAGTTTATTTATTTATATAAAGTGGATGCAGAAATAAAACTAAGAACAAAGAAATTAGTTTTAAAAGCAGTATAATCAATAACAGAAGAACATATTGAAACAAGATAACTATTGAGTTGGGATGAATTTTTAAAACATTAAAGGAAGAAAAATATTTGAGAACAGAGTATAATCATAACAGAAGAACAAAACAAAGATAAAAATGAAATTGGACAAATTGAAAGATAATAATATTAGTATTTTAAAAGAAAATTTTAAAAGGGATTAAAAATAGAAATATAAAAATTATTTAAGAAGTAACATTTAAAAAGTAAAAGAAAATGGAACAGAAAAAGAAGAGAGGATGTTCCCGTGGAGATTGTGTGCCCTTAATAATTTTATCAAGAGGTCTTTCTTAAATAAGTGTGGTTGTGCCTTTTGTCTGTTATCCCTTTGGTTACGGATGTGGCCGTTAACCTGTTAACCAGAGCCTACCCTGGCTATTGAATGGGGACTCCTATTTGTTTTGTGGTTGTCACAGCTCCTGCCCCTGCCTTGTTTCATGAACTCAGCTCATTGGTTCCAGAGACCCTCTGGTCACACCCTTGGTCTGTGCTGCTCCCAGTGCCTGTAGGTAGACATGTCACATCTCCTCCCAATGCTGCATCTTGGTGCTGCTCTCCTGCATGGTAGGTGGGCAGGGTGTGCCCCTTCCCAATGCCGTGTCCAGGTGCAGCAGTCCTGCACAGTAATTGGGTTGGTTGCTCCCCTGTTCAGTGCTACTCCCCTCTCCACATCTGTTCCACACTCTGTAGGTGGGCTTGAGGCAAATGGCCACACCAGCCCTAGTCCCTGCTCTTTGCCAGAACTCTGCTCCTTGTTCATTTGTCTTAGAAGTGCGAGTTCATAGACGTACCAGGACAGAACCTTCCTATATGTCTGGGGATGTAAACAAGTCTCAGTCCCACCTATGAGGCTGCAGAACTGCCAGGTACATATTCAGGTTTCAACCCTGCCTCTGCCTGGGTGGGTATGATGGCTGTGGCTGAGCCTCATCTCTCTTCTTCTGGGAAATCACCAGTTATGTTGCTGTGGGTCAGCAGAGACAAAGGACAAAACTCCCCTTCCCTCAGGCAAGCCAGGAATGTTGCTTTGCTTTATTTATTTTTTCCTATTTTATGGGGGGCCCAGGCCGTTCTGATCTGTATACAATCCAAGCAGTTGTCCACAGCACACTGTAGTCCCCCAGGGTTACCTCTGTACAGTCAACCAGAGTCTGCTTGGATCCAGCAGCCTGTCCCTTCCCATCCCTGATTCACTTCTAGGTTTGGGGGTTGTTGACACACTTTGTGCCCATGTAACTTAATTCTGTCTGTCAAGGGCGGTTCTGTACACATCTGAGCCTCAGAGGTTCCCTGTCCATCCTGCTGACCTCTCCGTTGGAAAGGGGGAGACCCAGTCAACCAGCACTATCCCTCCTTTGCTGCTCCCTCTTCAAAGGACCAACCCCAAGCCATTTTGCATTTCTTCCTTCTTTTTTCCGTTTCTCCTACCAGATTGGTGGCACATTTCGTCTTTTGAAGATGGCAATGTTTTATCAAAGTTCAGCAGATGTTCTGAGTGGATGGGTGTGTCTGTGAATGTCAGTCTTGGTGTATTTATTGGAGAGGATAAGATACAAGTATCCTTCTACTCCACTATCTTGGCCTTTCTCCAAGAATATGCACTCTTAATAATTTTGTCATAAGGTTGTTTTTAATTATGGGTGGTTTCCAAGTCTTCCTTCCATGCCTTTTGCCTGTTATCCCCTTTGTTGGTGGTGTGGCTGGTGTTCTGGTGGCCTGAGTCTGCCCTGGCTATTGAGCAGGAGCTCCTTTTTTTCCTGTGGTTGTCACACTCCTGCCCATATCCTGCTGTGAAAACTCCACTTGCTGGTTCCAGAGGCCCTCCAGTCGTGCTCCTGGTCTGTGTCCCAGCATCAGTTTGTGGGTGGTCTGCACCCCCACCAGATGCCTGGTCCCAGCACCACACTTGTGCAAGGTAGTTGGCAGGTAGCTCCCCTGCTGCATTAGGTCCATGCTTCATAGGTGGACTCAGAGAAAACAGCTGCACTAGCCATCACCCCTGCTCTGTTCCAGAACACTGCTTCTTGTCCATTTGTCTTAGAAAAGCCAATTCAGAGAGGCATCGGTGTGTAATGGTCCCCTCTGCTTGGGACTGTAAACAAATCTCAGTCCCACCTATGAGGTTGTGGAGCCCCTAGGTAGGGATTCGGCTTTTGACCCCTCCTTCACCTGGGAACCATGAACCAGAAAATATGGTGGCTATGGCTGAGCCTTGACACTCTTCTCCCAAGAAGTCTCCAATAATGGCACTGTGGGTCTGTGGACACAAAGGCTACGGATCCCCTTCCCCCCAGGGCACACCAGCAGTGTTGCTTTGCCTTTTTTTTTTTTTTTTGGATTTTATGGGGTACCCAGGCTGTTCTAATCTGTATACTCTCCCAGCCATGGCACACAGAACATTGCAGTCCCCCAAGGTTTCCTCTGTACAGTCAGCCTGAGTCCTCTGCTCGACTTAGACAGCCTGTCCCATCCCACCTCTGCTGGTTCACGTCTAGGGCTGGGGATCGTTGGGGCTCTTTGTGCCCAATTAACTTAGTTCTGTCAGTCAAAGTCTATTCTGTACACATCCGAGCCGCAGATGTTCCCTCTCCATCTTGCTGAACTCGCCATTGGAGTTGGGTAGACCCAGTGTATTAATGCTATTACTCCTTTGCAGCTCCCTCCTCATAGGAATGGTCCTGAACTATTTTCCTTTTTCTTCATTTCTTCTACCAGATTTGTGGAAAATTTTATCTTTTGAAGAAGGCAATATTCTGTCAAAGTTCAGCAGGTGTTCTGGGTGGTGGGTGTGTCTGTGGATGTCACTCTTGGTGAATTTGTGGGAGAGGGTGAGCTCTGAGCATCTTTTTTACTCCACCATCTTTCCTCCTCCTTCACTTTTTCTTTTGATTGGAACAATTAGTCCATTGACATTTATAGTAGTTATTTTATAGATGTGGTTTTATTGTCATTTTGAAATTTGTTTTCCAGTTGATTTGGTATTTCTTTTTTGTTTCTTTCTTTTAATATTTTTTTTCATTTTTGTCATATGATAAATTTCTTTTCTATAAGCTTGGTTTCTTTTTGGGTTTTATGACTCTTTATATACTTCTGATTTGTGGTTATCTTGTCTTTCAAGTATGGTAACCCCTTACTTCATCTGTTTGGTTTTAGTTGATAGTCATTTAGGCTCAAGTGCATCCTAAAAAGAAAGAAGACAAAAAGAAAGAAGAAAAAAAAAAAAGAAAGGGAACAAAATCTATATTCTCTTGCTCTCCTCTTTCACCTTTTATGATTTTGCTATTCTCTCTTTCTTTCTTGCTTTCTTTATTGACTTACTGACTTATTTATATCTTCATGTTTTCCCTTTCAATTCACTGTATTTATTGCATTTCCAATTATGGTTTCCTAATTTCTATAGCTTCCTGTTTATGTTTTATTTAGATTAGAACTTTCAATTTTTTTTTAGCATAGATTTAGTACTGCTGAATTCTTTTAGTTTTGCTTGTCTGTGAAATTCTTTCTCTCTCTTTCTGTTCTAAAGGAGAGTCTTTCTAGATAGAATATCCTAGTTTGCAGCCTTTTCTCATTCAGGACTTTGAATATATATTGCCACTCCCTTCTGGCCAGAAGTTTTTATGTAGAGAAATCTGCTGAATTCTTATGGGGCTCCCTTGTAACTAACATTTTGTTTTTCTCTCACTGCCTTTAGAATATTTTCTTTATCTTTAACTTTAACCATTTTAATTATAATATGTCTTGGTGTAGGTCTGTTTGGTTTCTTCTTGTTTGGGAACCTCTGTGCCTCCTGTACTTGGATAATTCTTTCCTTCTTAAGGTTTGGAAAGTTTTCAGTCATGATTTCTTTAACTATATTTTCAATCCCCTTTTCTCTTTCTTCTCCTTCTGGGACCCACTATTATGCATAGGCTGGCGCACTTTATATTATCTTGCTTTAATTGGTTTTTATTGGATTTTATGTCTGCTGTATTGGGTTATTTCTTTTATCTTGTCTCCTAATTCATTTATTCATTCCTCTGCATTATCTAGTCTGTTTTTGATTGCCTGTAGTTGAATTTTCTATTTTTAACTAGCTCTTCTTTATAGTTTAAATTTTCTTTTCAAAGTTTTCTGTCTCTATTGATAGTCTCTTTTAGTTCTTTCAGTGTGTTGATCATTCCCTTTTTGAAGTCTAGTAGACTATCAGTCTATTTTACTGTTTGTTCTTTCAGGGGATTTCTCTTGTTCTTTTAATTGAAAGTTGTTCCTCGGCTTCTTTATTTACTTATATTTCTCTGGCTCTATGTATTTCTTCTAGACCCGTTTCTGAGCTGTGGTGTGTAGTAGGCAAGGTGGGAGCACTTCAGTTGTGAAGAAAAATAGGCAGGAGATTTCCACTGGGGAGTTCCCTCTGTGGTGTTGTCTGTCACTTGTTATGCAGATTTACAAAGTACTATTTGTTGATGTTGGCTTTATCCCTGCTTTAACTATGGGAATGTCAGCCACCTACTCTGGTGCCCCTCAGGTTCTGAGCCCCAGGAAACATCAGTGCAGATCCAGCAGTGTCAGTCCCTTGGACCTGCCTTAGCAAGTGTGTAGTCACACACATGAATTTGTGGTCCACTACAGGCTCAGCTCAAACCCCAATCCCGCATCCACATATGGAACCATACACCACCCTGTTGTAAATACCCTCACTGGCCACCCTTCTTGAGTCAGAACTCCACTCACTGCCTGTAAGTCCCAGAGGTGTGGATCCACAAAGTGACCAGAGAGAGCAAATCCACCCTCTCTGCCTGGGGCTGTAAACAAATCTCAGTCCCACCTGTGAAGTTGCAATGGCACAGGATATGGATTCAACATTCAGCTCTGCCTTTGTGCAGCAGTGTTGGCTATGACCAAGCCCCATTTCTCTTCTCATGAGAACACACCAACAATGGAGCCAAGTGGAGAAAGTGACTTTGGCACAGCCATGCGTCATTCCTCCCCCATTATACCAACATTGGTGCTTTTTTATGAGAATTTCAGTCTGTTCTGTTCCACACACACACACACACACAGCCAGAGCTCACACTGCCCTCTAGTTTCCTGATGCTGCCTCTCTGCAGTGTGACCCAGCCCTCTGCCTGGGCTCTTCACTGACTCCAGTAGCCAGTCCTGGCTCATCCCTGCTAGTTCATGTCTAGGGCTGGTCATCACAGGGACCCTCTGTGTCAGTATTCCCCAGTTCTGCCTGCCATGCAGTTGCCACTGTCTCCTCCAAACCTTGGAAGCTCTGCTTCTTTTCTAGCTGATCTCCCAGCTAGAGAGGTTGTGTCCCAGTGTGAGGGTGCCTTTCTTCCTATGCTACTTTTTCCCTGCAGGATCAGTCCTGCACAGAATTTGTCTTTATTCTTTTTATTCCTTACCATATTTTGTGAGAATCTTCCTGTATTTCAAAATGAGAGACACTCTGCCAGAGTTCAGGAGGCTTCTGTGCAATTCAATGTTTTTTAGATGTAATTCTTTGTGTATTTGTGGGAGAGGTCAAGCTGTGAGACTGTCTACTCTGTCACTTTGGCTCCTTCAAATTTTAAAATAAGGCTAGGTCTTTCTTAATTACTCTCAACAAGCTGTTGTAGTTT